>NW_020838010.1:3182278-3238725 GCF_003676395.1 Aethalodelphis obliquidens
AAAAAAAAAAAAAAAAAAAAAAAGGAATATATAAGTAAAGCAGCATAGTAGTTGCAATTTGTTCAACAACTATTTTGTGCTAGGTATTTCACAGGAATTATCTAATTTGTTCCTTCTAATAACCCTGTAATGTAAGCTCTGTTTCCTATTCGGAATGAGAAAACCAAGGCTTGGAGAGATGAAGTAATTTGTCAGAGGCCACACAGCGGTCAAAAGCAGTTGAGAAAGGATTTCAACTTGGATTTATCTGGCTCTTAAACCTATATTTTTGTTTCTGAACACCACAGCCTAATTGCAAGTATATAAATAGAGTTCACTATAGTTTCAGGAACTGTTCTAAGTACTTCTATACACAGTAACTCATTTATTCCTCACAACAAGCATAGAAGGTAGGTATTATTATTATCATCATCATTATTGTTTTTATCATTCCCATTTTTCAAATGAGGAAACTGAGACACATACAGATCACATAACTTGCCAAATGTGTAAGCGGCAGAGCAAGGATTTGAACCCAGGAGGTCTTGTCATACATGCCACTACTTTTCTAGATATCATGCATAATAGAGTCCTCCATGCTCTCCCTGCATTGCCATGCTCCCATCAAGGAGATTAAGGAAAAGGTGAGATGTACTGGCAGAACCCGAATTTCACCAAACTAAATAAAGTCATAGCTCAAAGAAAGCCTGCTATCTTATGTTTTACAAATTAATTATTAAGTATCTGTACAATTCTCAGTAGGCTGTATTTTTTTTTTTTTTTTTTTTTTGCGGTACGCGGGCCTCTCACTGTTGTGGCCTCTCCCACTGTGGAGCACAGGCTCCGGACGCGCTAGCACAGCGGCCATGGCTCACGGGCCCAGCCGCCCGGCGGCACGTGGGATCCTCCCGGACCGGGGCACGAACCCATGTCCCCCGCATCGGCAGGCGGACTCCCAACCACTGCGCCACCAGGGAAGCCCCAGTAGGCTGTATTTTAAAGCACTTTCCTCTGAAACGAAACATTCCCAATTTGAAATTCAGAATAAAGTATAGGTCTGCCTTGTAAGGCCTTCTCCCCCTGTTTGGAGAATATGAAACAGAAGAATTATACCAAACTAGAAGAGAGAAAATACAACTGGGCCTGAGAGTTTCATCACTGGTGATGGTCTTCCAGTTTCAAATAAATTTCACCTTTTCCCTCAACCTGATAAAGGGTATCTATAAAACCCCCACAGCTAACATCATACTTAATAGTGAAATACTGAAAGCTTTCCTCCTAAAATCAGGAACAGGTCAAAGATGTCTGCTCTTACCACTTCTATTCAACATTGTTCTAGAAGTTCTTGCCAGGGCAATTAGGCCAGAAAAAGAAATAAAATGCATCCACGTTGGAAAGGAAGAAGTAAAACTTTATTTGCAGATGGCTTGATCTTGTATGTAGAAAACCCTAAAGAATTTACAAAATGAATATTAGAGCTAATAAAGGAGTTCAGCAAAGTTGCCTGACCAATATACAAAAATCAGTTGTGTTTCAATACACTAGCAATGAACAATCTAAAAATGAAATTAACAAAACAATTCCATTGATTCCACTAGCGTCAAAAGGAATTGTTAGGAACAAATTTAATCCACTGAAAAGCACAAAACGTTATTGAAAGAAATCAAAGAAGACATAAGTAAATGGAAAGAAATCCCATATTCATGACTCAGAAGACAATACTGTTAATATATCAGTGCTATCCTAACTGATCTATAGATTCAGCATAATTCCTATCAAAATCCCAGCTGGCTTCTGTGCAGAAATTGACATCATGATCCTAAAATTCATATGGAAATGCAAGGGACCCAGAATAGTCAAAACAATCTGGAAAAAGAACACACTTGGAGGACACACACTTCTCAACTTCAAAACTTACTACAAAGCTACAGTGATCAGTGTGGTATTGACATAAGTGTAGACATATACATCAATGGAATAGAATTCAGAATGTAGAAATAAACCCTTACATTTATGTTTGACTTATTTTCACTAAATGTGCCAAGACAATTCAATGAAGAAGGAAGAGTATTTTCAACAAATGGTGCTCAAACAATTGGCTATGCACATACAAAAGAATGAGTTTGGACCCCTACCTCATGCTATATACAAAATTAACTCAAAATAGATCAAAGACCCAAATGTAAGAGCTAATCTATAGAACTCTTAGGAAACACAGGTGTACATCTTCAAGATCTTGAATCAGGCAATATTTCTTAAATACAACACCAAAAATACAAACAACCAAAGAAAAAAAATGGGTAAGTGGACTACATCAAAATTACAAATTTTTGTGAATCAAAGGTAATGAAGAGACAACCCACAGAATGGAGTAGGAGAAAATGTTTGCAAACTGTATGTCTGATAAGGGACTTGTATCCAGAATATCTAAGCAACTCTTACAACTCAATAATAAAAAGACAAGTAACCCAATTGAAAATGGGCAGGGCAAAAGATCTGAATGCACATTTCTACAAAGAAGGTATACAAATGGCCAATAAGCACATAAAAAGATGGTCAACATAATTAGTCATTAGGGAAATGCAAATCCAAAACACAACAAGATACCACTTCCATTAGGATGGTTATAATCAAAAGAGAGATAATAATAACATGTTCACAAGTATGTGGAGAAATTGGAACCCTTATGCACTGCTGGTGGAATGTAAAATGGTGCAGCTTCTGAGGAAAGTAGTCTGGCATTTCCTCAAAAAGTTAAACAGAGAATTACCATCTGACCCAGCAGATCCACTCTTAGGTACGTACCCAAGAGAAATAAAAACATGTCCACACGAAAACTTGTATGTGAATGTTCATAACAGCCTTATTCATAATAGCTAAAAAGTAGAAACAGCCACAATGCCCATCAACCAATGAATGGATAAACAAAGCGTGGCATATCCATATAATGGAATATTATTCAGCCACGAAAATGAATGAAGTACTGATACATGCTACAACATGGATGAACCTTGAAAACACATTGTGCTAAATGAGAGAAGCCAGTCACAAAGGACCACTTGTTGTATGAGTCTATTTTTAAGAAATGTCCAGAACAGGCAAGTTCATAAAGGCAGAAAGTAGATTGGTGGCACCTTCGGGCTGCGGGGTGGTAGTGGAAGGGGTTGTGAGTTAATGGGGAGTGACTGTTAATGGGTATGGAGTTTCTTTTTGGGGTGATTATTAGGTTCTGAAATTGACTGTGGTGATGGTTGCTCATCTCTGTGAATATGCTAAAAACCAACTGTACACTTTAAATGAGGGAATTATAACTCAATAAAGCTATTATAAAAAAATTCACCTTGAGTTACTTGTGCAGATTAGAAGCAGTGGCACAATCAGTAAACAGCTGCTATGGACCTTCATATAGCTGTCACATAAATTAATCCACCCAACAAATATTTATCGAGTACTCCCTATATTAGGCAATAGGAATCCAACAGAGAAGACAATGAGAAGGAAACTACCACTTACATTCTAGTAGAAATAATAACAAAATCTCAAAACAGCCATTAAACACCTACCACATGCCAGACAGTTTAAAAATTTTGTATGTGAATTAGCTCACTTAATCTTCCCATCAACCCTCTGACATAGGTGCTATTATTATCCTTACTTTGCAGGTAAGAAAACTGAAGCTCAAAGAAGTGAAGTAACTTGCCCAAGGTCACATAGTTAGCAAGAGATTGGAAGGAAATGAGAATCAGTTTTACCTGATTTTTGAGTCTGTATGCTTAACTACATTATAAATTTTGCATCCTTGTATTGAAATATTGACACCAATAGCTCAATGAATTTAGCATTTCTTCTTGAAGTATTATTTCTCAAAAGTCTTTATTTCTTTGACTATATAGTTGACCCTTGAACAACAGGGGTTTGAATTGCACAGGTCTACTTATATGTGGATTTTTTTTTCAATAGTAAATACTGCAGTGCTACACGATGTGCAGTTGAATTCGAGGATGTGGAGGGTCAACTGTAAGTATAGATCTGTTACTATAGATCACATATATATATGAAATATGAGGGCTTCCCCGGTGGCTCAGTGGTTAAGAATCCTCCTGCCAATGTAATGGACACGTGTTCGATCCCTGGTCTGGGAGGATCCCACATACCACGGAGCACCTGGGCCCGTGCAACACAACTACTGAGCCTACGCTCTAGAGCCCATGTGCCACAACTACTGAGCCCACGTGCCGCAACTACTGAAGCCCGTGCACCTAGAGCCCGTGCTCCACAACAAGAGAAGCCACCGCAATGAGAAGCCCGCGCACCGCAAGGAAGAGTAGCCCCCGCTCACCGCAGCCAGAGAAAGCCCACGCGCAGCAACGAAGACCCAATGCAGGCAAAAAATAAAATTAAAAAATAAATAAATTTGACATTCTATTTATTTTTGAAAGATTTAAATGAAAATTTACTTTAAAAATTTCAGATATTTTATGGGAAGCATCTAAGTTTTTGGTGGACCTCCAAAGTAACATAGGTGCATCTAACGTACATATGTGTTACATATGTTATATATTAACATATATTAATATCACGCACAGGGAGATCAGCTCGGTGCTTTGCGACCACTTAGAGGGGTGGGATAGGGAGGGTGGGAGGGAGGGAGATGCAAAAGGGAAGAGATATGGGAACATATGTATATGTATAACTGATTCACTTTGTTATAAAGCAGAAACTAACACACCATTGTAAAGCAATTATACTCCAATAAAGATGTTAAAAAATATATTATATATAATATATATTTATATATGTATGTATATATAATGTGTATATTTGTATGTCATATATTTATAATATATATTTATATAATGTATATCAACAGTTGCTATAAAATATGTTAGATGGTAAACTTAAAAATGCTCTTCAAATATAAACTATTTTTTAGAACATCAACAATATTTTGAACTACAAATCATAACTTATGAAGTTGTTAGTATATATATATATATATATCAGGGAATAAAAAGTAACAGCTTCATCAGTTATTATTTTTTTACACTTTCTTTTGTTTTATGCTTTTATTTTGAGAATTATTTGTTTTTATTTGATTTGATTAAAGCCATTTGAGAGACTGATTTCTTTATTTTTTTTTGAGACTGATTTCTTGATTTGAAATGTAAGCACACTTACTAATGTTCATAATCAAGGCCAGTTTTTCCCAGCAAACAATTAGCTTTGGGAACAGTTGTATAAATCCAAAATACTTACATTATTTGGTAATCATTCTTTACTTTAGACATTAAATAGTATTTGACCTTTAGACATGACATATATTTAATCCAGTCATTAAATAGAGTTGCATTTTTGAAACATGGGATAAATTTTGTCTTTTCACTGAGCACAGTTCTCCAGTTGGTGTGTCAAGGATAACGCTTGGATAACTACGGCAAGGAATTCCTCCATGATTAATGCACAGAGGAGAAAACATGGTTGCTCTCCTCCAGTGGGTGCAGGGCATTTTTCTACACACCCACTTTGTGTGGGAGGCAGGGTGGTTATCCCTGCCCTTCTTGGATTTCTTCTCAAAGAGAGGCCCTGACCTCTTCCCCCAAACTCACTTTCCAGTCCTTCACTCGGAGCAGAAGTGCTTACCAGACGCGTTTGGATAACTTTAGCAAAACGTACTTGGCTGGCTACTTGGGTCCTCACTGGAGAGTTGTTTCAATTGGAGAATTGTTTCTAGGGTAAATGCAAGTATGAGCATTGACAAAACTTTTGCCATTTTATAAGAAGAATATATTTAATGAAATTAAAAATAAGATTGGTGGTTTTATGGGGGCTGAGAGTACCCCACTTTGAGATATTCACAGACATGTTGAAATCTGGTGTACTTAGAGTTGCCAGTTCTTTCTCTGTAATGCTTTTGAACTGGGCATAAACCTCAAATGGAGTGTTCTCAATTTATTGGCTCCAAGAACTTTTTATTTGCACTTTTTAGGTTTGGAATGGGCACATTGGGATGGCAGAGCAGTAGTGAATGAAAGCCATAATGCTGTTAAATTACATTCTAAAATCCAGACCGATAATCCTAGGATTATTACTGATAAGAATTAACACTTTCTGGGGCTTCCCTGGTGGCACAGTGGTTAAGAATCCGCCTGCCAACGCAGGGGACGTGGGTTCGAGCCCTGGTCTGGGAAGATCCCACATGTCGCGGAGCAACTAAGCCCGTGCGCCACAACTACTGAGCCTGCGCTCTAGAGCCTGCGAGCCACAACTACTGAAGCCCGTGCACCACAACTACTGAAGCCCGTGTGCCCAAGAGCCCGTGCTCCACACCAAGAGAAGCCACCACAATGAGAAGCCCATGCACCGCAAGGAAGAGTAGCCCCTGCTCGCCACAACTAAAGCCCGCACTCAGCAACGAAGACCCAACACAGCCAAAAATAAATTAAGTAATTGATTAAAAAGAAAAGGATCAACACTTTTTGAGTGTTTACCATGTGCCAGGCCCTGTACTGAATGCTTCATGTCTATTTTTTCTCATTTGATCCTGAAAACCACCTGTGAGGCCTCATTTGACAGATGAGCAAACTGAGGCTGAGAGGTTGATTTGTTCAAGGTCATCGAGTTGGTCATTTGCAGAGCCCAGATTCAAACTCACTTTTGCTTGATTGCAAAGCCATTATTCTTAAAGAGTAGGCTATTCTCACTCTATTTGCTTTGGGGATCTCACGGAATCCACTCTAATCCATCCTCCTAATAAACTCTTACTGGGCTTTGAAAGAGGCTGAAGAATTGGGAAGAAACTTTGCAGGCTGGAAACTAGTAAAAGTGGCCTGTGAACAGTGAGATAGACCAGGCTCACAGGACAGGGTTCTGGAAACTGGAAAGAAGACGTGCCCACTGAGGAACAACTCAGAGCTTCTCTGAGCCCTGCTTCAGGCCCAAGGAGGAAGTCCCAACCGTGGGCATTGAAGTTCTGCTTGGCAAGGAGGAGCTAGGCCATTGTTTTATCTAAAACACTCTTCTGTAGTGCTCTGTGTGCCAGACACTGGTCTCCACTGCTGTGAGTACTTTACAGTCATGAACTGACTTAAGTCTTACAATAACTCCCTGGAAATTAGTACTGTCATTATCCCCATAGGATAGATGTGTAAACTGAAGTTCAGTTTATAAGTTACACTGAGTAACTTGTCCAAAGTCATACAGCTGGTAAGCGCCAGAGCCAGTCTTTGAACCTAGGCAGTCTGGATCTAATGGCTATGTTATATTGCCTCTCCATAGAGATACTTGATTTTCTGTCTCTCGTACTTGCCATCCTTTTTCAACCATTCCTGGGCAAGTTCGCTTTGCTGGCAAATTTCCCCCATCCCACTGGCTTTTCCTCCACCCATGACTTTCTGCAGTATCCTTTTTCTTCTTTCATGCTGCCTCCTCAATTCTCAAACAACATGCTCTTTTCGCCCACCAAAGAATTTTTTCATTAATGGTCCCATCTCACCTTGGAAGTGAGGATGGAAAGTGTTGTTCCTGTTTTGTGAATCAGGGAACCAAAGCAAGCAACTTCCTAACGTCTCACGCAACCATCTAGCAGCAAAGTGAACTAGAATCCAGGTTCTCTGACTCTTAATCCAGTGATCTTTTCTGTTGTACCATCAGATGGGTTTCACAAATCCATTCATTTATTCATCTATTCCTCTGCTTATACATATTATAACAATGTAATAAGTATCTAGTATATGACAAGGCACTAGGTGGGAGGGTAGGTAGGTATAAAAATCCTTGTTCTTAAGGAGCTGACATCACAACTGAGACAATATCTCACCATTAAAAGTTGAATAACAACACACAGGTACGTATACTAACTGCCAAGTGAGTGGTCTAGTCAGGTCATATGGGAATTTTGAGGCTGAGATTGCAGCATCCAAGACAGCTTTATCAGGAAGATGGGTCTTGAACTTGGCATAGAAGGGCACTTAGAGAAGAGGATAGAACGGCACTTTCCAGGATGGGGGAATGGAGTGCACTGAGGCAGTGCTTCCCGACTTTTATCATGGCACACATAGTAGTTGTAAGAAAAGCATAGTATTTGTAAAGTGAATGGAGGAAGCAGTTTCAGCCCAGAGGCAAGCAACCTAGGAGTTTCAACTATACTGTCTTTACCTCAGATGCTTGTAATACTCTTGGGAAGGTCTGTACTAAGTTATCGAGGCGTGCTGTGGTCATGGTAGGTGTAAAGACCACTGACAAGGCCACAGGGCTAAAATGGAGGGAATTTCCAGAAGAACCACGGCAGATACCATCGGAGAGAAAGTTGTGGCCAAATGATGAAAGGTCTTTGAATTTTATTCTGTGGACCTATGAAATAGGTAGGCGAAACCCATGTAGTGTTGTTAAAAAAAAAAAAAAGAACAAAATAACGCCATTTGCAGCAACATGAATGGACCTAGAGATTGTCATACTGAGTGAAATAAGTCAGAAAGAGACAAATATCATATGATATCACTTATATGTGGAATATAAAAAAAGGGTACAAATGAAATTATCTATAAAACAGAAATAGAGTCACAGATGTAGAAAACAAACTTATGGTTACCAGGGGATAAAGGGGGGGAGGGATAAACTGGGGAGACTGAGATTGACAAATATACACGACTATATATAAAATAGATAACTAATAAGAACCTGCTGTGTAGCACAGGGAGCTCTTCTCAATACTCTGTAATGACCTATATGGGAAAAGAATCTAAAAAAGAGTGGAGATATATATATATATATATATATATATATAACTGATTCACTTTGCTGTACAGCATAGACTAATGCAACATTGTAAATCAACTATACTGTAATAAAAGTTTTTTAAAAAATAAAAACCAGTGCTGACTTCCATGACAAAAATCCAAAAGATCCCACTGACATCAGTATGGAGGATAGACTGGAGGAAAGGCAAGTAGTTAGGAAGCTATTACAATTGTCCATGTGGGACATGATGGCGGTAATAGAGAGAGAGGAAAGTGGGCAGAATTGAGTTATATTTTGGAGGTAAAAATGACAGGGCTTGATAATGGATTGTATATGGAAAGTAGGAGAAATGAGGAGATAAGAGTAATTTCCGGGTTTCAAACTTGAACAAATAAGTAGGAATGGTGATGTTATTCTTTAAGATGGCAAGCCCAGGAGAACTAGAGGGATTTTTTTTGGAGGGGAGGGACAGATGAGATGATGAGTTTCGAGTTGACATTTAGAGGCAAGGAAACCAATTAGGTGGCTATTGCAAAAGGCCAAGTGAGACAGAATGAGATCCCGGGTTAGGAGGGCAGCAGTGGGAATGGAAAGAAAATGTTGAATTGAGAAACATAAAGGAAGAATTGATAGGATTTTGACATGGACTAAATCTAGAGTTGAAGGGTAGGGGAAGGCTTGAAGCCTTAGATCTCTTCTTTTGTCTCTCCTTGGTGATGCTTCTATTTCTCATGGCTTCAAATACTGTCTATATGCTGATGACTCCCAAACGTGTATCTCCAGCTTGGACCCTCCATACTTTACTTTTATATCCAACTGCCTGCTTGACATATGACCTTGGATGCCTACTAGGCATCTTAAACTTAACACATCCAAAACTGAACTTTTAATTCCCCCTGCTTCCACCCTTACTCTAGACTTCCCCCCAGACCTGCTCCACTCATCAAACCTGCTTCTTACTCTCTTCCCCATCTCACTAAATGGTAACTTCATTCTTCCAGTCACTCAGGCAGAAGACCTTGGAATCATTCTTGATTCTTCTCTTTCTGTCACATCCTACATTTATTCTATCATCAAATCTTGTTGGTCCATCTCCAAAATATACCTAGAATCTGACTACTTTTCATCATCTGGTTTAAGTCACAATGATCTGTCTCCTGGATTATATTGCCCTAGCCTCGCAACTCTTCTCCTTGCTCCTGGCCTTGTCACCATCACCCAAGTCTATCATTCCGTTATTGATTTAAAGGTCAGACTAATCTTATTAACATGAAAGTCAGAACGTGTCACTCCTCTGCTCAAAACTCCAGTGACTTCCCATCTCATACATAGTAATAGTAAAACTCCTTACAATGGCCCACAGTGCTGTATACAACCCAAATATCAATGTAACTCACTCACTTACCTCCTGCAGGTGTTGGATCAAATGTCCCCTACTTGGTGAGATCGTCTTTGACAGCCATGTTTAAAGTTGTAAGTTCCTCCTCCCCATTCTCTACCTGCCTTCCCAGTTTTCTTTTTCCTTATACTTTGAACACTACTTGACATTTATATATTTATCTATTTTAAAAAATTGTCCATCTCCTTCTGCTAGAATAAGGGCCAGCAAATATTTTCTCTAAAGGGCCAGATAGTAAACATTTTAGGCTTTGTGGGCCAGGGAGTTTCCAACACAACTGCCTGACTCTTGTTACACAAAAACAGTCATAGATGATACAGAAAGGAGTGTGTGTCTGTGTCCCAGTAACGCTATTTACCGAAACAGGTGATGGGCCAGAATTTGTCCATGAGCCATACTGTGCTGACTCCTACTAGAATGTAAGTTCCAGGAGGGCAAGGATTTTTGTTTAGTGCTATATTCCTGACACCCAGAACGGTGCCTGGCATATAGTAGGCACCCGATATATTTTTGCTGAAGGAATGAAACAGGGGGAGATAGGAGGACTGGGGGGTCAGGATAACTATAATAGAGCCATTGATGGTGCAGAATCTTGAGCAAGAGCTGATTCTGGCTAGGTTTCCAGCATATCAATTCTCCTTCCTCCCTTCCCCCATCATCCCTACCCTACTACTTAAAAGAATGTCATATAAAGTAAAAGTTGCTTTCATTGCCTCTGCAACTCTCCTGATGTGTGAAATTTCATCTGACTTCCCTTAACGTTGTCATTTGTCTATTCAATCCTCCTGACTCAGACTCTCTCTAATAACAATAATAACTCAAGTACTCTGCACTAAAACCAGAACGCCGGAATCAGTATTTTTAATTAATTTAAGACAATTGCTAGTAATAGCTTCTATTGACAACACTACACTTTTCAACACTTCATCATATTCTGGAGTACTCTCTGAAGTTGAGCAACTGTTACTGTTATGATATGAAATGCTGTTTTCCTTCCATGCATTCGATGTGAATGGTTTGTTCTGATAAACTTCAGCTTTCAAGTACCCCCGACAGTAGGAATCACACGGCAAGAGATATGGTAAATGAAGTATACACGCGTTTTTACTGATTCTTCTCCCATTCTTCCCTGGATCTCTTATGGGCGCTAAAGATGTCCTGGAGTTATATGCCTTCCTGTTGAAAATGTATATTCACTTGTTCGTTATTTTAAATAGTCCTTCAGGCACTGTGAACACCTACTGAGCATTCACTATATATATGGGTACTGTCCTGAGGGTTTTATTTATATTAACCCATCTAATCCTTATAAAACATCTAGGACCTAGGTACCATTATTATCATCATTTTACAGATGAGGGAACTGAGGTCCCCAAACCTGAAGTAATTTGCTCAAGTTCCCACAGCTAGCAAAAAGCAGAGCTAACGGTTTGAACCCAGGTCTGCCTGACTCCAGGGCCAAGATTTATTTATTGTGTTTCCTCACCTTAACAAATATTTACCATATGCCATGCAGTATACAAGACATCATCTACAAAGATGAATAGGGCACGATCTCCCTTGGCCTCCCAGAGCTAACACTGGCTGGGGCTGTGTGGGGTGGGAATGGAGGATATCAGATACAGAAACGAAAGAATTTTCTGTTTACAAACAGGTTGGTGAGGAAGTAGACATAGCTCTATGAATTCACAGCGTTCTGAAAAATGGAGATAGAGGGCTACAGACTGAAAGGGAAGAAGGCCCCCAACTCCAGAGTTCAGGACAACCGGTAGGATAGAAAAATGCCACTCTCAAGGAGTTAAGCTGACCGGAAAGTTGCCCACTGTAGAAATGGGATTGGTTGCTCACAAAAAAAGCATGTACTGATAAGATAAGGAACCTCCCTATAAGAGGTCATTAAGAGTCAATGCTCTAAAACGTAAACAGTGGAAAAACCCTACTGTAGCCTTGTAAATGCTATGGCTGGGAAAGCCCATCAAAACCGAGAAGGGATTCATGATACGATATGGCTGAGCAAGCTATTTAACCATTATAGAAACAAAAATAAAAATAATTTAGAAAGAAGTTTCTCTCACGCCATGCTCTGACCTGCTGATATATTTACTGTCTTTCTGATGGGGGATGGATGGTGGCAGGAGGTTCCATAAACGATATGACTCCATCTTTTCAGAACATCCCACACCCTCTACTAACCTCTTCACCCACCAGTAACAACAGCTACCATATAATAAGCACCTATTCTGTACCAAACACTTTACATAAATGTACTGATTTAATCCTCACAGTAATCCTATGATTTCATAGGGTTCTATGATTAGCCCTATTTTCAGTTGAGGGAACTGAGGCTCAGAGAAGTAATGTGACTTACCCAAGCCCATAAAACGAAATGAATGGTATTAGTTTCCCGTGGCTGCCGTACAAATTACCACAAATTTAGCGGCTTGAAACAACAAAAATTTATTCTCTCACAGTTCTGGACGCCAAAAATCTGAAATCAAGGTGTTGGCAGGGCCGTGCTCCCTCGGAAATCTCTAGGGCAGATTTGATTCCTTGCCTCTTCTTAGCTTCTGGTGGCTGCAGACTTTGCTTTGCTTGTGGCTGCATCACTCCCATCTCTGCCTCTGTCTTCACATGGCCTTCTCCCCTATGTCTCAGTCTTCTCTTTCTCTTTTAAGGACATTCATCATTGGCTTTCGAGCCCACCTTAATCCAGGATGACCTCCTATAGAGATCCTCAGCTTAGTTATATCTGCAAAGACACTTACCCCAACTAAAGTCACATTTTCTGAGGTTCCAGTTGGACATATCTTTTGGTAGAACACCATTCAACTCACTACAAGTAGCCTAGCTGGGATTCTAACCTAGATGTGGATGACTCTAAAATTCTGGCTCTTTTCACTAGATCGGATCACTAGATCTGATCACTAGATCACTAGATCACTGCCTCCACCAAATAGCCTTCTTCTTTGCCTTTATTTGCTATCCTGAGTAGATTTCCTACTGGGAAGAGGATGCACTGGTTGACATAGGTGTTCTTTGTAGTTAATTATCAAGATGCATTAATAAATTGACATTTTGGTTTCCAAAACATTGTCCTTGTGAGTTTAGATTGTGTGAAATTTGCCCCCCGCCCCGCCAAACCTAATCACTCCCTGGTTAAAACAGACAAAATTGCGTTTTAGAACCTGTGAAACTCAGGATTGTATCTTGGCTCAGAACCAAGATCCCTTCAGGGTATAGGCATCCCACAGCCTGCAATCCACGCCCATTTCTTTACTATATAAGTGACCACAATGTAATGAAATGCCACAAACTTCTGGGTACGCAGAATAATTTCTAATCACTTAAGAGCTTACAAGAGGAATTTTGATTCTGCCTCAGTGTTATGTCCCAGAAAGTTTCCACAGCACCTACTCTGTTTGCTCCGGAGCCTCCGCCCCCATCATACAGACACAGGGAAGGAGTTGTCTCTAAGAGTTCATTATAACGCTAAGATGAGATTCTGTAGAAAAATGGGGATCCAGAAACAGTAGAAACTCAGCTCCCACTCCCCAAGGTGCTTCCTAAATTAGCATTTCTCAAAGTGTGTTCCATGGAGTATTAGTCCCTGAGGATGGACGTAGATCGTATTACATAAGCCCCATGAACAAGCGAAGTTGTGAACCACTGGATTAGTCAAATGTGTTTTCCCCAAGTACAAGAATATTCAGAGCCCTTGATACTTGATATGTTAACATAATGGGAATCTCCAAGAGAGGGTTGAGGGACACAGGGTTTTCGAAGTTTTGTGACTTTACTCACAGGGATGATGGTGAGAGGCTATTATGACAGTAGAGACATCGAAACAGTTTCTCAATCTCTGCAGAGCAACTGCAGAGCAACTGCCCCAGCTAACGTGTTGACACTGGCCTGCTCACACCTTGATTAGGAAGAGACTATCCTTCGGGATGTGTTTCTCAGATTGTGGTCAGTCTATGGACTACCCACAGTGATGGATCACTGAGTACCACCCAGAGAGCTTGTTAAAAGTGCCAATTTCCCGGCCCTTAAACCAGGCTTACTGAATTAGTATTTCTGAAGATGGGGTCCAGGAACCTGCCTTTTAAAACAGGTACCTGGAATAGTTCTGATACACACTCAGGTTTGAGGACCGCTGCATTCTGGTGAAATCGGGCTTCCACAACATTGAAACACAGATTAAACTCTAAATGTTCATTTGCAATTCCAGCTAATAACAATTACAATATTACAAGAGTAGACTTTAGTTTGTGTGACAATATCATTTTATATGGCTTGATTTAAATCAAAGCAGTTATGGCAAGATTTCTTAATCCCGTTCTCCTGAGACAATTTACGTAATAACTTTTGAGGAGAATGCAGTAACCTCTCTCTAATATCTTAAATTGATCTGTAAGGTCCCTTTCAGCTCCAACATTCAGATTCTATGAAGTTCCTAGGGCTTCAAATCTGTTTGTCAGAAACACATCGCTTTTTACCGACTAAACCGATTTCCCTTCTTCCAGGCAACAAGTTTCTGAAGAAAATTGGTTGCTGGTGATTTTCCTGAATGTTTTTTTTTTAATAGCATATACCTTCTCACCGTGTTATTGTGAAGAGTGAGTGAGAAAATATATGTGAAACGCCAAGCAGAGTGCCGGATGCAAGGAAGTGGTTAATAAACGTTCATGCCGCTTCCAGTGCACTGTCACAATAATGTCTCTTGAATTATTGAAGATATAACATCAGAGAGCTACAGCTGAATGGAAACTAGGGAATCAGCTGTATTGACAATATCAGGGGCTTTTTTGGCTGTAGCAGAACTGGTTAGACCCCCAGTCTCCAAGGGCAGGCTCAGCTGCAGCAGTGTGATGGCCTGGGGAGGGCGTGGGTTCCTGCCACACACACTGCCTTGGAGAAAGGCTGCAGTGAATGAGGTTTGGGTCTAAAACTCAGCTTCCAATCCCCAACATACTTCCTAAATGAGTATTTCTCAAAGTGTGCTCCATGGAGTATTAGTCCCTGGGGATTGATGTGGATAGTATTACATTAAGAAAGAGACCTATGGACAGGCAAAGTTGTGAACCACTGGATTGGTCAAATGCGGTTTCCCAAGTACAAGAATATTCAGAGTCCTTGATATGTTAACAGGTAATGGGAATCTCCAAGAGAGGGATGGGGAACGTGCAGTTTTCGAAGTTTTGTGACTTTACTCACGGGGTGATGGGAGGGGCTCGTGGTTTTGAGGAACACAATTATGAGAACAGTGCTCAAGGTCACTTGTGCTCTCCTACTTGCCAACAGAAATGGGCACTTTTTAGCCCTTACATGATAAAAGTAACAAGAGAACAATCCTGTGCTGAACTGTTCCTCAGTCCCCTAGTGTCGTCGTTTTCTTCTTTGTACAGCTTAGATCCCATGTCCATCATTATATTCACTCTTTTGCATACGCCCTAGCTTCCCTTGCCTCTCTCTGCCCTCACCCTAGCTGAGCGACAGACACCTAATCCTGGTTAAATCCAACTCTCTGTCTATTCCAAACCTGCCCCAGCAGCTGAACAAGACTGGAAAAAACTTAAAACCATGCTAACTAGTCTCACTTTCAATTCACGACCACTAACCTCAAGTGGGCCCTTCGTGCTACGCTCCAATTTCACTACATTTTCTTCGCCCAATCATTCTTGAACTCTCTCTGATGGCTGTTTTGCACCTTCCCTCTTCTCAAACTTCCAAAACCCCTTCCCCCATCCTCCCTCTTAGCTGCTGACCCCGCTTCCTCTTTCACTGAGAAAATAGAAGCAGTTAGAAGAGAACAACTGCAGACTCTCACCGCGGTATCTGCAAACCTGCTTGTATCTGTATCCACATACCCTGCCTTCCCTCTTGTCACTACGAACAAACTGTCTGTTATTCCACTGATGGCTGACCCTTCTACTTGTGTACTATATCTTGCCCCTTCTGGACTTACCAAGGTCATGGCTCTAGTCATTTTCCCCTCCCTCTAAGACATCAGCAATTTTTCTCTCACCAACCCAACATCTCCAATGTTAAAAAACAAAACAACTTTTCTCTGCCTCAGCCCCATTTCTGTCTCTGTCCTCAGAGCAGAAATGTTTCTCCTCCTAGTTTCTCTTGAACCCTCTCCAATCAGGCTTTTGCCCCCCCTTCACTCCACCAAAATGACTCATGTGAAGGTCAACAGTATCTCCTTAATGTTAAATCCAATGATCATTTTACTGTTCTCATTTTTTTTTGACCCAGCAGTGGCATTTGACACCGTTGATCACTCCTTTCTTGAAACAATTTTTTCACTGGGCTTCTGAGACACCACACATTCTTGGTTCTCTTCCTACTTCACTAGCTCCTCTTTCTTAGCATCTTTTACTGGGTTTTCCTCCTCTTTCTAACCATTAGGCCATCTAATTGGCCTCTCGTTTCAAAGTTCTCCAAAACCAAAATGACTATTTGCCTTAGACCTGCTTCTCCCACAGTCTTCTTTACCCATTCTTCTAGAATTTCAGGCCAAACTTGGAGTCTTCCTTGACTCCTCCTTTTCTCTTACACCCCACATCCAATCTATCAGCGATCCTGTGGGCTGAATCTTTCAAAACATATTTAGAACCTGATCACTTCTCGCTATTTCCACTGCTACTACCTTAGTCCAAGCCAGCATCATTTCTTACTTGGATCATCGCAAAATCCATTAAACATGTAAATCAGATCACGTCATGCTTCTGCTTAAAACCCACCCATGGGGACTTCCCTGGTGGTCCCGTGGTTAAGAATCCACCTTCCAATGCAGGGGACGCAGGGTCGATCCCTGGTCAGGGAACTAAGACCCTACACGTCGCGGGGCAACTAAGCCTGTGTGCTCTATAGAGACCATGTGCCACAACTAGAGAGAAGCCCACAGGCTGCAACTAAGACCCGACACAGCCAAATAAATAAATAAATATCAAAAACGAAAACGAAAACGAAAACCCACCCATGGCTTTTTATATTGTTCACGGTAAAAGTCAAAGTCTTTAGAATGGCCTAGAAGATTCTACAGGAGCTGGCTTCTTCCCAGTTACCTTTCTGACCTCAACTCCTACCACTCTCCCCATTGATTACTCAGCTCCAGCCATGTGGCCTCTTTGCTGTTTCTCAGACATGCCAAGGTAACTCCCAGAGGGCCTTTGCTGTTCCCTCTACCTGAATGTTCTTTCCCCATAGAGGCTTACTCACTTGCTTCCTTCAGAACTCTGTGCAAATAACACTACCAGTGACGTTTCCTCGACCATCCTATTCAAAAATTGCCATTCTCTGCATGCTGTCATATCACTTGACCTTGCTATAGTTTTCTCCATAGCACTGATTATTTTCTGATATATCAATATTTGCTTGCTCGTTCATTGTCTATCTTTACCACTAGAATGTAAGCTTCAGGAATACAGGGATTTTATTTGTCACCGCTCTATCCCCAATACCTACCCCCGTGCCTGGCACATAAAAGGTCTCGATAAATATCTGTGAAATAAAGAAAGAATGATTATAAGTGTAATAGGAGTTCTTAGGTTCCTGGCATCTTCAGGTGGAGACAGATCACTCTTCCTTTCTGAAGCAGCCCCCCTTTAAGTGCAGGACTCCTCAATACCACATTCCTGATGGTGGATTTAGTGTTTACATGAGGACTTCCAGGGAGCTCCATTTAGTCTAAAGCAGAATGCTCCATGATTGGAGGTATTTAATTTCTGGAAAGATCTTTGCCAAGGGTTCTTTTTGATACATATTATCTTTTGAATGGGTATTAGCTATACATGATACAAAATGCCAAATGTTCAAAGTGCAGGTAGTGGAAAATGTATTCTAGCACCTCCCACTGCTATCACCGTATCCTAAGCCACCCTCCATTTTTTTAACCAGAATTATTGCACAAATCCTTTAGAAACATAAGTCAGATCATGTCACTTCCTGGCGAACACTAGCCCAAGTCATCTCATCTCCTTCAAAGATCCCTTCCTGGAGGCAATCACTGTTACCAGTTTATCATGCATTTTTCTAGAGGTAGCCTACATATTATATATACATATCTGTATGTATATAATCTTTTTCTTAAACTATGCACACTACTGTGTACATTTCTTTTCTCTCACTTGATGTCTATGTCATTCTTTGCAATGGCTGCATAGTTATCCATTATATGACTATTATATTCTCCAGGGATTCTGTTATTTTTAAAATATTTATTTATTTATTTTTGGCTGCGTCAGGTCTTAGTTGCGGCATGCAGGATCTTTCACTGCAGCGCGCAGGTTCTTCGTTGCCGCAAGCGGGTTTCTCTCTACTTGTGGTGCCCGGACTGCAGAGCGTGTGGGCTCACTCGTTGTAGCCTGCAGGCTCTCTAGTTGTGGTGCAGGGGCTTAGTTGCCCCGCGGCATGTGGGATCTTAGTTCCCCAATCAGGGATCGAACCCGCGTCCCCTGCATTGGAAGGTGGATTCTTAACCACTTGACCCCCAAGGAAGTCCCCTCTCCAGGGATTCTTAACCTGGAGTCTATGAATGGTTTCACCAGGTCTATGAATCTTCTGAAACTGCATGTGGTTATTTGTGGGCATGTGTATAGGTACAGCTTTCGGTGGAGAAGACCCATACCTTTTATCAGATTCAAAGGGGTCTGAGATCTAAAATGGTTAAGAATCACTATCCTGAGTCTAAATCTGCCGTCCTGAAACTTATACCCTTTGAGCCTAATTCAGCTGTTTGCAGCCTGGTACACAGAGGACAGGCAACAAATATTTACCAAGTGAATGAAGGGATAAGACAAAATGAGTCTACTCCCTCTTCTCTATGTTAGCTTTTGGTTGACTTCAAGAAAGCCATCATGTCCTTCTAAGTCATCTCTTTTGCAAGGCTAAAACTCTTAATTTGACATGGTTTCCAACCCATGTGCTTTGCTGTCCCCTGGACAAGCTCTAATATGGATTTTCCCCTCCAAATGTCTTCAGGGGCGGGTAGATAATAAAAAAAGGTCAGGTAGACCAGTTGTGAGACAATGGCAAGTGGTGGGACCTGCGGAGTCCATGTAGCTGTCTAAAGATATTCATATTCAAACTCAAGACAAAAGACTTTTACAGGCCAATTTTGTCCCATGGGCTGGCAGTTTGCAAATCTAAGAATTTGGGAACTCAAACAGTTTGTTAACACTCCTTTCACGTCTTCCTCACTCTATCACCTCACCTTTGTCCTCCCCATAAACCCAACAATTTAGTCACACTAAACTCTGCTCTGCTTCTCAAATACCCCTTGTGATTTCTTGCTCTTATTCCTTTTCCCATATGGCTCTTTCTGCATAAAATGCCTATGTGGAATATTCTCTATTTGTCTCTCCAGATCTACTTTTTTTTTCTTTTTTTTTTTGCGGTACGCGGGCCACTCACTGTTGTGGCCTCTCCCGTTGCGGAGCACAGGCTCCGGACGCGCAGGCTCAGCGGCCATGGCTCACGGGCCCAGCCGCTCTGCGGCATGTGGGATCTTCCCAGACCGGGGCACGAACCCGCGTCCCCTGCATCGGCAGGCAGACGCTCAACCACTGCGCCACCAGGGAAGCCCCAGATCCACTTTTTAAAAAAATTTTCTTTATGTTTTTAGAGCAGTTTTAGGTTCACAGAAAAATTGAGAGGAACGTACAGAGATTTCCCAGATACCTCAGCGGATCTACTTTTCACACTTGTACATTCTGTCTCTGTACCTCCAGAGGCTGACCTTTATGGACTGTATTAACTGGCTTCTTTCTTCTCTGAATTCTTGTTGGAGGTGGCCAATGGGAGGTACTAGCAAGGGACTGGAGATCAGAAGCAGATTAAAGTCTGGATATTTATTCTCCTGTCTCCCTCTCTGCGAGGTGTCAGCAGTTTGGTTGAGTCCTTCTAGAAGAATCTATCTTAGGCCACAGACTTTTTTGAAGGTCATCTTTTATAGCTACAGCTACTCTTTCTGGGTTCTCGTAACAGCTTCCTCCTCTTGGCCCTTCAGGTATAAAGGTGGTCAGATCTCCCTGGGGTGCCTCACCATCCTTTGTTGGTTTCCCTTAACCCAGATCACATGGTTGTAAACAGTCCCGTTATTAAACTTCCCTCAGAGTCCCTGTTTGAGTGTGCCATCGGTTTCCTACTTGACCCTTGACTACTACCATGATTTTCCCTCCCTTGTCTACTTGGTGAACTCCACATTGTTCAGGCCCCAGCTCCCCTGTGGGGCTTCCCTGAGTGCCCTTCCCTCTGAGAAAGTTAGACATTCCCCCACCTCCTTGAGAACATTTCTTACAGCACCCTGATTATTTATGCATGTCTCTCCCATTAGATCTTGGGCTTCTTGTGGTGGGGAATGAAGCTTATTCATCATTATTGTCTCAGCTCCTGGCCAAGTAAATACTTGGTAAATGTTGGTTAGCTTTTCTTTTGCAGGGAAGGGGGATGAAATTGAAGAGAGAGTATTCCATTTTTAAAAGAAATGTCTACATATTATTTTTTTTAATTATAACTAAAGGAAAAAGAGTGAAGTAAAAGTCTATCCCTCACATTCATGCTAGAAGTAACCATAGTAATAGTTTGTGGGTGGCATCCTTCCAGCACCTTTTCTATGTACAAAAAAAAAAAAGCATACATTTATATACATACAATGAAGACACCCATCTCTGTTTTTTGCTTTTTTCACTTAACAGTACAACAGGCTGTATTCTATGTCAGCTCATATAGGTATACAGACCTACTTCATTATTTTTATGGCTGAATTGTATTCCATTTGAAGAATGTATCATAATTTATTTAACAAATCACCTATTATCAGACACTTAGGTTATCTAATATTGGTCACTATTAGAAGCAATGCAACTCAAAACACAGGGACACACTGGATAAAATTTAACCACAAAAATATATAGCTGAATTCAAGAAGCAAGAAAAGAAAAATCCCAGATTCCAGAAACAAAAATGGAACTTAAAATCACAGCAATGAGCATGAATTGAAGTGTCACAACTCACAGGGATAATGGGACCAGAAAAGTACCTTAGAGGCTGAGGTTTTAGGTCCTTCGAAGGGCTTGGAATTGAGTTAGAATTGTGCTTCCTGCACAAACCAAGGAGCAGCAGAGACCTGCCTCATCTGTGAATTGAAACCAGATTTGCCAAATAGCCAGGGGCAAAATAATAACAAATCGTGACTAGTACGTACAATGTGCCAGGTACTGTTCTACATGTTTTGCACGTATTAATTTATTTAATCCTCACAAAACCCCATTGAGGTAGGTACTATTATAATCCCCATTTTACAAATAGGGAACAAAATGTTTAAGTAACTTGCTTGAGGTCACACTGCCAGGAAGCAGCAGATATAAGATTCAGACCCAGGTATCCTGACTCTAGGGTCCATACTCTTTATTATCCTATACTGTGTCACTACAAACAAGATGTAGGCCATCTTCCCTAGGATGGGGTAGAAATAAACTCACCCCTAAGAAGTTTAAAAAATCTAAACCTGAGCTTCACATTGGTATGAGACCCAAATTCATAGGGCCCATGTATTTCAGAAACCCTGACCTGAGAACTTTACATAAAAACTTGTCCAGAGCTGGGAATGCCATAGAACTCTGGTAGGAGCAAATTTAAAACTGCCTCTGTCACTGCAACTTTGACTCTACAACTCAGGGTCAAATTCTCACAGAATGCAGCTCCTACAGAAGATAAGTTCACATGGAAAATTATAAAGCACATGAAGAAACCCACTACAATAAGAGTTAGTCAGTACGTACCAGAAAGGGGAGACTTCAGTTCCAAGGAATTACAGATAATACGGCAATCTGAACAGACTTTAAAATATTGTATGTTTAAAGATTTAAAGAGGAAAAAAACCCAGAATACATATATATATGTGTATGGTATATAATATGGTGTATATGGTACATACATTTATATATATATCAAAGAAAAATTCTAGAAATGAAGAATATAGAAAATATGAGATGATCCTTGGAAGACATTAGTTCTAGTCCCATTGAAACGTTCAAAAGTCAACTGACAGGTTAAACTACAAATAAGGCCTGAGCGAAGGAAGGATTAGTGAAATAACAAATGAAGCTGAGATATAGAATATAGCACATTATAAATATACTAAATATGAAAGAGAAATTAGAAGATACAGATTATAAGAAGCTCCACATACATCTAATAGAAATTCCAGAAGGAAAAAAATAGGAAGAAGTAGTGTTCGAAGAGAAATGTCTGCGAATTTCCCAGAACTCATAAGACATGAGTCCTCGGGTTAAAATCCTATACCTAATCCTGAGCAGAATAAACGAAGACAAATGGATAACTTCTAGATGCATCGTGATGGAATTTCAGTACATCAAGGATAAAGGGAAAATCTCAAAACTTACTAGAGACAAATAATACTGCACAGTATTTCTGTGGGAGAGATTCCTAAAGGTGGAATCTCTGGAACAAAGCATAAGCACATTGAAAAGAGATGGATGTGTTTTAAATGAATGAGTGAATGAATTAACGAGTCGTTAGAGGCGTTATTTCTCTCAATCGAGGCGTGATATTTCCCTTAGTATAGCCTGAGATTGTGTCTCCCAGCTATCTACTTACTTATGTATTTGCAACTGCATCACTGTTATAGATTCATATTAAGCAGGAGGCCAATTAAAATTCCCAGGACTTTTTCAAATGAAGGGCTGTCAAATGACGTCTTCTCTAGCGTGTACTTAGGCAATTAATTTTTTAAAATTTATTTATTTAAGTTATTTATTTTTGGCTGCGTTGAGTCTTCATTGCTGCGCGCGGGCTTTCTCTAGTTGCGGCCAGCGGGGGCTACTCTTCATTGCGGTGCGCGGGCTTCTCATTGCGGTGGCTTCTCTTGTTGCGGAGCATGGGCTCTAGGTGCATGGGCTTCAGTAGTTGTGGCTCACGGGCTCTAGAGCGCAGGCTCAGTAGTTGTGGTGCACAGGCTTAGTTGCTCCGTGGCACGTGGGACCTTCCTGTACCAGGGCTCAAACCCTGCATTGGCAGGCGGATTCTTAACCACTGCGCCACCAGGGAAGCCCAGCAATTAATTTTTAAAACTCGGATATAGAACTATTCGGTTACTGGTGAGATCATTGAGAACTGGAGCCATTAAAGAAGGCTTCCTAAAGGAAGTAAGACTTAAGCTGAGTAGGATTTATTTTAGATAGAGGAGAAGAGAGCTTCTAGGTTTGTGGGATGGAGGTAACAAGAGGGATGAGGTGCACGAAAGTGCCTTGGCTAGAAATGAGCTTGGGGTGGACGTGTGAAAGGTGGGGGAATAAAGAGATAAAGTGCAAAGGCAGGGTGGGACCAGATTATGGAGGGCCTAGAAAGCCAGGCAGAATGTTCAGACTTGATATCATACACGGGCAATTGGGAGCCACTTCAGCCTTGTTAAAAGGAAATTGTGTTATCTTGCCAGCCAAACAAAGGTTAACTCACCCTGGAAGGAGTTAAGGAGACTGGGTTGAAGTCACGCAGGCCCCTAGTTCTCCTTCTGGGGTTGCTAACAGGTTATCCAGACAAGTGGTTAAGCTCAGGAAACAGCTCAGAGACACTGGGGTGACTTGATGTTGAACCACCAGACCAGTGGGAACGATGTGTAATCAAACTAACGGCAAGACTAAATGCAGTGTTTAGAAAGAATAGTCTTAATAGCAAACTCAAGATGCTTTAGAGCTGGATACAGGGGAGCAAGAGACAGACGGGGAGAGTGGCATATCCACTGGAATGAGCATCACTAGAAAACCTTAGTTCTAGTCCCGGCTCCACCGCCTGCTCGCCACGTGACCTCGTGCAGATTACTTAAACGCTGAGGCTAGTTTCCTTACCTGCAAATCTACTACAATATAAGCTCTAGAGGGTTGTAACCAGGTCTGCTTTGTTTGCCATGGTATCCCTAGACCCTAGTACAGGGCCTGGCACATAGCAGAGCCTCAGTTAATAGTGGTTGAATAGATGAATGAATGAATGAATGGATGAACTAATGCCTGCCCTGCCTGCCTCATAGAGTTATTATGAGATTCAGATGAGATCAGGGATGAGAAATTATTACACGAAATTAAAACACTAAGCAGTCCTATGGTAAAATACTACAGCTACTACTGAGAAGTATCTTTTTTTATCAAGTTAGAAGGCTGGTTAGAGTACTTTAAAGGTAAAATGGTAAGTGGGCTAATGATATCAAGTTTTCTTAGCATGGAAGGTAAGAAGAATAGCAAAAATGTAAGACAAGTAAAGCGATTTTTCTAATTTAGGTAAGGAACATTTCAGGATCTGTGTTCTGTACCATGTTCAGTCCTTTGCACTCAATGCACTCATGGTAGGGGTAATAATGGTGTTAATTGTAGTTAACATTCATTGACTACCTACAACGTCCTACCTGTCCTTAAAAAAAATCCTGCAAAGAAGGTAATAATATTGCCATCTCATTTATTTTTATTGTAGTACAGTTGACTTACAATATTATATTAGTTTCAAGTGTACAACATAGTGATTCGATATTTTTATAGACTACACACCATACAAAGTTATTATATTGTTGAGTGTATTTCCTGTGTTGTACATTACATCCCTGTGACTTGTTTTATAACTGGTAGCTTGTACCCCTTAATCCCATTCACCTATTTTGTCCATCCTCCCACTCCCTTCCCCATTTTAGAGATGAGGAAACTGAGGTTCAGAGAGGTTAAATGACTTGCTTACAGCCATAGCGAGGAGGTTGCGGAGCTAGAAATTTTATCTCAAGTCTGTTTGTCTTGAAGCCAGCGGGAAGAAACTGTGGGTAAACAGATTTCTTCACACCATAAGGATGCCCTTGCTAAGAGACAGAGCAGTCCAACGATGGAATGGGCTACCTCCTGAGCCAATGAGTTTCTCTTCACTGGAAGCAGGATCACCACATAATTTGCAGGGCCCAGCACAAAATGAAATAGCCATATGCCCATGAAGATAGCCCTGACTGGAAGCTTTCAATCACAAGTGATCCAGCCTCTAGATAGGGATGTTAGAGAGAAGAGTCAACATGAGCCGAGGCACTGGACCAGATGACCTTAATCTGAGATTCTATTATCCCAAATGGGTTAGGGTAGCTTCCTGACGTGGCTGACATGACACCTCAAAGGCCTCAGATGACGTAGAATTCTACAAGGTGACGTGGAGATCCATGGTGCTGTGATAGTCTGGGGCACCAAAAACATGCTCTGCCCTGTGGGGCAGCACAGCATTCAGGAGAAAATGGAAAAGAAAAGAAAAGAAACTCTTTAAGGGGATTAAGAGGTACAAACCTGAAGTCATAAAACAAATAAGCCCCGGGGATGTAACATACAGCCTAAGGTATATGGTCAATAGTATTGCAACAACTTTGTATGGGGACAGATGGTTACTAGACTTACTGTGGAGATCATTTGGTAATGTATGCAAACATCCAATCACTGTGTAGTACACCTGAAACTAACATAATATCGTACATAAACTATATTTCAATTAAAAAAACCAACAAACCTCTTTTAGTGGTGGTGAGGCATAACAGAAAGAGTCGGACAGATGTGGATTCAAATCCTGGCTCTGCCACTTACTAGCTAGTGTGTGCCTTTCAACAAGTCACTTAAAACTCTGACACTGTTCTCTCACCTACAATATGATCACAGTGCCTCCCTTGCGGGTTGTGGTGAGGTTCCAGTGAGATGATTCAAGTCAAGTGTATCCGGCACTTGGTAAGTCCTCGATAAATATTAGCCATTGTTTTCTTTCTATTATTGGGGCAAGGGGAGGTATGACGTTTGGTCATTTGCTTCTCCTTGAGCATTTCATAGCTCAGTAGACAAGTCTGCCAGTTCCACCCTGGGATACAGAAACCCCTTCCCACTTGGGCGCCTTCCTGATCACTGCACGATACCGGTGGTGGGCTGTGGGTGAATGTGGAGCAGAGCCGCTAGTGGACAGTAATAATGAACCTTCAAGGAGAATGGGACTCTCAAGGTTTTCCCCTCGCCCTGAAGATCTCCCTCACAGAAGAGGACTGTTTAAATTCAATCTTGGAATCCTGCCAGGAGAATGTTTTACCTACGGTCACTTTTCACAGGATCAGAACTAAGAATACAATTCACGCCTGCTAAGCAAAACTATACGTGGTAGCCACTTGGGATAGCAAGAACCTTAATACCTCTCTATTCGTCTGCAAGACCTCTGTCTACCTCTTCCTAATTCTGTGAAATGGTTGGCATAGCAGAGCACAGATGCCCACAGTTTTCCAGGAACTTCATTTGTCCCTTATGCAGTACAGAAAGAATGGTATGAGAACTAAGGGAACAGTGTAGTAAATCACTGAATAGCTTGGCTTCTTTTTCTTTTTTCTTTTAAAAACAATGCCCCAAAGCAAACCATTAATTAACTGGGCAAAAGGCTGGAACTGTTATGTACTAATCCCCACCCCACTCTGTCCATGTACCGCAGAGTATTTTCTTACTCGGGACAGGTGGAACATTTCTTTTGCTTGTGTTTGAAAAAATACTTTTCATTTGCCCTTGGGCTCATCTCATAACTTCCCTTTCCACTAGATTGCATAAGCCATATATCTGCACCCATTTTGATTTGTACAATATCTACCCTCACTTCCAATATCTCTCCACTTTTGTCCTTTTCTTCAGGACCCTAATTTCCTTGTGGACATTCATTTTGAAATCTGACATGCTCTATTCTAGTCAATTTCTTTGGCTACAATGTGGCACAGTTCAGCGGCCATAAATATGAAATATGTCCATTATGACCTATCTTTGGGGGTGGGGTGGGGAAGTCCTTAATGTTGCAGAGAGAAACAGAGTAGGTCACGGAAGTTCACTGAATATTTATTTAATAGATGTTCATACTCTTTCACATCCCTCTCCTCCCCTCCATCGCCTGGGCCATTACCTTAGCTCAGTTCTTTGTCCCTTTCTCCTGAACTGTGGCTATAGCCTCCTCACCAGTTCCTCCACGTCCAGCCTCTTCCTCTTCAAACTATCCTAAATGTAGCTGCCAGTCATCTCTCTAAATCTCAGCCCTTGACTAATGATCTTTAGTGGCCGCCCCCTTACCTACTGGGTAATGTGCAAACTGCTCATCCTGGCATTCAAGGCTCTCCACAGGTATGCGCTCACCAATCTTCCTTTCCAGCCTTCTCTGCCATTACTCTTTTGCACATAGCTTTGGTTTCAGCCAAACTTGACCACTCCTTGTTTCCAGAGCATACCCTCTGCTCTCCTGCTTCAGTGTTTCTCCCACCTGGAATCAACTCCCCTCTACCGAATTCTCCGTTCACCATCCTATTCATTCTTTAATGCCTATGTCAAATGCATCCTAATTCATGAAGCCTTTCCAGGATCCTTCAGCTGGATGTGAGCTTTCTTTTCTGTGAACTTCCACAGCACTTAGAATTTCATTTAAGATACTCATCATATGGTGCCTATTATGGTTATAGGTGTTATAATAATAATCACTCAGCTTTATTGAGTGCTTACTACGTGCCAGACACTGTGCTAAATGTTTTTTAGGTATTATATATATTACTGGTTCTCAAATTTTTTGGCTGCAGGACCTTCAGATGGTTAAAAATTATTGAGGACCTCAATGGGTGTTTGTTTATTTGGCTTATATCTGTCAATATTTCCCTCATTAGAAATTGAAACAGAGTTTTAAAAAAATTATTTATCAATGTATTAAAATAACAATGTTAAACCCATTACTTACGTTAATATAAATGACATCTTTGTAATGGGAAATAACTATATTTTCCAAAACCAAAAAAAGAAAAATGTAGTGAGAAGAAGAGCATTATTTTTCATTTTTGCAAATCTTTTAAACATCTGGATTAATAGAAGCCAGCTGGATTCTCATATCTGCTTTTGCATTCAATCAAAAGATCATATAACACATCATGCAGCCTCTGGAAAACTCCACTATACAAGTGTGAGAAGATGATAGTGAGAAAGGCAAAACTGACCAGAGTTGTTTTTTTTTTTTTTTTTTGCGGTACGCGGGCCTCTGACTGTTGTGGCCTCTCCCGTTGCGGAGCACAGGCTCCGCACGCGCAGGCTCAGCGGCCATGGCTCACGGGCCCAGCCGCTCCGCGGCACGTGGGATCCTCCCGGACCGGGGCACGAACCCGTGTCCCCTGCATCGGCAGGCGGACTCTCAACCACTGCGCCACCAGGGAAGCCCCAGAGTATTTTTATGAAAGTAGTTTTGACCTCACAGATCTCCGGGGGTCCCTGAACTCTGCTTTGAGAACTGCTGGTTGTCATTAAAGACCTAACATATATGAAGTGGCTAGAATAGTGTCTGACACATACTAAGCAGTATGTAAGTGTATGCTATTATTATTTTCCTGATCTTCACAATCCTCCCCGCACATGAGGTAGGTACTATTATTCACATTTTACAGGTGGGAGAACTAAGGCACAGAGAAGTTAAATAACTTGCCCAAGGTTATGCAGGTAGTAACAGGCAGAGGCAGAACTGGGATTTGAAGTCACTTAAGAGTCTTTCCCCAGCCCCTGGGCTCTTACGCACTCTGCCAGACTGCCTCTCCACCTACTCAGAGAAGGAGTTCAGGGCAAAGGTTATGTGTTTTCATATCTATATCCCCAAGATCTGACTCTGACCATTGATTCGAGTAATCCTGGCATTTACGAATGGCTGTTAGCAGTCTCTAAAAGCTAAATCTTGAGGGTGCTGAAATTGACACTAAGGGTCTGTGGAAGATCAGAAAGTTAAAGAGGAGAAACCCATGCACTTTGGAAGGAGACAGACGTGGATGGTTTCCAATGTCAGTTCTCTCACTGCCTAGCTGTGTTATCTTAGTCCGGCTTTTAATCTATTTGAACCTCAGTTTTGTCTTCTGTAAAGTGGTGAAAATAACCTTTCTCATATGTTGTTGTTATGTGGATTAAATGTGATAATGTATATAAGGAACCTGATACATAAAAGATGCTCAGTAGCAGGTAGCTTGCTTTATTCTTCTTTGACCTCATTAGTATGTAAACTCCAGGAAGGCAGGAATTTTTGTCTGTTTTGGTCACTGCTATATCCCCAGAGCTCACAACTGTGCCTGGTACACAGTAGGTGCTCAATAAATGAATGGGAGGTCCTGTCTGAGTCAGCACAGCACAGAATACATACCAGGTGGCTCAATATTATGCTGAATTTATTGAATTGAATAGTAATACTGATTAGAGCGATCATAGTTCGCTGGGGCAATCCCATTTCCATTAATAACTGCTGCTTATGAAGACCCCACGGTGGAGATGATTATGTCCACAACTGGCAATCAGCTACCAATCGGGCATGCCCTGGGCGTCGCCCAATTCCCTTCTGTGAATCGTTATCCGAGAAGACACATGGGAGTGGTCCTTAGAGACACTGACATGGCGGCGGCTGCTCCCCACTGCTGGCGCTGCCAATCTGCTGGAGCATCACTTCTCCTAACAGCAAGCACAGCTTCTCCACAACCCCTGCTCACGCTGGCTCTCTGTTCCCATCACTTTGCTCACCACTCAGATGACATTTTGAGGCCCCTCACTGGTTTTCTCTTAACAATAGGCTTGCTCTTTCATGATACTCTGTATCACACCACCCCCTTCCCCTTTTTACTGCACCTTTGAATTGTTCTCTAGTGTTCCATTCCTGATTGCTTTCCATTTCTCTGATAGCTTTCAGGGAGAGCCTTTCCATGGTCTACTTTCTTAGTAAATGGTTTTGTGAGATTCTGATTTTCATGTGATGTTAATTCTCCATGAGAGACCAAAAAAACAAAAAAATAAAGGATCTGCTTTCAGCTGTTCTTTTAGTGTTCTTTTAAATTGTTAAGTCACAAAAGTCTTCTGTCAGGTTGCTGCCTTCCTGTCAAGAGACTTTTCACTTTCCCTCAGTGATGACTTGTGACTTCAGGACTAGAGAACATTGCAGCCCATCCTGGCTTTCTGCACAGTCCTCTTTTACTCCTCTGAGTCCACTCTGGGCCTTCCTTAGAGTGACTCAACTTCCCTGGCATCTGACCTGACTTATTTTGAAAACAAGTCTTGTTTCCTCAACTCCCTCTGAAATGTAGTTGCTGAAGTAAATACCCACCCCCGCCCCTGCCCTGCAACACACACATACTCTCTCTCTGTCACACACATGCATGTGCATATGTTTGCACATGTGCACACACAGAAAAATACTCTTGAGGTATTATTTTTCATTTAGATAGACTGCCCAATACTGATGAATTCAAATTCAAGGATTTCTAACGTGAAATGCATGGATGACCTTTAGGTGATCTGTGAAACCCCTGAAACCTATCCATTCAATAATTTATTGAGCATCTACTATATGATGGACACTGTGGTAGATGTAGCTAAACATATGTTATATAATTTATTCCTCACTGCAAGTCTGAGAATAGATTATTATGATCCACATTTACCAATGAAGACCTTAGTCGCAGTGAGGAGAAATGACTTGCCCAGGATCATGCAATCAGCAAGTAGTAAATCTGAGTTTGAAAGCCAGGTCTGAATCCTTATCATCGTCAGGTCTTCCAGGCACAAAAGAGCAGCTGGTGTTTCAACAGGTGGGAACGGGGCAGGGGGAGAAAGCTAGAATGAATAATATGACTAAAGGTACAAACATGGGTATGTGTAGCTATGTGTATGAGAGTAGTAAGAGTTAAGGTTGTCAAATTATGTTGGGGACAGAACATACAAGCTTTAGAAATTTGAACTTCTTTCCGCCAACCTGAGGGAATAATGACAGATTTTGGAGTTGGACAATGTTATAATCAAACAGGTGCTTTGGGAAGATTAATCTGATTCGGGTCTGAATCCATGCCTCTTCTATGCTGTTGACAGTATTTTAAAAAATTCTTTGCTAAGAATTACTTATTTCATGCCTGTGCTTTGGTCAGCATTCTCTCTTTGTTTTTAAATACTGTAGCAAAAATTCAGAAGGCTAGGTGGAAGAAACAGAGACAGAAGAAACAAACTACACAGAAACACAAAATAATTATGTGTAAGTCTGGGAAGAAAGAGCACAGTGGGTCCTGACAAACTTTATTGAACAGAGTGTGAGTAAGCAGTGTACCAATTGCAAAGGAAAGAAACAGCAACCAAAACACCACCATCGACAATGAGAAACAAAGGCTGCCAGGGTCTGGGAGACGTGGGTGAGGGTTGCAGAAATGGCACTTTTAGACTTCCTGATTCCTTTTCTGAAAAGAGCAGAAAAGAAACTACAAAAGAGGCAGGGGAGAACCATGGAGTTGAGTGCTAGACTAAATGAGGAAAACAGAAAAGAAATAAGAAGGAAGGGTGTAACCCGTAGCTAGTTTTTGTGTGTCAACCCAGTGAGACAACCAAGGCAAGCTCACTAGCATTAGAAGGTCATATTGAAAGTAGCCAAGTGTTGTAAACAAACATTCTGCTGGTAATTAGTTTGTCAAATTAGTTGGCTATCTCCGAGAGTCCTCTCTCCTCTACATTCAGTTGGTCACCAAGTTGCTATATGATTACCTCAGAAGGCTGTCCTGAATCAAGGCCCTTCTGACTCCCACTGACAGGGTCACTGTGTTAATTAAATTCCATATCCTCTCTGATCTGGACCATTAGTCTCTTCCTCCCTCTAGTTCAGGTTTCAATCTGCCTCAAGACCGAGCCTCCTGATACTTCCCTGCTTATCGACTTTCTTTGGTGGTCCATTGCCTATAGGACACAGTAGAACTCCCTCAATTTTGCACAATGACGTAGCAAAGGAACCAAAAGATTCCCCCAGACCCATGGACAAAGGGACACCTAAGGAACTATGTCTGGGATGAGAAACTCTTGAAACAAGCCAACTAGTAGCTTTTCCCTCCAGATCTCAGACCATTTTTCTTCCCAGTCTGTATGTGTATGGGGGGGTGAGTGGGTGCTGAGTAACTTCTGCTTGCACTCAACCTAATGGTAGGTTGGAGAAGGGTATCTGTCTCTCTGTCTCTCAGTTGAATATCTGAGGCTGTTCCTCCCAGGTTTCCCCATTACAATCTTCTTTCCCACCGTGGCTCAGCTCCTTTCCAAAGAGTACACCCTTCAAACCCTCCCCCCCCCAAGAACTCTTATCCTTGCTTAGCAAAACTCATTTCCCAAGCTTGCAGAAAGGAAAGGGACCCTTTAAAAAATCAGGGTCAAATTAAAAAGGGGGAGAATCTCCCAGTAGATATCATATTTGAGCTCATTTTTTAATCAGTTCTGCTGTGCACAACTCCCTTCACCCTCTGATTACGCAGCCTACTTCTCCAATCTCATCTTCCACTTTCACTGCTGCTCCCACCCTTTCACAATCCCAACATACTCTAGACGCCAGTCATACTGAACTTTTCAACATTCCTCAGATAAACGAGGCCTTCACAGAAGTTCATGCACATGCTGTTCCCTCTGCCCAGAACACCCTTACTCCTCTTATCTTGCCAGTAAATTCCTACCCTCCTTTAAGACCCTGAACAACTATTGCATCCTGTGGGAAACCACTCCCGACTGCCCCACATAGAATTCATGGCCTTCTCCTTTGGGTTCCCATAGCATTTTTTCAAACCCTTCATACTTACCATGGAAATACGATGTAATAACTAGAAGGCTAGGCTCTGGAGGCATACTACGTGGGTTTGAGTCCTGACGCTGCTACTTATGATGTTATACGGTGTTGGGCCAATTACTTCACCTCCTTTTCCCTCAGTTTCCTCACCTATAAACTGTCATAAAGGAGGTAATATTTGTAAAGCCTTTAGAGCAGAGCCTGTCAGGACTTCCCTGGTGGCACAGTGGTTGAGAGTCCGCCTGCCGATGCAGGGGACACGGGTTCATGCCCCGGTCCGGGAGGATCCCACATGCCGCGCAGCGGCTGGGCCTGTGAGCCATGGCCGCTGAGCCTGCGCGTCCGGAGCCTGTGCTCCGCAACGGGAGAGGCCAAAACAGTGAGAGGCCTGCGTACCGCAAAAAAAAAAAAAAAAAAAAAGAACAGAGCCTGTCAAATTGTAAATGTTAATAAATAGTAGACATCATCATCATCATCTCTTCTAATGTTGTATTGTTTCTCATAAATAGCATACTTGTATATACAGTATACTTTTATTATTATTCTATTATTATAGCATTTTAAAACTTCTACTGTGTTTATATCTTGTCACCCAACCAGTTTATAAGTATTTTGAGGAGAAGAGACTTGTATTACCTTCTCCCCGATAGTGCCTTGTATAAGTATGAGCTCATTAAGTATTTGCTGGGGGCAGTATGTTATAGTGGAAAAAACACTACAATCTGAGCGACTTGAGCTTGAATCTGTACTCTGTTCTTAGCTGTTGTATGACCTCAATCTCCCTGAGCCTCAGTTTCCTCATCTGTAAAATGGGGATGATAATAAGATTAGCTACCCCATAGGGATGTTTTAAGGATTCAATAAGTCAGTATATGAAAGGCACAGCACATGGTAAACATTCACTAAATTGTTGTTATTATCAATTTTTGTATCCCCTTCTATTTAGCTTAATAAATACTTGTGCTTGAGTAAATGAACCTAGCGATCTTCCAGATAGGATTACTCCATATCCTCCTAGGAATCAAAAGGAAAATGTGAGTCATCTCCACTCTACTTCATGGGTCACTCTGAACTTGGGCACCATCCCCCAGAAAGCAACAGACATGGCCAGCTGAATCACTGTAAAATCCTTTCTGTAAGAATTACCCTAACACATTCCCCCCTCCCCCATTGGACACAGTCTCTCACATACTAGGTACAGGGTACATACTCTTCTTGTGATGGGCAGAAGAAAGAGTTGCAAAATCACAGCAGAGCCACATTGTCTATAAATCTACTCCTCTTGCATCTTCTGTAGGTTTTTCCCTTTTATTTGCTAATTAACTTTCCCTCCATTCACTTCCACTGTAGCCCATGTCTGTGCAGACTCTCTTCACCATGGCTCCAGAAGAATAAATGGAGAGATGACAAGCATTGACTATTTGGGTCCAATATAGCCCTGCATTGATGAATGCAATACTCTATCTAGACTGAGATGGCCTGAATCAGAATCCCCCCTCCACCACTTAGTGTGAGACCTCAGGCTAATGACAATGTTTGTGTAACTCCATTTCCCCAGCTGTCAAATAGGGACAATGAAAGTATCTTCCTCCTAGGGGTTTTGTGAGGATTAAATGAGTTAATACATCTAGGACACTTAGAAGAGTGTTACACTGAGCTGCTCTATAAGTATTAGCTATTATTACTATGTTAACAACTTTATTGAGACAAAATTCACATACTATAATGACTATACTACCCAAAGCAATCTACAGATTCAATGCAATCCCTATCAAACTACCGATGGCATTTTTCACAGAACGAGAACAAAAAGTTTCACAATTTGTATGGAAACACAAAATTTCCATACAAAACCCCCCACAAAAACCCCGAATAGCCAAAGCAATCTTGAGAAAGAAAAACGGAGCTGGAAGAATCAGGCTCCCTGACTTCGGACTATACTACAAAGCTGCAGTCATCAAGAAAGTATGGTACTGGCACAAAAACAGAAATATAGATCAATGGAACAGGATAGAAAGACCAGAAATAAGCCCACGCACTTATGGTCATCTTATCTTTGATAAAGGAGGCAAGAATATACAGTGGAGAAAAGGTAGTCTCTTCAATAAGTGGTGCTGGGAGGGAGATCAGCTCAGTGCTTTGTGACCGCCTGGAGGGGTGGGATAGGGAGGGTGGGAGGGAGGGAGACGCAAGAGGGAAGAGATATGGGAACATATGTATATATATAACTGATTCATTTTGTTGTAAAGCAGAAACTAACACACCATTGTAAAGCAATTATACTCCAATAAAGATGTTAAAAAAAATAAGTGGTGCTGGGAAAACTGGACAGCTGCATGTAAAAGAATAAAATTAGAACACTCCCTAACACCATACACAAAAATAAACTCAAAATGGATTAAAGACCTAAATGTAAGGCCAGACACCATCAAATTCTTAGAGGAAAACATAGGCAGAACACTCTATGACATAAATCACAGCAAGATCCTTTTTGACCCACCTCCTAGAGAAAGGGAAATAAAAACAAAAATAAACAAATGGGACCTAAGGAAACTTAAAAGCTTTTGCACAGCAAAGGAAACCATAAACAAGACGAAAAGATAACCCTCAGAATGGGAGAAAATATTTGCAAATGAAACAATTGACAAAGGATTAATCTCCAAAATATACAAGCAACTCATGCAGCTCAATATCAAAAAAACAAACAACCCAATCCAAACATGGGCAGAAGACCTAAACAGACATTCCTCCAAAGAAGATATACAGATTGCCAACAAACACATGAAAGGATGCTCAACATCACTAATCATTAGAGAAATGCAAATCAAAACTACAATGAGATATCATCTCACACCAGTCAGAATGGCCATCATCAAAAAATCTAGAAACAATAAGTGCTGGAGAGGGTGTGGAGGAAAGGAAACCCTCTTGCACTGCTGGTGGGAATGTAAATTGATACAGTCACTATGGAGAATAGTATGGAGGTTCCTTAAAACACTAAAAATAGAACTACCATATGACCCAGCAATCCCACTGCTGGGCATATACCCTGAGAAAACCATAATTCAAAAAGAGACATGTACCACAATGTTCATTGCAGCTCTATTTACAATAGCCAGGACATGGAAGCAACCCAAGTGTCCATCGACAGATGAATGGATAAAGAAGATGTGGCACAGATATACAATGGAATATTACTCAGCCATAAAAAGAAACGAAACTGAGTTATTTGTAGTGAGGTGGATGGACCTAGAGACTGCCATACAGAGTGAAGTAAGTCAGAAAGAGAAAAACAAATACTGTATACTAACACATATATATGAAATCTAAAAAAAAAAGAAAATGATCAGAAGAACCTAGGGGCAAGACGGGAATAAAGATGCAGACCTAATAGAGAATGGACTTGAGGATACGGGGAGGGGGAAGGGTAATCTGGGACAAAGTGAGAGAGTGGCATGGACATATATACACTACCAAACTTAAGGTAGATAGCTAGTGGGAAGCAACCACATAGCACAGGGAGATCAGCTCGGTGCTTTGTGACCGCCTGGAGGGGTGGGATAGGGAGGGTGGGAGGGAGAGGCAAGAGGGAGGAGATATGGGGATATATGTATATGTATAGTTGATCCACTTTGTTATAAAGCAGAAACTGACACACCATTGTAAAGCAATTATACTCTAATAAAGATGTTAAAACAACAAAAACAACAACAACCATAGGGACTTCCCTGTTGGTCCAGTGGTTAAGACTTCGCCTTCCAATGCAGGGGGTGCGGGGTTCAAGCCCTGGTTGGGCAACTAGGATCCCACATGCCTCACAGCCAAAAAACCAAAACATAAAACAGAAGCAATATTCTAACACATTCAATAAAGACTTTAAAAATGATCCACATGGGGGGATTCCCTGGTGGCGCAGTGGTTGAGAGTCCGCCTGCCGATGCAGGGGACAAGGGTTCGTGCCCCAGTCTGGGACGATCCCACGTGCCGCAGAGCGGCTGGGCCCGTGAGCCATGCCGCTGAGTCTGCGCGTCTGGAGCCTGTGCTCCGCAACGGGAGAGGCCACAACAGTGAGAGGCCCGCGTACCACAAAAAAAAAAAAAAAAAAAAAAAAGAAAAGAAAAATGGTCCACATCATCTTAAAAAAATAAATAAAACCATAAATTTACCCATTTCAAGTGTACAGTTCTGTGATTTTTAATATAGCCACAGAGTTTTGCAACCATCACCACAATCTAACTCTGTAACATTTTCATCACCCCCAAAAGGAACCGTGCACCCATTAGCAGCCATTCCCATCCCTAACTCCCTTCCTCAGCCCTGGGTAATCACTGATGTACTTTCTGTAGATTTGCCTCTTCTGGGCATTTCATGTAAATGGATTCATATCCTAGGTGGTCTTTTGTGGCTAGCTTCTGTCACTTCGCATAATGTTTTCAAGGTTCATCTCTGCTGTAGCATGTATCAGGACTTCACTGTTTTGTAGTCAAATAATATTCCATTGTATGGATATACCACATTTTGTTTATCCATTCATTAGTCGATTGATATTTGGGTTGTCTTCCACTTTTTTTTGCTATTATGAATAATGCTGCTATGAACATTCATTTACAAGTTTTTTTGTGATGATATGTTTCAATTCTCTTGGCTGTATACCTAGGAGTGGAATTGCTGGGTCATATGGTTTGAGGAACTGCCAAACTGTTTTCCACAGCAGCTGTACAATTTTACATTCCTGCCCGTAGTGGGAATGAGAGTTCCAGTGTCTCCACATCTTCATCAACACTTGTTACTACCTGTCTTTTTTATTATAGCCATCCTAGAAGGTGTAAGATGGTATCTCATTGTGATTTTGATTTTCAGTTCCCTGAGGGCTAATCATGTTGAATATCTTTTCATGTGCTTGTTGGCCATTCTTTTTTTTTTTTTAACATCTTTATTGGAGTATAATTGCTTTACAATGGTGTGTTAGTTTCTGCTTTATAACAAAGTGAATCAGCCATACATATCCATATATCCTCATATCTCTTCCCTCTTACATCTCCCTCCCTCCCACCCTCCCTATCCCACCCCTCTAGGTGGTCACAAAGCACTGAGCTGATCTCCCTGTGCTCTGTGGCTGCTTCCCACTAGCTATCAGTTTCATATTTGGTAGTGTATACATGTCCATGCCACTCTCTCACTTCGTCCCAGATTACCCTTCCCCCTCCCCGTGTCCTCAAGTCCATTCTCTATGTCAGCATCTTTATTCCTGTCCTGCCCCTAAGTTCTTCATAACCATTTTTTTTTTTTAGATTCCATGTATATGTGTTAGGTATTTGTTTTTCTCTCTGACTTACTTCACTCTGTATGACAGACTCTAGGTCCATCCACCTCACTATAAGTAACTCAATTTCGTTTCTTTTTATGGCTGAGTAATATTCCATTGTATATCTGTGCCACATCTTCTTTATCCATTCAACTGTTGATGGACACTTAGGTTGCCTCCATGTCCTGGCTATTGTAAATAGAGCTGCAATGAACATTGTGGTACATGACTCTTTTTGAATTATGGTTTTCTCAGAGTATACGCCCAGTAGTGGGATTGCTGGGTCATATGGTAGTTCTATTTTTAGTGTTTTAAGGAACCTCCATACTGTTCTCCATAGCTGTATCAATTTACATTCCCGCCAACAGTGCAAGAGGGTTCCCTTTTCTCCACACCCTCTCCAGCATTTATTGTTTGTAGATTTTTTGATGATGGCCATTCTGACTGGTGTGAGATGATATCTCATTGTAGTTTTGATTTGCATTTCTCTAATGATTAATGATGTTGAGCATTCTTTCATGTGTTTGTTGGCAGTCTGTATATCTTCTTTGGAGAAATGTCTGTTTAGTTCTTCTGCCCATTTTTGGATTGGGTTGTTTGTTTTTTGAAATTGAGCTGCATGAGCTGCTTGTAAATTTTGCCATTCTTTTATAAAATATACTTTTTGTTGGTTCACAAAATTACGTAAGTTTTATGTGTACAATATTATATTTTGGCTTCTGTATACACTACAGAGTGCTCATCACCAAAGTTTTAGTTTCCACCTGTCATTCTTATGCCTTCTTTGGAGAAATGTCTATTCAAATCCTTTGCACATATTAAGATTAAGTTGTCTTATTATTTACTTTTAATAGCTCTTTATATAAAGTCCCTTGCCATATATAGGTTTGTAAATATTTTCTCTCATGCCATATGTTATCTTTTCACTTTCTTGAAGCTATTGTTATTAAATAGAAATTTACAAGTTCACATATGATAAAGAGCACAGACTGTAGAGGAGAAGGTGAGATCTAAAAACCAACTGAGAGATACTCTTAGGTACACTACCCTTCTCTACTATGCTCTTTTGAAATTAAATCCAAAGCAGATTAATCTTCTGCTCTGTGCCAGGCACTGTAAGGAATAAGATCTGGCCTCTATCCTCAAAGAGCTTACTAACTTAGAGGGAAGAGAAGATGCAAACATGTGGAAACTTAAATAATTATAACATGTTTAAATAGCAGTTCAAGACCACAGTAGAAAATATGCCACAAGGCACTATATGATTAATTGCCAAATGAATTGCATGGAAAATAATTGCTATGGGGACTGAAAGGAGAGAGAGCGCACTTGGGGCTGCCGTGGCCAGGGAAAGCTTTAAGGAGGAGGGACCTAAGCGCTCTATAATTGACTGCAGCCATGCCTGTGTAATACTAAACAAAGACTTGGAGAGAAAAAAATATTGACTCTGTTTGAAGTGAGGCATCTTAATGATTAAACTGATACCACCATTTCATTCAACCTCAGCAAAATTCCCCACAGTTCCACCTTCCCTATGAAGACTTAAGTGGCCTCTGTCTAGTCCTGAGGTTACCAATTAGTAATATAACGAGGTGCATCTGGCTCACAGACACATTTTGTTTGGTCCAATTAAAAAAAAAATTGTAGGGGGCTTCCCTGGTGGCGCAGTGGTTGAGAGTCCGCCTGCTGATGCAGGGGACAGAAGTTCGTGCCCCGGTCTCGGAAGATTCCACATGCCGCGGAGCGGCTGGGCCCGTGAGCCATGGCCGCTGAGCCTGCGCGTCCGGAGCCTGTGCTCCGCAACGGGAGAGGCCACAACAGTGAGAGGCCCGCGTACCGCAAAAAAAAAAAAAAAAAAAAAATTGTAGAATTAGTTGCAAAAAGTTGTAATGGGCAAGTTTCACATAAAATGTGTATTCCTGTTTCCCTACAAGAATCAGAAGACCCGGCAACCCTGGGTTGGAGCATGTGCGCTCTAGGAATGTTGCTAATTTCACCACCAACAACAACCCCGCCCCACCCAGCATGCACCTGCAGACTTTTCGGTTTGAGATCTCCTAGAGTCAGAGGACTTAGACTGAAAGCTATCTTAAGAGTGCATCTGTTTTTGTTCCCTGCCTTTGTGCGTGTATGGTATCATTACCCTTAATTTACAGAATGTCAATTAAAAGCCATAGAGGTTGAGACTTGTGCAAGGTCACAGAACTATTAAGTGAAAGAGGGAGAACTACAACCCATGTTTTCTGCTCTTCGGTCGTTCAGCTCGTAGACGTTTTCAATGTTCTTTCAAGATGTATCTTTCCAGTCTAGATGCCTATCGCTCAGTTGCATTCTTCTGTCACTTTCTGATCACTACTTTGTTTTGTCGGACAGTTTTTGATGCGATAGCTGTCTCTCTTAAATGACATTGTAACATCGCATTGTGCAAGGTGCCCACGTTATGTTCTATGAAAGCCCAGAGCATGGAGCACAGTGCTTCTCATTTTACGGCCACTCAGTAGATATTTGTCGGCTTATTTGATCAATAGGATTGTGCAGAACTCACCGTGTAACCTTTCTTCAAAACTTGGGTGAGTTCAGACCACAGATATGAGCCACATATGTAATTTTAAATTCTCTAGTAGCCATATTAAAAAATATAAACAGATGGAATTACAAAAAAAAAAACCTTGGGTGTGTTAAAACCTGCTTATTGTTTAGAGACAAACATGTCTGTTACCTTTAAGAAGTTTCAGCTTTGCGATGACTTGGTGGGGCAAGCTGCTTGACATCGATAGGCTGGCTCAAGGATAATGTTTTCATATTTCATGCAAAGCTTTGCATCCTAAACTGAACATATCAAAGGAAGGAATGAGTGATTTGTTTGTTGAAGGAATCATCTTTTGATCGGGGGAGGGGTAGGCAGGGGGCACATGTCCCTGCGATGTACCTTACTTCGTCTTGGCTGTTTTCTGAGTGACAAGAGAAAAGAAGTGACAAGATGAAATAATAGAAGATGTAGGGAAAGTGGTTTAAAGGCTTGCCTTAGAAGATCAGTGGTTCTCAAACCTGAGGGCGCATCAGAATCCCCTGGAGAGCTTGTTAAAACACAGATTACTGTGCCTGCCCCAGAGTTTCCGACTCAATAGTTCTGAAGTGAGTGGGGCCCAAGAATTTGCATTTCTGACAAGTTCCCAGGTAATGGTGATGCCACTGACCAAGGGCCCACATTTTGAGAACCATTGCCTTAGATTAACAAGGTAGTTGTCTCCAGAGAGTAGCTAATTAGAGAGATCTGAGCAACAGTTAGCAACCAGAAGAAAAAAAAAGACCATGGGGAAAGCATGTGATGTATGCAGTAGGGAGAGTGTGAACTGGCCAGGAAACCAGAAGGGCTGGATTCCAGTACCAGTGATATTTTCTTAAGCAGTGTCCAAACATAGTAAGTACAATTTAATCCACACGTTCCCGATTTATTTTACTAGCGTTTTTCCAATTACACACTATGGAACCATACAAGATGTTAATAGGCCTTCAAAGGGATAGAAAAGAACTGTAGTCAAATAAGGTTGGAAATTTTTGAGTTAGATAAAATTGAACAGGGTTCTTTACTGCAAGTCTTCTCGGAGCCTTTCAAATGCTAACATGCACTGCAGATCTCCAAGGGAAGATAGAATATGCAGGATTTCTCAAACTTAGTAGACTAAGGAGCCTTTACTAATGCCTGGCTATTTTTCTGTAGAATACGGCTTGAGAAACATTCATCGGTTTACATCCAAATGCCAAAGCATTTTATCAGTGGATGAGGCTGCTTGTAACAATGAAAAGAGCACCAGACTGGGAGTCAAAATGTCTGGGATTTTGTCCTGTTTCTGCCACTTTGCTCTGCCACAAGTTGACTTGCTCCTATGATGATGGGTGTGACTGAAATTTATCATTCCCTTGCAAATGGGGGTAGCCAGTAGCCCCAGCCAAAACAGACAGACGAGCACACACACACACACAGTTTTTTTTTTTAATCTGGAATTCACCATGTCCTCAAGAGTATTCAATCTTCAAAGCCAGAAGGGTGAGAAGCCTTATGCTGAGAGTTTGATAGGAAGGAAGGAAAGAAGGAAGGAAGAGACAGGCCATTACAGACCATGATTCCAACTGGAATGAACAGGCTGAGAAGCGTAGACACATCCTGTGTTTATTTGATTCTTGGCTCTTAGAGAAAGTTTTGTTTCACCAAGAACACTGAGTCAGCTTGTTTGTTTACCACAGAGCATTGGAAGTGTGTCTGTTCCCCAATTAATCATTACTTGTGTTTTTTTTCTACTTGAACAAAACACAAACTTGACCCAGTGGAGAAACGTGGCAAGCTGTATGTGGCAGGGTGCCACAACATATCTACATTGATATATAGATAAAACACGTGCCCACATTAAACAATCATTTGAAAAGAAATTGATGGGATTTAAGATTCAACTAATACTTGCTGAATTTCTACACTGTACATAAATATAGGCAACATGGGGTCCCTCGTACATTTCTGTGAAACCTTTTTTTAAAAAAATATAAGGGTCAATTCAGGTTAAAAAATAAAATGTTTATAAGCTTTCTGTTGTATTTTTTTTATTTTGAAGTGCAAATAATATTTAATAGCATGAAAAATACATATTCTAATCATGCTTATTACCTATTTGATTGCATAGAAGAATGACAAGAAAAACATCAGCTCTGCTTTTAACTAAAATATTTGAGGATGACTCAGAAGTAGCTTTTAAATCTTTTCTCTTGAAATCGAATCTCCTATATATCTTGAAGCTAGGTGAACTGAACATACCCATAAGGTCTCAGGAGACTCCTACTGCTGGGGACCCCAAAAGCACAGGGCTGAATAGAAGTAGCACGTGCTGTCATACAGCACAATAGAGATGGCTCTGTTGAGTTCTTGGATCATTGTCTAGCTTCTGGAGGGGTTGAGCTGTATGGACTAAATTGTTTGGTCCCTCTAGCCAAGCAGCCGATTAATCCAGTCAAACTGCCTTATATTAATCAAGGCAAGAAGGCAAACTTGGTTTTTCAGCTAGAGTTTGACCGTGATGGCTTTTAAGAAAGGAGCTTCCCGAGTCTCTCTTATAAAGCCTTTCTGCAGTAGGCCTCTCTTTCCCGTGACTGTTGAAAGCTGTTTACCCTTGAGCCAGTGTCAGTGGTGAACAGCAGCTGGCCGCCACTCTCCTCTCTCCACATTTGTCAGCTGGAACATCGTTATTCAGAGTAGCCTCAACTTCAAAAAGAGACTGGTTCACTCTGGAGTGGGAAGGGGAGAGATTCCCCGTGAAGCTCTTTCCCTTTGCCTCTTGCCTTCTATAATTTTAAGTTACTTTCCATTGATCTGTAGTTCTAAAATGTATGCTGAAAGCTCTGCTCTTCTGGGCTACTTTTCAGTGTTTCTGCCGAGCTTTTCTGGGTTTGCTTTTATAGAATGAAATCCCCTTGTTTGGTTTTCCGCACATTCACACTGAGGCTGTGAATGTCCACTAACTCAATTCAGAGCTACAATTGAATAGTGTATTAAGAGTCCATGTGACTGCCCCATGGGCCCTGGACTGCTGAATTCATGGGCAAGTCATTGTTTCCCCAACCATCATGTTCAGGGGCACCCCCTCGGTCTATGGCAAACATGGATTAATAGATGCCGACTTAGACTCAACACTTTTCTGATAAGTGGTATAATATTGATGATTTCTCTTCCCCTTTTGATGTTTTGTGTTATACTAACCACATTTTTCTACATCATTATGGCAGCCTCCCAGTACTGCTTTAATGTAGAAAATTTGCAAATTCCTTTGCTCGGGCTCCAACTCCATGGCAGTGGCAGAACCATTTTAGGAATGTCTCCTGCCACAATTTCCCCTTTGTCCTACCCCTTCCCTTTTCAACTTCTCATTGCTTCCATATATTCCCTCATAATAGAGGCATCCAAGTTGTTTAGTGAGAAGCCATCTATATACACAAAGCCATAACATGTGGATGAAAAGGAAATACTCTGAACCCTCTCAGGCCAAACACCCAGATGTTGGCAAGTAGTACATGGACCAAACAGCATAGTCATTGAACAATATCACCTCTTCCTTTTTTTATTCATCCAGATCTTTTGGCATCATGTGGACCCAGCCAGTTTTTACCCATGACTTTGTCAAAGGCCGAAAAAAATATGAAAAATATTATGCTTCTCCTCTAATGAACAATTATCAATGAACCCTCTGTTCAGAAGAGCGACAGATAATGTTTCACTTAGAAAGACCAATAATACTGAATTAAGATAAAATTCCCATGGGGGTAATTTTTACATTCTTGTGAATCACAGAGGAGTTTATTATGATCCATGCTTGTAGGAAAGAATGACAAATGAATTCATATTGATTATTCATTTAAAATAATATGACTAAAAATATACAGCATCACATTAACCATCAGGCAGTTATTTATCTACTAACTCTTAATGTGAGTGGAAGGAAGTGGGGTCCAAAGCCTGAAACGTAGTGGAAGATTTAAGTGTTCAGCTTTCCACAGATTTTTTTTTTTTTGGTGGTACACGGGCCGCTCACTGTTGTGGCCTCTCCCGTTGCGAAGCACAGGCTCCGGACGCGCAGGCTCAGCGGCCATGGCTCACGGGCCCAGCCACTCCACGGCATGTGGGATCTTCCCGGACCGGGGCACGAACCCGCGTCCCCTGCATTGGCAGGCGGAGTCTCAACCACTGCGCCACCAGGGAAGCCCTCCACAGATTTTTGAGTCTGTGTTTGATAGGAAACATACAGTCAAATCATTTTGCTTGAAGTATATAGAAGGTACCTGGGAGTTACAACAAAGTGACTCAATTGATGTACCAAGCTATTGATCGCTTCAACCCTCAGAGAGGCTGGGAGGGGCCTGGGGCAGCAAGGGCCCTTGGACCTTAAAAATATACTTTTCTATGTTTTCCATGAAATTAAAAAGGCTGGGAAGCACTGAGGAGGATCAATCAAAAGGTTTGATGTGATGTGCATACATGAGTGGGAGTTGTGGGTGGATTAGAAAGCCTGGGCCTTAAATTAGTTAATATGTGTAAAGCCCTAGACCAGTGTCTGGTGCAGTGTGAGTACTTTAATAATGTTGTTAAATAAATACTATAATAATATGGAAAAAAAAAAGCCTGGGCCTTGGTCTCCCTTCTGCAACTTCTTTACGGGGGCCCGTGTTTACAGGAAACTTGCTTCCTGGATTAAGACCACATTTGTGCTATTTGCACATTGCCCCTCTATTTCTGGGCCTGCCTCTGACCAGAGGCCACATCTCCTGTGGAAACAGGGAGGCAGTAGAGAACCTAAGAGCTTGGGCTGTGAAGTCCATTGCCTGGGTTCCAACAGTGGTACCATCACTAATTAGCTGGATCATCTCAGGCCAGTTAACCTCCTTGAACCTCACTTTCCTTGCCTATAAAAAGGGCTAATAACAGTACTTACCTCATAGTTGTTGTGAGGAATAAATGAATTAAGGCACGTAAACTGTTTATCCCAGTGCCTGGCCTAGAGCGGGCACCCATTCAAGGTTGGCTATTAGGATTCTTGACCAATTACTGTGTGCCAGGTGCTCTAGCTTTATCCCCGAGCCTCACAACAACGAGATGAGGCAGATACTACCAGTCTTTATTCCCATTTTGCAGGTGAGGGGGCTGAAGCTCAGTGAGATAAAGTCCCCTGCCCAGGGCCACACTACTAGGGAGAGCAGAAACCAGGCTTCAAGTCCCTCCCTCCCATATTCCCAGGGCCTGTGCTCTCTCTCCTCTATCATCACTGCACCCACGCTTCTAAAATTTCCTCTGCTTCATTAAAAGCACCAGTCAGGTCAAGACCCCACTACATCTCTGCAGTTTCCAGGTGTACGGATAATTGTAGAAGATCATGAAATGAGCAAAAGAAATGACTGGATATCTTCTCAGTGTAATTCTGGAGGCTCTGGGGATTGTATATGTCCAGTGTCCGGTGGAATACAATTGATTATTGCTGTGAATATTGACCAGTTTTTCCTATTTTACATCCATTTGTAAATTCATTTTAACACTCCTTCCCTGACTATAAATGTGTGTTATTTTCAGTCCTCTTTCGTACCAGTTGTGGTATCTTTCCGATTTCCTCACGAATGACTTAAATAAAACCTTCAACATGTGCTTATTTAAAACAAATGTAATCGTTTCTCGGCCTTTTGGCTAAGATCAAGTGTAAAACAAACGTACAACATCACTAATCATTAGAGAAATGCAAATCAAAACTACAGTGAGGTATCACCTCACACCGGTCAGAACGGCCATCATTAAAATATCTACGAACAACAAATGCTGGAGAGGGTGTGGAGAAAAGGGAACCCTCTTGCACTGTTGGTGGGAATGTAAACTGATACAGCCACTATGGAGAACAGTATGGAGGTTCCTCATAAAACTAAAAAGAGAACTACCCTATGACCCAGCAATCCCACTACTGGGCATATACCCTGAGAAAACCATAATTCAAAAAGAGTCATGGACCACAATGTTCATTGCAGCCCTATTTACAATAGCCAGGACATGGAAGCAACCTAAGTGTCCATGGACAGATGAATGGATAAAGAAGATGTGGTACATATATACAATGGAATATTACTCAGCCATAAAAAGAAACGAAATTGAGTCACTTATAGTGAGGTGGATGGACCTAGAGTCTGTCATACAGAGTGAAGTAAGTCAGAAAGAGAAAAACAAATACCATATGCTAACACATATATATGGAATCTAAAAAAAAAAAATGGTTCTGAAGAACCTAGGGGCAGGACTGGAATAAAGACGCAGACCTACTAGAGAGTGGACTTGAGGACACGGGGAGGGGGAAGGGTAAGCTGGGACGAAGTGAGAGAGTGGCATGGACATATATACGCTACCAAATGTAAAATCGATAGCTAGTGGGAAGCAGCCGCATAGCACAGGGAGATCAGCTCGGTGCTTTCTGACCAACTAGAGGGGTGGGATAGGGAGCGTGGGAGGGAGACGCAAGAGGGAGGAGATATGGGGATATACGTATATGTATAGCTGATTCACTTTGTTATAAAGCGGGAGCTAAGACACCATTGTAAAGCAATTATACTCCAATAAAGATGTTAAAAAATAAATAAATACGTAAGGGGAAGTACAAATAAATAAATAAAACAAACGTACAAACAAACCAGGGCCAAGTCACACTACTCTTGAAAAGGGGGATTTTTCTTCTAGGAATCATCCCTCTCCTCTCCTCATCCTGCCAGTGGCCCACCCTGGCCTGAGAGGGGTCTGCCACAAAGGTACTCTCAGAGATAGCGGCGAGTCAAGGGCAGGAGCGTTGGTTGGAGGATGCGGAGGCCTGCAGGCCAGCTCTTGCACATGAGTTGGACTGCAGGGGGTGATACACTTAAGCTCTCTGAGCTTCTGTCCCTTCACCTGGAAAGTGGAATCTGCAAACTGCATGTCAAGGTTGCTTCTGTGACATCTTCCTTGGCCTTCAGGGAGAGCAGGCCACCCCTCAGCGTGTCCGGCTGGCACCTGCCGAGCAGCTGGGGGCTACGTGTGATTCATTCAGCGGGCACGGGCCCGCCACCCGCTATCCCAGGCTCATAGTCCCAGATGCTGAGCTATTGGCTGGGGCTTCTGGTCCTAGAACACTGCAGGGCCAGAGAGCCTGCTCCAGTCGAGGGCAATTTCTAGATAACTGTTGGGGTCTGGGCAAAGCATGTGGGCTGGAAGGCGGGGAATGTGTGAGGGTTGCTTCAGGGATGCTTTGTGGGAATTAGCTTGAAACCTCTGGCGTGAGCTCAGAACTGGGTTTCCTTCTTGGGTCTCCTCTAAAATCCTAGGGTGCACCCCAGGCCAGAGGGTTTCCGCCTCATCCGGGGCCTTTGTATTCTCCCTAGTGAAGAGGTGCATCAGGTCTTTTGCCTCAAGGACTACGTTAAAGAGATACTTCGACTCCTGTCCCCCCTGCCACCCAGGCAGAGAATAATCCCTTTCCTCTCCTCTCCCTCAGGTTTGGGAAGGTTTACCTTGTACCTGGCACTGTGTAGGCACGTTCCTTGCATTTCCTCACTAACCCTCACACGGCCCTGTGACGGAGGTGCTATCTTGTCACGATTTTACAGAAGAGGCAACGGGAGCTCAGAGCATGGAGGTGACTTGCTAAAAGGTCACACTGGTAGTCAGTTTGTGGAGCCAGGATTCAAACGCAGGTCTGTCTAACTTTTGAGATGGCCTTATTGTCCACGTGATTTCAAGTACACAATCCTGGGCAGGTGTGAGGGAGAGAGACAGGCGAGGGAGGGAAAGGGCAATTTGCTTGTGACTCGGGAATGTCCCACAGAAGGTCTAGACTCTCCTGGGAGCGAGGATTGGGTGGGCCTATGTGAATTGCTCAGGGCACTGGAAATGCAGCCCACCCCAGATGGCAGTGGTCCTCCCTAGGGAGGGCTTCCTACTTGCCCAGCCGCTGACTACAGCAGCACAGGTCACAAAAGAGAGCTCCTGTGTCCTTCTAGGGATCATGGGAGAATTCATCAGAAAGCACTCTGGCCTTACAAGCGAAAAGTTGCTTCAGAAACAGCAGAGGCGGATTAGAAAGAGTCCGCATAGAGGAGGTGGACATCTGTCATTTTTTTCAGGCCATCTAACATCAAAAGCCTTTCCTCCACTTGAGAATCCCGACTTGGTCTGTTTTGTGCTCCCTCCACCCACCACAGCTGAGTCAAAACACAGGGCCTCGTAGCCAGTATGACTTCATACACATTTGTTGCCTGAATGAATGTGGTCAAACCCAGGCCTGACTCTAAAATACATGCTTTAAAAACTATATTATGAAAATTTTCATACACACGAAAGTAGAATAGTATAACACCACTATATATAAAATAGATAAACAACAAGGACCTACTGTGTAGCACAGGGAACTACACCAAATATCTTGTAATACTCTGTAATGGAAAAGAATCCAGTTATATGTGTACCCAGTACCAGATTCAATAGCTATCAAGATTTCTTCATCTTAGTCTTATTTATCTCCCTTTGTTTTTCTCTTTTCTCTTATACCTGGCCTTAATATTTGGAAAGGAATCCCAGGTGTTATATCATTTACCTCTACATGCTTGACGACACATCTCAAAAAATTAGGGATATTTTCATATACAATGACAATATTGCCATTGCCCCGAACCAAACTAACAATAACTTCTTTAAAACCACGCTCTTGGGCACCTCAGAGCAGTTCCTCCATCCTGCTTTCTTTCCCGGCCCCCAGCAGGAAACACTTCTCAGGCATCTGGTCTTGTACCTCCTCCTAGCTGGAATTACAGTTTGCTGTGTACTGGGTACTCACAATTTGTCCCCTTAGGTAAGCAGAGGGCCTAAGTGCCCTCTCCCTGTTTTCTCCAAGGTCACACAGTCAATTAGTAGCTGATGAATGAGACTCAAGCACTGCAGCTGGGTCCATACAGCCCCAAACCCATTTTGCAAGGAAATTAAGTGAAGGGACCCCAGTCCTGGGGACAGTCCTGCATAGTTTCTGTTACCGTTGAAATCCTGCCACTCGGCCTCAAGCAAATCTTTTCCCTGGGACGGTTTGATCGTGGCCCATCGTGACTGCCTGACTGAGGGGCTCAGTGGGACTGTTCTCCTCCATCTGACTGGAATGCAGCCGCTGGCTACAGGCAGGCCCGCCACAACGGGGGCGGGGCAGGGGGTGGCGTTCACCTCTCTTCTCTTTCTAGGCTTTGACTCGTTCTCTGCCAAGGCAGAGGACTCCCACAGGTCGAGACAGGGCAAATTCGAGAAGCAGTAAAACTAGCTCCGCTGCTTTTCTGTCCTTGCTCCCTTCTTGTTTCAGAGACTTCTTAGGTACCGGGGCTCTCCCGAGCTTGACCTCCATTTCTAATTCCCCAGACCTCTTCCACTCCCCTTAATCTCCCACCGAGATTTTCCAGATAAGTCTCTCAGAGCCTTGCATTCCAAAAATGAAAACTGGCTAGTGGAGACAAGGAATCCTGGCTGTGGGCCAGTGGAGGATTGATCAGTCTGGTCCAACTGGGACAACAGGAACCACTGAGTATTTAAGGGAGAAGGAATTCAGCGCAGGGAATTGCTTACCCAGCTGATGAGAGAGCTTCGGTGCCAAACAGGGGACAGTGAAGCCACCCAGAGATTAGCCACAGCAAGGAGCTCCTATGCTCGAGCCTAGGGGCTGGGTGGCTCAGTGGAAACTGGAGCCACAAGAGAGACCCAGTCACTGCTGCGGACATCCCATGAGGCAGAGAGGGAAGGAGAGAAATGCCCCAGATTCTCTCTTCCTCCTTCCAATGTTCTACCAGTGCCTTCCATGGGGAGCCTGGGAAACAGCCTACAAGGGTCCACCCGTCCCGCTCCCCTCCCTCTCCCGCTACAGTATGGAGCACTGACGGTAATATGGATTGTGGGAAAACAGGCCTGGGACCTGCATGAACCTAATGGCTGATTAAATACTCCTCCTTCTGCCCCCCACCTCCAATTTATTTGGATCTAACAGGGTCGATCTGGAAAAAGTGCTTTTACCCAAAGACAGCAAGAAAGAGCTGCAGGTAGGAGGGTGCAGGTGGAGCATGAACCTGCTTCCCTGACTAGCTACCTGCAAGTTTTATCCAGATTCTACCCAGTTCTCTTATTTCGCCTCCCCCTGCACACGCCTCTGCCCCACTGCCCCCGCCCCTCACCCAGAGTCCAACAAAGATAGGCCACTTTGCTTTCTGGCAACGTGGGACACCTTCATTGGATCCCAGGACCGTGTAAACCCAACCTTCTTGCCTGCAGGGTTTCGGCTTGGCAACGAGGCTCTGAATTGCAATGCCGTCAAGCCGGTGAACCTGCTGGCATCACAGTCCAGAAAACATACCTGCTGATTCCTCAGGTGTTCAGAGAGTCCCCATGTGTAGGTGAAGGGAGATGCCTGGGAGGGGAAAAAGAAAAGCACCGAACTACATGCTCTCCACACTTTATCTCATTTCATCTTCACAGTCCCTCAAGGTAATTGCCCTTCTGCCTACGTTTTAAAAATAAAATTGTTTTAAACTTTGGAATAATTTTAGATTTACGGAACAGTTGCAAGGACAACTCAGTTTCCCCGAATGTTAACGTCTTACATAACCGTCTTAGGTCTGTTTTTACAGATGAGAAAATTGGGGCTCAGATAGGTTAAGTGATTTGCCCAAGGTCACAGAGCTAGGACACAGCAGAAGAAACAGACATAAATCCAGGTTGCTCTCATTGCATTACACCTTTGGGTTGAATTATTTGTTTCCATCTCATTAGGTGGGAAGTCACTCTCTGAACCTGGAGCCCTTCACTTCATCTTGGAGTTGGCTTGCAAACTATCAGAAAGCGCTTCTTCCACAGAGCCACAGAATGCTTGCACTAAAACGTACGTCTGAGGCCATTTAATTCAGGGAAGGCAAATAAGCTTCATTTCACTTGCCAACTTTAATTGAGCAGTAGAGGCTATGTGGGATCCGGCATTGAGAATGATTCCAAGTCTATGTGTTTGCTCCACAGGAATGAGTGCTGTGATTGATTATTGATGCCTGTTGTGAATGTCGATGAGGAGAATGGTGGAACCCATGTGACACACTAGCCACCCCTCAGCAAATCTCCTCATTTTACAGAGTGTCTGAGGTCCAGAGAGGAGACAGTGTCTTTGCCTCATTAGTGGTACAGCTAAGAACAGAACCCAGGCTCCTGACTCACAGTCTCGAGTTCTTTCTGCTTTATAACGGACTCACAGTAACAATAATAATAACTACCACTTAATGAGTGTCTGCTCGCTGCCAGGCACTGCGCTAAGCTCCCTCCAGTTTCCATCCCTTACCTTCAATCCTCACAACAACCCCACAGGTAGGTATTTTTATCCCCAACTTACCTAGACCCAGCGAGGTTAAAAAACGTGCCTAAGACCCACAGCAAGCAAGAGGTAAAGCTGAAATTTAAACAGAGGCTGGTCTGGCTCCAAAGCCTAAACCCTGGACTCTCACTTCCTACAGACACAGTGTTGAATTTGCCCTCATGACCTACAGCAGGTGGAGATGACCCTGGTCACATTGACTTGGTTAGGACTAAACTACGGTGAAAAAACCCATCGTTTTTGTTCTTACTAATTTTCTAAAAACATCTAGGAACTGATTTGTTTGTGGGCTGTTTCATGTTAGATGTGTTAAAAATTGACATGTTAGGAGAGCTGACGTGAAAGGTGACCTGGCTCCCTTACAAATAAATGATTAATATAACCTCGTTGTGCGGTGAGACTGCATTACTGATTCTCTCACTTGGGAGGCTTAGAAAAACAACAGGTCAGACAATAAAATCCATGCTAGCATCAGACGATCGTGTGGGATGACCATGGATGACTCAGGGGGAATCAGAAGATCATTAACGAAGAGGGAGCTCTATGGAGTCCAAAGATAATTTAAGAAATGTTCCTTCTCTAACCTAAGACTATCTGACATTATTATTATTAGCAAAGGCAACGAATAGGAGAAGGGGAAGAGGTGAGTTCATTCGAATGATTAGCTAAGACATTTAAAAGAAATTGACAGGGATCAAATTTCAAAGGGAAGACATTCAATTCAACCGACTACATTACAGCAATTCAACATTGATTAGGGACAGATGACACGTGTGGCAGTGGCCTACACGCTTAGGGAAGCTAGGAAGATACTACACTCTTCCTTCCTGGCAGTTTGCTGAACAGGCACCCAAGTTCTGGCAGGATAGTAAAGAATCTCTTCTCCACAGATACGGATGCAACTTAGAAAATTGCTTCTGTAAAACAGTATTAGGTGCCCCTGCGCATATATCTTGTATGCCAGATATTACGGTCAATGTCAGGCTAAACGTTCTAACAGCATGGAAGCCTCAGGAATAGCAAATGCACGAATTATCCACCTATATTCCCTTCAGTGGCCAAAACTGTTCTAAGTATGAGGAATCCCTTCCTGAGAGGCCCCATCGTGGCCTTACTTATTGTTTACGGCCACAGGGTTTCTTCTAAGTGTTTCATGCCTATGCCACACTGGTTATTATACATTTTTAATGTCATCTCTCTCTGTACAAGAATCCTCTACCCCATCTGACTCTTCCTCCAGGGTAATGTCTCACCAATCTTCTCCGTTCTAGCTCCATCTAAACCTGCCATGTTCTGCTACTTAACATATGCTATTCTCTTCACTTGGAATATACTTTCTTTTCCTGCCTGCCTAACAATCGCTACTTCTCCTTCAAGTTCTAGCTCAGATCTCTTCTCTGGGAAGCTTTCTCAGCACCCTCAGGAGTCCCCCTAGCCCTCCTAGATCTGCCTCTATTATAATGTGTTCCGTCACAAGGCAGTAGTGTGTTGGATCTTCGCCCACTAGAGCGTGAGCCCCTTGAGAACAAAGACTGTTGTTTTTCATGTCTGACTCTCTAGGATAGAAAGGAGGGATCCAGGGCTTGCGTGTTGACTGAATGAATGAATGTCCTAGTCCCCGGTTATCTTCAGAGGCTATTTTCAGGGCTTCCAAATTTGGTCTCCCTTTTCCACCAAGAGGTGGTGAGAACAGGCCAGATGGACTTGATACTTAATGAGTTTCTACTAAGTACCAGACGCCGTGCTGAATGTTTTACATGCACGATCTCATGCTGAAGGAGATGTTTTTATGTCCATCCATATTTCACAAATGAGGAGATGGAAATTCAGAGTGGTGACTTGCCCAGGGTCCCATTGCTGGGAGGTTGCAAAGCCATGATTTGACCCAGGCTGTTGGTCTCCAATGCCTTCTCTCCTTTGTGTGTATGGAGGAAGGGGCCAGCTCTGGGTAAAACGGTGACTAAGTCGAGTTTGTCTTCGGTGTCTTCAGACTCCCAGTGTACCTTGGGGACTCAGTGCCACAGTGTCACCCACCCCTGTAAGCCCCCACTATGGCTCCTACGAGGTAGCCCATCCCATTGGGAGCTTTGTCCTTCCCAACTCCTGGGCTGTGCTAACCTTTTCCAGAGTACATGTTTACATGTTAATGGTGCCCTCCCTGAATGCAATTTTTAACCCAGGAGTGGGTGACCCCTGCAGAAGCTGTGTGGGTGCTCCTGTGTTATGGTGAGGGGGGGCAGGTTGTCTGGGCACCTCTTTCAACAGACACCACGGAGGCTCCTCCCACAACCCCAAGATGCTGGGCCCCTCCCTCAGAGGGCTGAGGGCACTGGAGTCAGACCAACAAGTGTTTGAATTCTGCTCCACCATTCCAGGATGGATTGTGTGATTTGCCACAAATTATTTAACCTCCGTGAGCCTCCGTTTCCTCCTGTGTAAAATGGATAATACTACTTCTCATCTCCTAGGGTGGTTGTGAGGATGACACGAGACAACACGGCAACCGTATCCAGTACAAAATAAGCACTCAAAAAATGTGAACTCTTTCCTGCCCACTGCCATCCAGCCATCCAGGTTTCTCTTCCCCCGCTGCTCTTTCCTCACCTCACCAACAGGTGTTTGGGTTTTTTTTGGAAATATTTTATTTATTTATTTTGGCTGCACTGGGTATTAGTTGTGGCACGCAGGATCTTTTCGTTGCGGCATGTGGGCTCTTAGTTGCAGCATGCATGTGGGATCTAGTTCCCCGACCAGGGATCGAACCCAGGCCCCCTGCATTGGGAGCGCGGAGTCTTATCCACCGGACCGCCAGGGAAGTCCCCCAACAGGTCTTTTGCAAACTCTCCCCTTCGTTTCCCAGTGCCTCCCTCCGGCATCCTCAACTTTTAGCACAACTACCCGTCAGACTTCCTGTGGCCAATCCCATTTCTAGATATTCTCTGACTCTGTCTGACTGCACAAGCTGATTTGAATTCAGTAAACAGAGTCCATTCCTCTGAGGAGCGTCACCGCAGTCCATCTTACAGTGAGAACGCTGAGGGCTGACCTGATGGCTCCATATCGTAATCTGATGGATGCTGAGAAGGTCCCCCCCCCCGCCCCCAGACACCTCCTTTTGGCCCGTGACTGCTGCCACCGTCTCTACCATCAGTGGATGATTCCTTTGAGTCCATCTGCCCAGGGTGGTCTGGCAGGGATGCCTGGGCCAGGCAGGGTTATTATTTACATCTGAGCGCAGATTCCTTTACCAGAGCCTTTCCTGTCAGGGGGAGGAGAGGGAAGGGTTATAGGGAGCTGACTCCCCAGGCAAGCAGGGGTGTCTCCGGCTAGGCTAGTTTTGCCTAGGGTGGGCCCTGTGTGTTGCAACAGATGTGAAGTCTGGAATCACCAAGGTTGGGAAGCCAGGCCTCAGAGGGAGTGATTGTAGGCTGAGCTCATCCTGAAATGATGTGGGCTTGGATTCCCAGAGGGCAGACAGGAGGACCAAGGAGGAGGCCATACTTTTGGGGGGGGGCTGTCTAAAGACAGAAAGAGGGCCTTGGTGTCTCTCAGCTTTAGGTGTAGGTGACAGTTGCAGGTAGGTGGGTAGTAGCAGAAAACGGCCCCTGAAGGGGGTCTCCTTTTTCTGACTGGGAAGAGGAGACCGAGCTCAAGGACTGCCCCCTTTGCTTTGGAAAGCAAACAACTTCTGAGGGTGTGGCAGGGTTCACTGGCTGTTCCCCCTCAAGGGAGGTTAGCCCCTAAGTGAAGCTGCTTGGCTGGCAGTGGGTAACTGCGTGTTCCCCGGTCCGGAGAAGCAGGCGCTCAGGTGCCCCTCCCTGTAGGCTTTTCAATTTGTCTCGAGGAGCTCCATTACCCACGCAGTAGGTGGATGCTGATTCTGAAATTCTGTGGCCTTGCCCACAGGGACCATGGGGCCAAGTATTTGAAATCATCATAATCATAACAAAAACCAATGACTGACCATTTGGTGAATTCCTTCAGGACATGTTGCCAGGGGCCACGTTATATATAGGCCCTGAAAGTGGGCTTGACCTGAGGGGTAATGAGGAGGTTCCCCCTGCTTCACACACACACACACACACACACACACACACACACACACACAGACACACACAGACACACACACAGAGACACACACAGACACACAGAGACAGACACACAGACACAGACACACACACAGACACAGACATACACACATACACACATACACACACACAGACACACAAACACACAGACACACACACAGACACATGCACACACAGACACACACACAGAGACACAGACATACACACACACAGACACACACACAGACACATGCACACACAGACACACACACACACAGACGCACACAGACACACAGACACACACAGAGACACACACAGACACACAGACATACACACAGACACACAGACACACACAGACAGACACACACACAAACACACACAGACACACACACAGACACAGACACAGACACATTCACACA
>NW_020838010.1:3238825-3311694 GCF_003676395.1 Aethalodelphis obliquidens
ACACACACACACACACACACACACACACACACACACACACAGAGCCATCTTCCTCAAAATGTGTCCATGGTCCTGAGGCCACAGAGCACATTAGAGACACAAGCTCTGCCTACAGCCAAAAGTCCCCTGTCTCTCTCGAGTCCTGCTGCTAGACCAGACTCCCTGCACACAGATCCACACTCCCATGTCTGTCCTTCCCAAGCCCCCAAAGCTCTGAAAACTGAGGGCCTTTTGTAAGTTTATGGCAAACTCATTTGGCAGCTAAACCTGAACGGGCATGAGGCTATTTATAGTCTTTCTTTATCACACCCCGTGTGAATATTCATGTGCTTTTGCTCCTAAATATCAATGTACTTGATTACTGGGTGCTTTCTCAGACCCCACTGGAGGTGATATATAATATTACGCTATATGTACCCTCTGGCCTTTTTAAAATCCAAAGCATTCCAAATTCCTTTTATTACAGAACGCATCCCACTGTCTTGTAATGATCTGTTCGTGGTCTCTCCCTCATTAACCTGAGAACTTCTCCAGCGCCCAGCACACAGTCCAACATGTGCTTGGGGCTCCACCAATGTTTTAGGGCTGAAGAATGAATGGCCTTTAGTGTTGAAGGAGATGCATTGTTGTGAAGTTCTTTCCTGCATCTAACCTAAAGCACCTCGTGCTGCCATTCATGTATTCTGGTCGGCCTACCTCATTCTTTTTTGTTTTTTCTCTTGGGACTAAATCGTCCTCCTAATCCTAATACCTTTCACCTTTTCCCCTAGAGCCTCTTTTCCAATCCCTTAATCGTCTTCATGGCTATCTTCCGAAGCCTTTAAAGTTTCTTTCATTCTGAAATTGTGGCCTAACGCTTAGGATCCGGCTGCAGAGAGCTCAGCCATTACACGTAATAGGTCTCCCGTTTCTATGGTGAACTTTTCTAATCAGTTTCATTTGGCTGGGCTAAGAAGCTTTGCCTTTTAAAATACACTTACAGGGCAAACTCAAGGGGCTATGAATGACTTTCTCCCAAGTGGGCTGATTGGTAAAAGGCAGGGAAAGCAGCACAATCTGACCAGAAGAAACTGTAATTACAGAAAGTTGAAAGCAAAGCAACAGGTACCACATGTAATAGTAACCTGCATGCAAAAAGTGCTGTTGATAATCACAGTGACCTCAACCTGCCATTTTTACCTCGGGAGAGCCAGCCTTGCTGGTATGCCCCTCGTGTGCCTTTTCTCAAACAGGGTTGCTGAAGGCCATTTCTGACCATTTATTTCCCATTAAATGCGGGGAGTGAGCCTGACTTGGGCTGGGTGATTGCAAAACCACTGGCTTAAGTTAAACTCCTCACTAATTAAGCCTGTTAGATTTCCTGTAACTCACGATTTTTCTTGGCATAAGTAAAACCATTTGACTCAGAGGCAAAAATGTATTAATAACCAGGAAACAACAAAATACTACACATGGTAGCATTTTCAGAAGCAGATTCTGTCATCCACATTCTGTTGGAACAGCCATTATGATTTCTCCTAATAACCCAAAGTGTTTCCTTTTGGGGAGGAAACTACATACTGTGATGGGAGATTCAAAGATACATTTTTGCCAGTCAAATTAGAAAAATCTATTCAGGTGTGCCCGTTGCTTCTCCCAAGCATGAGTCAGAGCCTTTTGTGGGGTTTTGGGTATATGCATTTTTTAAGAGGTGCTGATGGATTTTTACATACAGGTCATTCTTTTTAAAAAGGTCACATTACAATGTTTCTATCCTTTCTTGTGTTGTTATACCTCAGGGAAGGAGATGTAGGATGTCAAATTGCAAAGGGAGGTTGTAAAGGGAGGAATGTTGAAATTGGATGACAGAGAGCTCCCAGAGAGGGGCCTCAAGGGCAGAAGGGAGCTCCTTCTGGGCGAGTAGGTGGCAGCATAAAAACCAGATTAACCCGGGGGAGGAGAAGCTGTCGTGAGAATGCTTTCTTCACCTCCCCATCTTACCAGGCCTGGCTGGCTCTTCCCTGAGAATGCTAGTGCTCCGAGGAGGGGAGGAGAACCTGCCCTCACTGCTAATTGGAGAGGCTGGAATTTATTTTCCAGACTTTTCTAGATGCCTTTGGCCAATGCTAGTGATGGCCATTTTCTCTCTTTTAATGATTATAGTAAGCTGCCTTTTTTGGGAACATTAACTCTGAGGTAGGCTCTATGCCAAATGCTTCAGATAAGGTATCTCTTTTAATCCTCACAACAATCCTTTGAAGGAAGTACTGTCATTACCTTCAATTTCCACAGGGGGAAACTGGCTCAGAGAGGTTAGGCAACCTGGGCAACGTCACACAGCTGGTAAAGTGGCAGAGCCAGTACTTAAGCCCAGATCTGCCGGACACCAGACCTGGTTTTGAACCATTCTATCTGAGGCCTTGTAAAGTCAAACAGGCACCTCAGTAAGCTCAACTGTCTTTTTCTTTCACCAAGTAGCAGAACATCTGGGTTGCTTGATTTTGTGAGACTGTAATTACAGCAACTAAAGGATGTTAGCCTACTCTGAAAGACCTAGCTGATGGGCTTTCTATTGCTTTGTCTAGGGATTTGTTCTTGCCACCCTCCCACCACTCCCCAATTAGATAGCAACCTTCAAGGGAAGGTTCTAGACTGATTCTTATATTCCTCTGCTTTCTAGAGCCTGCACAGTGCCACACACATAGTAGGTGCTCAATAAATATTGACCCATTAACGGATGTCTGGATGTTCCCTTCAGTGGTTTCTGGGTTGTTCGAGACCCTTTGTTAATGCTAAACAAACGGCTTAGAACCTTCAAGATGTCTGTTGCCTTAATCTAACTGCTTGCACTGAGATGACTTTTTAACATCGTCTCTGCACGGGAGCTGAATGCTCTCTTTGGCACCTGGATGATTGATGGTGTTTTTCCCTTTTCCTCCAAAATCTCTGGCACCGTGCAGACACGACTTGAGGTGATTAACCATGCGGCCAACTTTGCCAGACACCAATTCAGACAAGAGAGTGGATGCCATATTTAAATATAGTTCCTAATTAACCCTGCTCCCCAGTTCTGCTCTGCTCAATGACTACTTCTCACATTGTCTTTGTGGGATGAGACAGGATACAAAAAATTTAAAAAGCATTCTTTTTGCCTGGGTGATGGAGAGCCCTTAAGATTTTTCCAGCTTGATATTTCTCGGCAGATAGAACTTCAACCCAGATGCAGGGCCATCCTGGTCAGCCTCACAAAAAACTTCTAACTTGGTCTGGAAGGTAAAGTGGAAACATGCAGAATGGGACAAGTAAAGTCAGCAAAAGCCAGTTTTCAGTGCACACCAGGTAATTCCCAGAATAGCAACAATAAGTATCATTTTCGGGTGGATTTGCTGTGTGCCAGGAACTCTGCTAAGCATCTTATGGGCATTCATTTCATTTCATCCTTAGAAGGACACTATGGAGGTAGGTACTATTATTATTGCCATCTTTTCCCAGATGAACAAACTGCAGCTCAGAGAGTCTAAGTAAAGCTCCTAAAGTCGCTCAGCAGTATGAGGTAGACCTTGGACTTGAACCCAAGGTCTGTCTGATTCCAGAGCACACACTCTTGGCTATAGTACTGTGCAGGAAACTAGGCTGGCTTCTCAAAGGTTTGGCGGGCTCTCTGTGTGATGCTGATGAGAAAGCTGTTTAAAGACTGGTATAGGAAAGCCCCAAGAGTGGCCAACTCTCTTTGTCTTCCTATTTGCAGAAGAGAATGCTTTTGTCTTTCAGTATCCTAAGGGAATCTAGCTGCGGGCAAAAGACCACAGGGATCTGGTGAGATCCAAGTTCTAACCTGGCTGTACTTGGACCTGTCCTACTGATTACCAACGGCCCAGGGTGGGGATGGAGGGGGGCCGGGGGAGCTGAGCTACAGAGTTGAAGGGCTGCCATCTGCAAGTAGCGGCACCCTTGGCATGAGGTAGGAGACTCTACTGCCAGAGCTGAGTTCAGTGAGGTCACCCAAAGGGAGTGGCAACAACAGGTCGTAATCCAGACAAGCCTTTGGTTGAAGCAGCAGTCCTACCCAGCCTAGCTGAACTGATCAAGAGGGGGTGAGGCTTACAAGTCCGAGTCCAGCAGACACTGGTAGCAAGGATGGGACTCCATTCCTTGGGGGCAGGGGTGAAGGGGATGCGAATCTGGGGAGACCAGACAAAGCCCGGATTCTACGGAAGCTGAAAGACTAGACCAGTGACTCGAAAGTGAGTCGATACTGCCCCCTAGGGGACTTTGGGGAAATTCTTGAGGTCATTTAGTGGACAGGAAAGGGAGATGCTAGATGTCTTGCCCTGCCCAGGACAGCCTTGCAAAATGAAGAATAGTCCAGCATCTCGCATGATTTTCAAATGTTCTGTTGGACTTCCGTGGACATGGAAACCCCACTTATAATGATCAGAACGTGTACAGTAAATATTTTACATATATGCACAAAAGGTTTTGCTTTCCCACCTCCACACACAGTTTCAATGAAACTATTGTATAAAGAGAGGGAAGATCAAACTTTTTTCTTCTTCTCCCTGAGGTTTATCCAGAGTCGCTCACCATTTCAAAAATCACGTTGACAGTAGTGATGTTGCTTTTGGAATTAGAGTCGTCCATGCAACATCCCTGACCAGTTTGTGCTTGTAGTTGTTGCTTTTGTGTGGCTTCTAGAGGAACGCACAAGCCTCTGCCTCCTTCGTTTAGCTTTCCAGTGTCGTCCTGCATGAACATTTATATATTTAAATATATTGTAGTTGATTATGGATTACTTTCATTGCCTCTTTGTGTGGCAGGAGATTTCTTGATCTTCTTGAACTTATGTAGGCATGCAGGTTATTATATCTATGATTTTAATTTCAGTATAATAAAGGGGTACAACCAAAGACATTTATGATAAAAAGAAAAAGAGGTGTTGATTCTGATAAGGTTGGAAATCACTGTGCTAGCCCGCTGGCTTCCTGAGGGCCAGGACCATGCCTGTCCTGCTTCCATTCGGCCTAATTAACCCAGGGCCAGGTCAGAGTGAGCGCTTAGTAAATACGGGTGAGTGGAGAATGAATAATGAATGTGGACTCAAGCCCAGAGCCAGGGAGTTAGGGATCTAGGGCGGCAGAGTCGGGGGATAAAACTGGCAGGAGATGGGGGGTCTCGATCGCCAAAAGAGTGCAGGGTGCCAACTATGAGAAGAGGACCCTAGTTCAAAGCTTTCCCCAAAGTTAGAGTGTCCTGATGTCAAGGCCCAGTGCTTCCTATAGGTCTCTTGGCCCTAGTCATGCTTGGGCCCAGGGACTGAGGTCAGATGGTCCCAGTGGTGGAGAGAGATGGGTTCACGCCCTTGCTTACTGGTACCAACCTCAGGAAACATAAGACCTCGCCAGCTAAAAGCAGGCTGTTCCCCAGTGTGGCTGCACCCCTCTGCGCTGTGTTACCTGGGCTGCGGCAGAGATGACCCCAGGGAACATAAGCCTCAAGTGCGGCCCCTATAATACATCAGTGTCCTCTCTGTCCTTAGCGGGGTCTCGGGCTGCCTTGACCTTCAGGCAGATCTAGTCCCCCATTTTTCTGTTGTTGCTACTGTTGCTTTTCTCTCTCCTGGCCCCGTTCCCCAACACTAATGTGTGTACCCCTTCCTCCTGGGTCCTGTCCTCAAAGGACTATTCAATGTCTGACAAGTGAATGGTGGAAGCCTTCAGGGCTCCTGATGAGAGAGTGGGCCCCCCCTTTGCATAGGGTTGGGAGTGGTAAAGGGGAGCACTCCTCTTAGAGATAAAATATAGAAATGCCGAGGGAGGTATCAAACCACCTAACGTCAGAGGCAGAAGCGGCCTTGAGGTCATCTGGTTCACTGGATCGCAAACCTGCCTGCACAGTGGCATCACTGGGGGTCCTGTGGACATACAGATGCAGTGGCCCCTAACATTCAGTGTGACTCAGTAAGTCTGAATTGGGGCTTGAAATCTGCATATCAATTAGTACCACTGGTGATTTTGACGAGGAACTTGCTTAGGGAGTCCACTCAGACTGACCTTCTCATTTTACTGGAAGCTACCCGAGTCCCAGAGAGGGGCAGTGACTTGCCCCAGGTCACACAGCAAGTCATGGCAGAGTTGGAGCTGGAACTCGGGTCCCTTCCCACCGTGTTGGTGGTGGGAATATCTGACATCGTTATGACTGGTTGAAGAGATCCTCGGCGCGGGAATAACGACCTTATATCTCACCGCAGAGGCTGGCTGCCCACTTTGCCTGTAGGTAGGGGGCAGATGGGATGCCACGAGGTTGTTTTACCTTATCACAAGCAGTAAATTTACTGCTGGGTTTAGGAGAGAAGCGACAAAATACCCACCAAGGTTAGTAGGACGATAAGAACTTGTCAATATGTTCGGCTGTGTCTATCCACAGAAAGCCAAGGGAAATAATGGAGGCAATTATCCACCTATTATGTTCGAACACTTTGACCGAAAAAATCTCCTGGTAACTGAGGGAAAATAGGAGTGTTTTTCTTTTTTTTTAAATGTCGCCTCACGTAGCCTGAATGATATAACTCCCACTTCACTTTTTTTCCCCCCCGGGAGACCCCTTCTTGCACTCCTTTCTCCTGGGGGTGTGACAATGTCCACAGCCCCGGGAAATGTGGACGGAGGGGGAAACCCTGTATAGGAGACGCCACGTGAAATGGAATACTAGGCCAAGCTGCAGTGGAGGTGGTGTAGGCCCTTGTCTTTTGAAGATAACCTTTTAGATTCTAGGATGGTTCTAGCTGGGGCCTCAGAACAAGGCCCAGAAGTCTCCGAAACAGCTTATCACTTTGGCCTAATTCGAGGCGGTCCCCCTGGAAGGCTCCCGGGACGGCAGCTGCTCCGTCAGCCACTGAGTGAAAACACAGCCAGATCTCTTTATTTAGAATAGACACTTCCCAGTTTGATTCCTCAACAGCAAATCTGTCTGCCCTCTGCCCCCAGCCCTCTGCAGCCCAAACTGCCTCAATGTCAGGTAGCTTAGCACAGATCAGCAGGTATTTATAAGTAGCAGAGCTGCCGTGGGCCGCTGCACTCCTATCTCTGAGCCAGGGGTCAGAGGGTTTATTGGAAAGGGAAAGCGCTGTGGCCGCAGACAGTGAATCCTGGCGCGGGTCAGGGAGGGCCGTTCAAGTGTGCTGATGGATGGAGCTGTGGCGAGCTCAGTCCCATATTGCGGCCATGGGAGTCAGCCACCCCTGGGACCTTACAGTCTGCTCACTTCTGCCACCACTAATTTGCTGTGTGACCCTGAGCAAGGCTCTTCCTTTCTGTGGGCCTTGCTTGACCATCTCTGGGGAAAAGGACACACCGTTTAATCCGTGGTGCCACTTACTGTGACAAGTGGCCTGCCACCGGACAAAATGAAGCTGCATCTCTACCTCACTCCTTATTCCCCAATAGATCTCAGCTTAGTCAAAGATTTCGATTTTCAAAAGAGAAACCACTGAAAGAATGGAAGTATTTGCAAAGAAACAAAAAACCCTAGGAGCTATAAGGAAAAAGAATGACAGATTTGCCTGGGAAAAAAGCTGAACACCTTCACTATAGCAAAAGAGATCTCACGCAGAGTTGAAAGACAAAGGACAAACCCGGATAAAGTCAAAGGCAGACAGACGTTTATTATTCATAATATTTCAAGAGCTCCATTATGGGATGTGCACTATTTTCTTTATAGCACTCACCATTATCTGCAATTACATTATTTAATGATTTGCTTATTATCCTTTTCCTCTACCTGCATGTTTGCTTCAAGAAGGCTGAGGCTTCTCGTATTCACCACTGTATTCCTAGTGCTGGTGTCTGGCACACAGTAGGTGCTCAATAAATACTCATTGAAAGAATGAATGAGGGAGCTTCTATAGGTCAGTGAGAACATGATGAACAGTCCACTAGAAAAACGGTCAAAAAATAATGAACAGGCAATCCACAGAGGAGACACAAATTGTTTAGGCCATATAAAAAGGTTCACAACCTCAGTAATAATTAAGTAGTCATAATGCAAATTAAAACAGCATTGAGAGGCTTGAGATGTTGTTTTTCACTTTTCAGATTGGCAGAAGTTTAAAAGGGTGCTAAAAACCCAGCGTTTGTGAGGATATGGTGAGACGGGTAGACGTACTGATTCTTGGCACGCGTCTAAATTAGCACAACTTCTGGAGAGCAACTTGAAATATTATTTGACCCAGCAAGTATTCTTTTAGGAGTTTAGCCTTTTGAAATGCTCCACGTATAAAGGATCTTCATTTAAACATTATTTGTAAATAGCAAAAATTTGGAAATAACCTAAATGACCTCAGTGGAGAACTGGTGTCATAATTTATAACTTATAAATAATCTATAGCATGTCCAAATAATGGCAGACTAAGCTTCATTATGCTAATTATTAAGAATTTGGGGGCTTCCCTGGTGGTGCAGTGGTTGGGAGTCCGCCTGCCGACGCAGGGGACGCGGGTTCGTGCCCCGGTCCGGGGGGATCCCGCGTGCCGCGGGGCGGCTGGGCCCGTGGGGCATAGCCGCTGAGCCTGCGCGTCTGGATTGACTGTGCTCTGCAACTGGAGAGGCCACAACAGTGAAAGGCCCGCATACCGCAAAAAAAAAAAAAAAAAAGAATTTGGGCTCTGTGGTCAGACCGCCTAGGTTTGATTTCCTCCTGTAGCCCTTGTGAGCTGTGTAACCTTGCCCAAGTTCCTAAACCTCTCTGTGCCTCAGTGGTCTCATCTATAAAATGGGAAGAATAATAGTACTATTGCCTCCTTCTGAAAGTTGTGAAGAGTAAATGAGATAATCCCTAGGGCGTGTGAAATACTTAAATAGTACCTGGCACAGGGCTTTCAATAATTGCCGCCTAGTACTATCCCTACTAGTGCTGTAATGATGACAGTGACAATGTAGCCGTAAGTAAGGACAAGTTAGATCTATATGTACTGATATGCATAGCTACATCTTTATATACTGATGTAATTTATATACTGATTGATGTCTCCAATATAATATTGTGATAAAAACAAGCTGCAGAAAAATTAGTATAATAGGATCTGATTTTCATTAAGGATATTATATGTTATTCATAGGCAAACAGTCTGGAAGGATAGACAGATTGTTAACAGTGGTTACCTCTGGGGAAGGGGACAGGGAAGGTGGATTTTCACTTCGGTAATGATTAGAGTTGTCTGAAATAAGCATGTGTTACTTTTATAATAAACAAAAGATGTAAAGGAAAAAAAGCTTCATTTGGAAGTCTGAGGACAGTTAATCCCACCAAGCCTCACATCCCCCAGTCCTTGGCTACAGCCCAAACGTGAGCCTCCCTGCCCATCATCTGTCCTCTCCCGCACCGTCCCCATTCTGCCCTGTGCTCCCGTTCCACACCACCCCTGACTCCTCCATCTTCCTACTACTGCCCTCTCCCACTATTCTCTGTACCCTCTGGAAAGCCCACCCCACGGAAAACAACTCTCCCTACACTCTAAATAAGCTTCACAGAACACTGTTCTCTACCTCTGCGCCTGCAAACGCTGAAACCTGTCTCCGCGGAGGAGCTCACGGCTTTGCCTGCAGCGCCCTCTGGTGGACACTGCTCGCACTCCAACACCACAGACACCCTAGGGCTGGGAGGTGGGGTCTGTGCTCTAGCTTCCCCTGTTTGCGTCCAGATCGTTACTCCTCCGCCTTCAGCCAAGAACTCCTCCTTCTGATGCCATCTGGCTACAGCACCCTCTTCTCTCCTCTCCTCTCCTCTCCTCATCGACTTCTTTTTAGCCACCCCGTCCCCCTTACCCATTCAAGGAAGAGTTCGACATCTGGCTCACTGTCTTCTTCTCCACCCCAAGTCCTGATATCATCCTGGGTGAGTTGACATCCATGATCCATGTGCAGGACACACCCCCATTTTAGCCATACCATGCTTCATCATCGGTCCATCTCAGAACACCCCACCATCCACACCTGCCCACTGACCCAAAGCTCATCCTTTTGCCTCAAGAGGATCTCCAGGCTCTTGAGCCCCTTCATTCTTCCACCCCGTCAGCCCTTCCTGCCTTCCTTCCTTCCCTCTCCATCACTTGAAAATGATGACGATGATGATAAAAATAATAATGAATATGTACGTGCCAGGCACATACTAGGCATCTCACAACATCATTTCAATAACCTCATGTAATTCTCACAATGACTTTATGAGACAGGGACTGTTTTTTGTTTTTTTTTTTAAAAATGAGGTGACTGGGGCTCAGAGAGGTTGAGTGACTTACCCAAAGTCCCACAGCTAGTACAGGACAGAGATGAGATTTGAAGCCAGGTCTGTTTGCCTAAGTCCTGGAATGTAGACTTCAGGATCTTGCCTATATCCTGAACTCCCTTGCCCTGTGTCTTTCTGACACATTCACTAGGCAAAAACCCAAGCCTGGATAAGTTTAACTGACAGCCTCCTCCTCTGTGCTTACACCCAGATGGAGGAACACTGCTGGAGGAAATCCCATCACTTTGTTGATTAGTCCCACTCAAAAGTCATAGTTTCCAACCTCAGCTGGGCCCTCGACTCGGCTAAACAATCCTTCTAAGTAACTGTCCTGACAACAGCACTTTCAAACTTTCTCCACTGCCCTCTGGAGTCAGACTGTCTGGGTTAGAATCCTGCCTCGGCCACTTCCATGCTCCATACCGTGCCAGCCTTTAAGGAAGGGTGAGGTGGAAGACAAGGGAATGAGGGGAAGGGGAAGTAACATGTCTTGAGTGTCTTCTGGGTACCAGCCACTGTGCCAGGCGCTTTGCATGCAGCATCTCATCTAGCCCTCCCAGCAGCTCCACAAGGGAGCTGTTGTTATCCTTGCTTTACAGAAGAGACTAAGGCACAGAGAGGTTAAGTTACCTACTAAGATGACACAGCGTGTAAGAGGAGAAGCCATCTCAATCCTTTAGACCCTCTTTATCTTGATCAATGACCGTGACAGCCTGCTAAACGGTCCCCCTGTTCCCTATCTCGTATCCTCCCATCTACCCTCCATTCTGTTGCTGGGACAGTCTTCCTCAAATGTGTATCTGATTGTGCTACTACCCTGCTTAAACTCAATCTTTCCGAAGCTCCCCCCTCCCCAGTCTTCAAAATGAAACTGAAACCTTTCATCTTCATGATTTGCCCCCCTGCTTCTTTCCTCGCCGAGTCCACTGCCATCTGCCTAGGATCCAGCCATTCTCAGCTCTTTTTTTGCTACCTGATGACACCCTGTGTTCTCCTAACTTCATGTCTTTGTATATGCTCTGCCTGGTCTCCCCCGTCCTCCGCTCCCCCTCCCCTTCCCGCCCACCTTTAATGCTTCTCTTCTGTGCCTTCAGAGCAATTATGCATTGATCACAGTGCGCTCTAATTTCCTGCTGACTAGTCTGTTTCTCCCGCTAAACTGGGAGCTGCTTGAGGGTGGGGACTGTGACTTAGTCGTCTCCATCTCCGCACTCCCCAGGGCGTAGCACCACAGCCTGGCTCAATCCATGTTTGTCGAATGGCTGACTGACTGAATGAATGGAGTGAATGAGGGAAGAAAAAGCCCTCACTTGGAAAGTTTAGTGACATGAGCTGTATGGTATCTGGTTCTTGGCTGAAGCTGCCGCAGTTTTTCCCTATGACTACAGTGCTGTAAAAATATGTCTGCACGTGGATAAAGACTGGAAGAGAACTTTCCACACAAAATTAAGAGTTGTGTTAGAGTGGTGAGTTGATGGATGCTTTTTTTTTTCCTGTTTTCAAAATGTTCTTTAGTGCTGCTTTCCGAGGGTTTTGGCAACGTAGCAGACATTGTAGCAGTGGAATCTGGGGCTCCCATGGAGGAGTCGACAACCAATGTGTATTGACGCCCAGTGTACCCTGTTGGGTTCTGGGTGCTGTGAAGAGGGTGGTGGGTAGAGGCGACTCATTCTGATTCAGGTTCACATGGCCAGGAGTCTTGCCAGTTCGGTTGGATTTGCTGGAATAAAATGAGAACTTTCAAGAATTTTCCAAGCTCCTGGGTTGAGGTATTTTTTCTCCCAAAGCTGGGCAGCAAACAAAGATGGCTTTTGTTTGCAGTAAAATACTCATTCCTTCGGATTTTTTTGTCCTGCAAAGTAAGTGACTTCTGCAACTTTGGGGGAGGGGGGAGGGGGGTCAGGTTTACTGACTGGGGAAATGGATTGCCCATGTTCGCGTGGTTTGGAAATGACCAAAAATGTTTCCCTTTTCTGGCTCTTGAATAAAATGTTTAGGAATTTCACTGGCAAAACGATGAAATTGTTCCTTTACTGCGGCAGGATTTCCAAAACTACATATCGTGTGTTAACTTAACCCAGAAGAGGCAAAAAAAAAAAAAAAAAAAAAATTGGGAAGCAGCATTCTCCAAGATTCAGATGATGAGTACTCTGCCTTTGTTGGGTGCTTACTCACTCCGCTGGGTCAGGCGCTGTGTTCAGGACTCTGGAGCTATCTCATTTAAAACTCGAAACGGCCTTTGGGCTAGGGACTCAGGATCCCCTGGCAGTTCACTTTAAAGACGGTGACAATGAAGGTTCAAGGAGATTCGGCTCTGAAGTCATGAGACTGGGCTTGGAAGCCGGGTTCAGCTAGCTCTGCAGGCAAGGTCTAACCACTTGACCACCCTGCCTCTAGGCTGGTCTTGCTCCAGAGAGAAAGAGGTATGTATTTATTTTTATTTAACAAATAGTCCTACAGTGTTTCCACGCACCAGGCATGGTAAGTACTTTACAAACATTAGCTCATTTTTTTTTTTTTTTTTTTTTTTTTGGCGGTACGCAGGCCTCTCACTGCTGTGGCCTCTCCCGTTGCAGAGCACAGGCTCCGCATGCGCAGGCCCAGCGGCCACGGCTCACGGGCCCATCCGCTCCGCGGCATGTGGGACCTTCCTGGACCGGGGCACAAACTCGCGTCCCCTGCATCGGCAGGCGGACTCTCAACCACTGCGCCACCAGGGAAGCCCCACATTAGCTCATTTGATTCTCGTAGACAATTCTCTGAGGAGGTGCTATTACTGGCACCTTGGAACAGATGAGAAAACAGAGGCACCAGGAAGTTAAGTCTCTTGCCTGGGGTCAGACAGGCTAGTATGTGACAGATCGAGACTTACAGTCCAGGCAGCCATGTTCCGGTGCGTGGCTCTTCACCTTGACCTGTGGACAGCATGCTGCTCCCTGTGCCCTGTCTACACAGTTCTGGCTCAGAAACACTGAAGACATGGGCCTCTTTTTGTAGTTTTAAAACAGATTTGTATTTCTGGCAGTATTTTTCCCCAGTAAAGCTCTGTGTTTTCTTCCCAGGGGTCTTGAGGCGGTGGGGCAGTCAATACATACCTCTGTCCTGGAACAAGAATCACCTAGAGGCAAGGTATCTCAGTGGTTAGAGTTTTTCTGTGGCACCAGCTGAACTCTGTTCTGAAGCCCACTCTCATGATTTCGGAGCCGAACCTCTCTGAACCTCAGTTTCACCAGGTCTGCTAAAGGGGAAGGGAGCTTTCTCCTGACACCTTCACTTCTGTCCATTTTTCGCTGTTTGGAGGGAAGCGGTGGGTTTCCTCAATAGTTAGGCCCCGGATGGGTTGAGGGGCTTTCGATGTGTCACTTCGGGAATCCAACCCACCTCTTTTTGTTCAGCAGAGACTTCTGGAGAGCACCCTTCCAAGGCAGTTTGCTCTGAGTCACCAGGAGCAGACAGCGTTCTCTTTCTCTACCTGGCTTATCCCGCCTGGCTCTCTCCACTTCCCATCCCTCCCGCCACCGGGCTTCAGTCCCCAGAGCCCTGCGAGACAATGGCGGCAGCTCAGCTGTGAGGGAGGGGAGTCGAAGGGGCAGCAGGCCCAACCCACCAGCTTGAAAGCTTCATTTGACAGGGAAGGAGGCACATCTGGTTTGGGTTTTCAATTCAATTCAACAATGATTTATTGTGGGCCTGCCAGCTGCAGAGGTTCTGGGCTAGGCTAGGCAGGGAGAGATGCAAAGATAAGTCAAATACTGTCTGTGCCCTTAAAGGAGTTTTATAGGTTGTAGCGGAGCGTAGACCTGAATGAGCAATTTTTGTGCTACGGATCCTGTGCTGAGCGGTATACCTTGCGTACGGTATGTCTTTGAACCTTCCCAACAGGTTCTGTGACGGGGCAGGGAAACTGATTACTTCATTTCACACGTAAGGGAACTGGGCCTCAGACAGGAAGTGACCGGCCCAAGGTCGCATGGTTAGGAAGTGACGGGACCAGGCCTGGAAGCTAGATGTGTCTGGTTCCCAAGCCCACACACTCTTAACCTTGACTTCACACTGCTTCCCAGAGATGATGAAGATGATGATGATAAGTAACCCTCACTAAGCTCCCTAGACCGAGTCTTGGGCTGAGTGGGCTGAGGATATCATTATTTGATTGGCACCTTCCAATATCCCATTGAGGCAGGTTGTTATCCCCTTTTCCAGAAGAGAAAACTGAGGTTGCTTAGGGAAGTGATGGAGTTGAGCTTGGAACCTAGGTTATTCCAACTCACCAGCCTATAGCCCACGAGAGGTAGACACAGGGTGCCATGAGGCTTCAGGGACAAGGCAAGGAATTGTGCCTGGGAAGGTTTCATGGCAGAGATGGCATTCGGATTTGACCTTGAAGGGTGAGTCGGGCTTCGGATAGGTAGGGTTGGGAGAGAGCGCCTCCCGGTCAGAAGGGATATTATGAACAAAGAGATGGATTGTGGGGCATTTTGATCGCGAAGGCTACAGGCTCGTCCAGTTTGTGGGCAGGGTACCCTGGGTGTAGGGGAGCAATGGGAAGGAGACTGGATACCCCTGAGGGTGTTTTCACATTTTGTCAAGTTGAAGTTCTTGTTTTTGAATCAAGAGCAGCTCTTCCACCCAAAAGGCTTTTTGAACGATACTGTCATGTAACCCAGGAGCCAAGGCACTGGGGACTCTCACTGTGTGCGTACTCCTGTGCTGAGAGCCGGGAGGAAGACAGAAGGAAGCAACACGCTTCCTCAAATGTGCACCGAGGGCCCCCGTGTGGTTGGAGAGACGAGATACGCACACTAGAAAAAGCAACAGCCAGCTCAGGCAACTTGTGCTCGGGGCCACATGAGTTTTCCCAACTGTCAGATTTCCAGGAAAACGAAAGTGAGGGGGCCTGGGGGGGCGCCGCACAGGGAGGCTTCACCAGGACAGTGCGTTTGGGCTTTGAGGGGGTATTTGAATAGGCATGGATGGAGAGGAAAACTGGCAAGCTCGAGACCAGGTAGAACTACTACTAGTGTCGCTGGCACGAAGAGCTCTGCGGAGGCCTCCCTTCCCCAAACCGCTGCTGCCCCCACCCGTGTCTTGACCTCCAGGAGTTTACTAGGGAAGATGGGACTGCACGGGGTCAGAGACAGCCCGTGCGAGCTGGGAAACAGGACCGGGTACCCGATATTCCTGATCCTCCAATTTTCTACACTTAGCCTCAATTCCTGGCAGCTCCCCCAGCTGCTGAATTGTATGTGTATGTGTGAGCGGTATTTTAAATTAAGCAGTGAGTGCTTTCAGCTCATCATAAACATGCTAAAAAGCTTCAGCCGCGGCCTGAGCCCACCCCCGCCCCTTACACTCAGGCGGCAGCTGGGGCCACTCGACCCTACACTCTAATGCGTGTTGCCTATGACTCACCAACGAAAAAGACTATATGTTTCAGTCTTCCTGGGTAGCTGATTCCTAGTTGTGGTGGGTAATCTCAGTCCGAGTTTGGAAAGCGGTGGGCCTCAGCCCCGCCCTGCAGACTGACAATTCTACAACATACGGAGCGCCTACTGTGTGCAAGGCATTGTGGGTAAGTCCATTAATCTCTCTGGGCTTTCCGTGTCCTCATTCAAAATGCATAGAATAATCCTGTCTGCTTTCCCTCCCTATCGGGGCTGCATGTCTCGGCCACGCTGTTCTTTCGATTTCTGCAACATTCCCAAAGTCTTTTCCTGCCCCAGGGCCTTTGTGCATGCTCTTCCTCCTACCCGGACTGCCTTTGCTCTTGCTTTTGACACGGGAGGCTTCTTCTTAACCTTTCTGTCTCAGCTTAAACGTCACCTCCTGAGATACGCCTTCTCCGACCACTTACAGTTAGTTCCCTCCTAACATCCCTTTTATTGGCCATAGTTCTTTAATCCCACTTACCTCTCTGGGTAATTATGTTTGTTTCTACGTGTCTGTTTAGAGTCTGTCTTTCCCACTGGAATGTAAACTCCAGGAGGACAGGGACCTTGTCTTTATCACTCAGCAATGCGTTCCTCTCATCGAGAGGGGTGCTTGGCACATAGTAGGCCGACATAAACAAAACCATGTGGGAACTATTTTCTCCCTGAGGTTTTTGCCAGACATATGTTTGCTGAGGGAAAAAATCATGACAGAACTGTGTCATTCGAAATGAAAAAAAAAAATCAGGCTAAAGGGAGGAGTTTGTTGAAAACAGTTCTGTTTTAGAAACCAGTCCTCGGAGTCTCATCACCAGACAGTCTTACGAAAGTCAAACAAAAGGAATAGAAAGCATAAAGAGCTAACTTTTTACCGGGTGCTTACTATGTGCCAGGAGCTGTTCTAAGTGTTCTACACAGATTATCTCATTTAATCTTCATAATAATGCAATGACGTCAATTCTATTATTAGCCCCATTTTACAGATGAGGGAATTGAGGCTCTGAGATGTTAAGCAAAGTGCCCAAGGTCAGGCAGCTAGCGAGAGGCAGAACCAGAAGTTGAACCCAAGGCAGTCTGAGGCCATGAATTGAATCATGCATGCCCCCTGCAGCCGCGAAGCTACCCTGCCACAGCCCTGATCGGCTAACCTTCCCGCTAGACTGGGAGCTTCTCAAGTTCAAGGACTCTGTCTTCTTCATTTTTGCTTCCCCTGTGCCTAGAATAGAGCTTGCTCCAGAACAGGTACCAATCAATATTTGTTGAGTAAGTGAACGAGTGAGAGAGGGAGTGAATCCATGTTCCTTTATTTTCTCAGGCTCGGGCTTATGGGCTCATGTTTATTTCCCTGCGTTACATTAAAATGTAGCACTGGCGACAAGGTGTGCTCTGATGCAAGAGGTCCCTCTCCCTGCGGGATACAAGGGGGACCGGCGCTGACTGGGAAAACGGAGGCAGCATCTCTAGAGCAAGGCGCTTGATTCTAAGCATTTCGTTTTGTCGTCCATCTAAAAAGTAGCTGGACCTGTTTAGGACTTAAACAAACTTTCAGTGTTCCCATCCCATCTCAGATCCTTTGCAGAACGAGGCAGGGTGTGGAGGAGGAGGGGAGAGTTATAAATAAACGAATACCCACAAACCGGCTGGTTTTTTAAACAGAATTTGCTTCAATCAGCGCTGCGCCACATTTTCCCAACTGGCCTCCGTCATGAGAACAAGTGGTAACTTTCATACTGAATGGCTTTATTTTTTTTTCCAACCAGATGAATGGTAGAAGTTTTGGCTTGGGAGGCAAATTTCAAATCCTCGGCACACAGTTTGCTGCCCTACTGTGCCCCGTCCATCACACACAGTGCCCGGCACAGCCTACCCAGTCATCACATCTGCTGCTTCAGCCCTCCGGAATAATTGGGTCATTGTTTTATTACACCAGTGAGAGAGCTGCAAGCCTGTTAGGATTATGTCATTGACATTTGCGTGAAAAGGCAATCATGATATGCTGGTCATTTCGCACAGCTGGGAATGCAACTCTGTTGTCATTATTTGAGGTTCTCATCCAGCCCCTCTGACTCTGTGTCACAGCCCAACCAGTGTAAATGGATAGCTCTGATGTCTGTCACCTTTCAGAGGTTTTCTCGCCCTTCAAAAGACCAAGCAGGATCTAACTCTTTTCACGCACTTGGACTTTTCTGCTTGTAGGCACAGCGGGCTGAAGGTGAGAGATGCCTGCTTTTCCTGCGCGTGGAGGTGTACACTCTAGCGGCAGAATGTTGCAATACAGTGTCATTTGTTCCCTGCGGATCAGAGCCAAGGACAGTTTTGGCTGGAGAACAAATGAGGGCTAATGCTGTCTGTGGAGGAAGACTATTTAGACAATTTATGAATCAGAGTTCTGCGGCAACTTCTATTGTGTGTTATTTTCGGTAGGACCCGTGCTTTGCTTGCAGTTGTCAGTATGCTTGAGCGCGGGTCTCTGCGAAGGAAATTCAAGCCTATTTGCACTTATCAACAGGTATTAATGAGGGCAGAACATCTCAGTTGCAAACAAGGAAATGATTAGCACTGATTATAGAAGTATAAACAGAGCTCAAATTCATGTGCCAATTCTTCTATTGCCGCTCACTGATCTTCTCCCACTAGTGTGCTAGCTGGAGTTTTATGGCGTGTGGCCATTCATGTACTCTTCGAAGGAATCCATTACAGACACCTGTCCATCCCTCTTCTGGTCCCAGTCCTTGCCACGCCAGCCCTTACCAGCCACCTCGAGGTGTGACAGGCACAGGCGGTCCAATAAGGGAGTCAGCTGAAGAGACGCAGTGGCTTAGAGGCAAATCTCCTAATCCCCATTGCCATGGCTATAAAGAACTCAGGTTGCTGAATTTTTCCTGGCAACTGATTCCAAGTGCCTTCTGGGCGCTTTGGTATTTGTGCTGTTCCAGGTTCCTGCCTTTGATCTGTCTTTTCCTTAAGGCTGCAGTTTCCCTTTCTGTAAAATGGGGCTCTTGCTGGGATCAAATGAGACAACTTACCCCGACCCGGCATAGTGCCTGGTGGGGAGAGAGTAAGTGCTCAACCAATAGTACTTCCCCTGTCCAGGCCTCTTCTGGTTGTGTTCCCTGCACCTCCGACATTGGCGGACCAGGGCCTGTTCCCTCCCCTGACTGGCAAGCCAGGTCACCTACTCCTCAGAAAATCCAAGCTCCCTTCTCTGGCGGCCTTCTGTTGTCCTTTACCTGTCGCCGTGTGGCACTCACTATTAACCTATTGAATTCTGGCAGGGAAGAATCAGTTTCCTGATAGGAATTCGCACGTCTGGGCCAGATACAAGACAAGAGGCCAAGCCATATTTACCCGCCCCCCCCAATTGTGAGCCAATCACCCACATTCTGGTTACAACCAGATGTTTCACACCCGTGACAGCAATGCCACCCAAACGGTTGCTTACAAGGAACACAGCGTGGTTTTCACAACAGAAATGTAACCTGTGTGTCACTTCTCAAATTTCTTAAAAGCGGCTACCGTACCTGGGTACTTTTCCCTTGAAAATGACCACCTTGTTAGGCGTCTTGTAGGAATTTTAATTTGGAAGCTCTGGGAGTGCTGATATGTTCTTTCCAAGGGGGTCCCTGAATGCTTTAATTGGCAGGGGAGTTAAAATATTGGAGAAGATACGAGAGATCTTCCCCAAACTCACCTCCTTTCTGAAAATGCTCTTCAGTTGCCTTGGCAAACAGCCAATCCAAACACTAAAAGAGAGTCAGAGAATGCAGGAATCCTGAATGCCATTCTCGGTGCGTGCCCAAACAAGAATGGCGGGGGGCAGAGGCGGCACAGCACAAAGTGGGAAAAAGGTAGTTTTTGCATCCCAGACTGGGAGCCAATCCCACCCCATCATGTCCGGTGTCCCCTCGACTCATAAAGAGGAGAGAGGACATGCGATGACATCGTGAAAGTAGATTTCCCTGCCGGGGTCAACCGCTCAGCCTGACAGGTTGTCCAGTCTGGCAGGTCACCCCAGGGCCAAGAGTGAAGGGTCAGTCCGGTGAGGTCACTGATCAGGTTGCAACTACTTTGACTTGTTTTCTGCTGCGTTGGCTTCCTCGGTTATTGGTGCATTTGTTTCTCCCCATTGGGGAGGGGCTGACATGACCTACTGTGTGTGTGTCAAATTTGTCCTTTTCAACACTTAATCACATTCTCAGAGACCCTCTGAGATGCAGCAACTGGGTGATTGTGCCGTGAAACAGTGGCTTCGTTCTCTGCGTTCACTGGGAATGGTTTGTTCTGAGAATGTCAATTTCCCACTGTTTCCAACACGAGGTATTACATTGGAAGAGACAGCTGGTTAAGTGTTTAACCAGCTCTTACTGGGAATTCTCTCTTCCTCCTTCAGATCTCATGCAGATGCTCAAAGGTGTCCGGAGTTTCTTTCATGCCATTTTATTGAAAATTCATATTCACTAATTCAAATCGATTTTTTGAGTCGTTATTATGTGTGAGGTACTGTACTATGATATGCTTTATACCGTATCTTATTTCTTCCTCACCACAAAGCTGTGAGGTAGGTACTGTCATTATCTTTACAGATGAGGAGACAGGCTTAGGGAACGTAATGCAAGATCACACAATCCATATATAGGGGGCTGGGATTCAAACCCAGGTTTATCTGAGTCAACGACACTATAATTCCTCCACATAGCGTATTTCAGGCCCCTCACAGCCCTTGAGAACAAAATGAATCCTTGAGGAAAATTTCCTACTCCACATTTTGCTAATCGTTACAATTACTACTGCTATTACTACTGCTGCCGCTGCTGCTATGGTTACTGGTCCTATTATCATTTTCCCAGCACTGGCACGTGCTTTATACCTAGCTGCCAGTTGTAGAGTTCAAGCCCAGGACCACGTGAGTCCAGTGCACCCATTCCACTTTTTTGTGCTGCTTGGAATGCCACCTGGGAGATGGAAGACATACACCAGTAGGGTAGGTTACTGATTGCTCGAGTTGTTCATAAGACCTTCCAGGTAGACAGATATGGGAAGCACACATTTAAATGTATTACATTTACCTGATGTAAAAAGAGAGCATGACCTGTAATTCGTATACTAGAGTGTGTAAACGGGGGACTGTAAAAGGCTTGAAAGAGGCTGGGCTAGTTTAATCATGAGAATAAGGAACAAGAAGGATCTGCATAAATCAACTATACTCCAATATAAAATAAAACTTAAATTAAAAAAAGGCACAGTCCTAAGTTGTCCCCATTTAGTCTCAACAACCATTATTCTCTCGTTCCCTTTTCTGGAGCTGAGGCTCAGAGACGGTAGGCAATATGCCTTAGGTCACACAGCTCTTCAGTGGCCAATCGTTTCTATCTCCAGATCATCTCAAGCCGCTAAGTTGCATCGCCTCCCTCACTTCCTGACTGAACTCAGAGGCGAGGGTTCTCTACTTTGTTGCCTTAAAATTAAAATTAAAATCAAGGAGAGTCTTGTTGAACCGAGCCAAGAGGATAAACATTCGAAATAGCAATTAGTAGGTAGAAATGTTGCCAGGAAGAGCTATACAAAAGCGCAGAAAGACACCCAAGGGAGTTAACAATGTTGGGGGCGGGGCAGCAGTTGCATGTTGATGGTTAATTGGATCCCCGCCAGCCCTTACCTTCCTTCTTCACCTTCCTGCTCCGCAATTTCTCAGGTTTCTCTAGAGAGCACTCCCCACCTAGAGACAGCCTGAGCCGCCACAGGAGGGCACCAGGCCAGGACTGGCAGGCCTAGGGCAGTCAGGCTCTGGGTTGGAAACCATAAATAACCACTTTAATGAAAGCCAGCTTTGGCCAAGAGCCCTGTCATTTCTTAAGAGATTCTGGGCCTCTTATATGGACCTAGTTACTTGAGAAAGGCCGAGCCATAGTATATATAACAATGATGATAATGATATAACAGTTGCCCTTTAGTGAGCATTTACTATGGGCCAAGCCCTGTGTTGAACACTTACAGACACTGACTCATTTAACCCTCGAGCAGCCCTATGAGAGCAAGTGCTATAGTTTCCCCCATTTTCCACAGGAGGCGTCAGGCTCAGAGAGGCTAAGTAACTTGTTCAAGTTCATACAGCTGGTGGGAGCTAGAATTTGAAGCCTGGAGCATCTGGTTCCCGGGCCAGAGCTCTTAATTCCTGTATTTAATAAATGTCTGTTAAAGGAATAAACAGATGAATGAATGGACAAACGTATTAATTCATTTCACTTTACTTTAACAAACATTTATTGAGTGCCCTGTGTCGGCCCCTATGCTAAGCATTGAGGATTCCAATGTTAAACGTTTACACACAGGCACACCCCCCTTCGTGGCCCCTGCCCACGAGCTCACAAAAGCACTCTCTAGTGTGGCATGATTTCTTCTGCGGAAAAGTAATCTGAGTTTCTTGAACAGCAGTTTGTAATGATGCTATTAAATTTAACCCAAAGCGGGAGTTGTGCACCAGTGAGCGAAGAGTTTCAAATGAGAAAGTGTCTTTGATTAATCATCGATTTAGCCAGAGAACGGTTACTACCAGAAATGGAGCTGCCACTCCTATCACATTAGCTAGCTCATCTTCCATCTATCATGTCTGTAGGCTGTCGAACCCTCCCACGGTACAAAAATTATCTGTACTCTAATGGACAATTATCCCATCCATCATGGTCCTGGTCGTGCTGATTGCTGGCACTCCACTTGCCCACGGAGAAGACTGAACAAGTAGTCACGACCGATGATGCACTGGAAAATTGCTCATTTTTACACATTTCAAATCCACGCCAAATGAATGCCTTTGCAGGCTGTCCTTTAAGCTACACTTGTTTCCATGGCTATATAAGAGCAGGTTATGAATTCTTTACCTGTGTGTGAAATGTGGCCTCTGACTATTTCAAAAACCCTTCTAGGCAACAGCCCTATACGGATTAAAATAACAAGTGAATGGAACACACCTGGGGTAATAGCAGAGGCGCAGGCCCTGTACCTGGGGCTCGGGCGGCTGGTCAATCATGTCAGGGTGATCACGGTCTTGCTTTTCCTTTCCAGGTATTTTGAAGAGAATCCCAAGTTGCTTAGGGTCAAGGTGACGACTCATGGTGCTGAAAGCAGGGGTTAAGTGGACAGTGAGAGACGCCTGTTAAATTCCCTGGGACTATTGCTGTGCGATTTGAGGGCAGAAATGCCCCCCTCCCCAACCTCCTGCCCCAGGTCTGGTAACACCTTTAGCCTTGGATTACGGTAACCAGCATGCCCAGTACAATCAGAGTCACCAGTTGCCCAAGGCAAAAATCCAAGAGTTGTCTTTCCCACATCCTGATTTCTCACCTCCATATTCAGCCATTCACTAAGCCCTGCCGAGCCTACTTCCTAAGTGGACCTCAGATTGGACCCATTTTCTCCATTGCCCCTGCCAGTGCTTTATTTAGTTTAGACTCCCTCGCGGTCTTCTCTTGCCTTGATTCCTTCAGTAGCTTCCTGGTTCCTCACCTCTCTTCTTCCCCTCGGTGACCCTTCTCCCCACGGTGGCCCCAGCGATCTTTCCATGCTGCAGATCAGACCATTTCCCACCCCCTCGTCCACTGAAGTGGTACTGACTTTACAATACCCGAGACCAGAGGCTCCCAAAGTGTGGTCGTGACGCCAGCAGCAACAGCATCTCCGAAAACCTGTTAGAGTAGGTACTTCTTAGAGACCTACCGAATCAGAAACTCGGAGTACCGCACCCCCTTCCCAATTCGGGTCTGACAAGCCCTCCGGGGGATTCTGATGAGGGCTCAAATTTGAGCCCCGGTTCTCCATTCTGCTTGCTCATTAGAATAAACCCGGGGAGCTTTCAAACATTCCAACGCCTCCCCCACTGGCTTATTAAATCCAAGTCCCTGGGGGTGGGAGCTAGTCGTCAGTGTTTTTTCAGAGCTCCCCAGATGATTTCAGTATTCAATCAAGGCTGAGGACTACCGTTCTCCAGAATGGAGTCCCAACTCCTTAGCTTGGCGTTTAAGGCCTCTTTGGTCCTATCTCCCCCTGCTCCTCCTATGCTCCTTCTAGAATCGAGTGATAGGGAATCACTTACAATTCTCTGAGGCCACAGTCTCTTTCTTACCTCTGGGCATTTGCACGCAGCTCTCCCCCGGCCCCGGCCCTCCGCCCTCCCCCTCCTCACCTAGCTGACACCTTCTTATCTACGACACGCAGCTCAGAAGGCACCTCTACAGAAGACACTTCCCTGACCTCCCCAGTCTGCATTAGATGCCTCTCCCCTGCATCTAGATACTCCCACAGCATCTATATCACAGCACGTTCCCCATCGTCTTGTTATTCTCTGCTCAGTTGTCTGCTTCCCCTACCAGCCTGAGAACAGGGGTTATCAGCCTCTAGGACAGTGCCTGGCGCACAGTAGATGTCGCAGGCTACTACACATTCCGTGCCCTGTTCCTGGGTTGCCTGTCCGTGCCTTGTCCACGGGGTGAATTTCTACTCCACCTTCAACATACAGCTCAGATATCGCATCTTCGCGGAAATCTTTTCGGAACCCCCTGTCTGGGTTAGGGACACTTCCTCATGTGCATCCCCGAATCCCAGCCCCTGCATCGTGCCTAGCACGTGTCAGGTGCTCAGTAAGCATCTGGAGAATGGATAACTGAATAAAGTGAAGACCCTTTCCTTCTCCATGTCTGCTGCCACCATTGCGGTCCAGACCCCCGTTGCTTTATTACAATAGTCTCCTAACTAACCACCATCTCTCCTTTCTCCAATCCATCTGTCACCCCACCGACCCCACCACGTGGCTTTCTAAAACCACAGTCACCATAGCCTTCTCACACACTTTCAGCGATTCCTCATTGTCTTCAGAGCAGATATCAGAGTGGCATTCAAGGCCCTTCCCAAGAGTGCCTTGCCTTTCCAGTCATGCCTCTCCCCATCCCCCTATATAGGACTGGCTATATCATTTGTGGGTGGGCCCTGGGGCAAAATGAAAACGTGGCACCCCGTTTTAAAAAATTATTAAGACTTTCAGGACAGCAGCAGCAGCACGTTCAACGAAGCAGGGGGCCCTCGTGAGTGCAGCGTCCTGTGCTTGGGCACAGGCCTGCCCCTGCATGTAGCCAGCATGCTAACCAAACGAACTCACCATTCCCTGAACTGCTGTGTGGCCTCATTTTCTCCATGACGTTGGTCAGGCTGTTCCCAGTCTCCTCTACCCCTGTCACCACTCCAAAGCTCCTCTTGCCCACAGATCCACCCCTTCCCTGTCCTGCAGGGACCTCCTACCATTCCAGACCACAGTAGCTTCTACCACACAGCCTGAGAGCCATGGTTACGGCTGTGTGTAGTCAGGTCTCTGTACTGAATTTTAAGCTACTTGAGGGCAGAGACGCTCTTTTGTTCATCTTTGTCATTTCCACAGATCGAACACAGCGCTTTGCACTCATCTCACTCATTGACTGACTCGGGGAAAATACGCCCCAGCCACAGAAACCAAGTCTGACAATAAAGCACTAGACACTGAGAGGCTGACGTGCGTCCCTTGTTATTAGCTGTGTAACACTGAAGGAGTCACTTCCTTCTCGGACCTCTAGCTTTGCCATCTATAAAAAGATGATACTTCCTCTATTTTCTGCTAATATCTTGTTCTTTGCTAACGTTTTCAAAATCCTCTTTTGTTTTTTAATGCACCTAAAATGTAAAAAAAATACATATTTTCTATCACATAATTGCAATATCTCAATCTTGGAGCATCTGATTCTGTTTCTGTTGTTTCTGGCTTCATGGTGTGCTTTGTAATTTTGGGTTATGAGTTCATGTTTGGCCAGACTCTATCCATGGGAATCTGGAACCAGATGGAGGGTGTATTCCTCCAGGAAGAATTTGTGTTTGCTTCTTCCAGGTGCTTCAGGGCACTGGTAAGCCAGCATTACTCTGAGTGAATTGTTTATTCCCAAAGGCAGGAGCTGTGCCTTATTTGTCTATATGACCCAGGCTTAGCTTGTAGATGCCTAACATGGACTTATTGATTGAATGGATGAATGAATAAGGCCTCTATGAGGTTCTTTTGGAAGCCCAATAAGAATTGTAACCTCTGGTGGTAACAAAGGACAGTACGTGCCTCAGGAAAATAATTACTGACATTTATTGAGCACTTATTATGTGCTAGGTATCATTCTTACTGCACTGTGTGTATTAATTCATTTGATTCTCACTGTAACTCTGTGAGGTAGGTACTATTAATGTCCTCATTTTACAGAGGAGGCGCCAGGCTCAGACAGGCTGAAGTCACACAGATAGTGAATGGCAGAACTCAGATATGAACCCAGAGACACACCCCACCCTGGAGATACATTTAACCACTGTCTTATATTGGAGGAGAGAGCAATAGTCGTGAGAGTAGCAATAGAGTAGAAAATTTCAGTACTGCCAGAGGGACTACAAGAGTCACACAGGCCACACCAGGTATGGGAGGGGACATGGCACGGTCTTGTATTGTCAGTTAACCTTGTATGTAGCTCCCAACCCCAACTAGAATAGGAGCAGTATGAAGGCAGGAACCATGGTTTACAGCTCTTTGAAATGTTTAATATATATTTGCCGAATGAACGAATGAATTTAAAATTCATTCGAGATTAAACACGTGAATGCTTTAAATAAAGTCTTTCACGTGTTGCATGTCTGACTGAAATTGGTGATAAAGGTTTCACTTTGCTTTAAAACCTGAAAATGCCTAGATGTGACCATAACACAGTTGGGTATAGCCACACCTTGCATTTGTCCCAGTGTAGGGTGCTCAGGACCCCCTGGGAAAGAAGGAAGAAACTTGGATTCTGCCTTCATAGGCCCTGAGGCTGTCAGGAACCAAAGGCCACTGTGTTTGTAACCCGTCCCTTTGGCTGCTGTCCAAATCTAGGAGGGCCTGAAGGAAAGGGGGGCTCTATTTGCTCTTATCCTTGCCAAGGCCAGGAAAGAATTTGAGTGTGGACTCTCAGTAAACATTGAGTCTTCCCTCCAGTACTGGTTTGATGGAATGAAATCCCCAGCTCCACCAATCTTGGTTCAATATTTACCTGGGGGTTTGCAGTGAGCCTGGGGACAGGGCTCCAGAATGAAGAGGAATGGAGCTGAGGAGTGAGGGGAGGGCTGTGTGTGTGTGTGTGTGTGTGTGTGTGTGTGTGTGTGTGTACTGGGTGAGGAATGGCAGGGGTGGGATTGGGCGGTACCGGGATTGCCAGGCAATGAGAGTGAGGTCTGGATGGAGAGCGCTGGAGAAGAAATAACTCCTCAGTACACACTGGTTCCTTTCCAAGCACTCCTCTTTGCTGAAACGACTTGCCTGGTCCCAATCTTAGAAGTCCAGATTGGGCAGTTAGCCACCCAGGTTCCCAAGCTGGCTTTCCTTATGGGTGTGCGGCAGGTGTGATCCTTGAGCGGAATGAAGAGAGGCCCTGGGAACAGGAGTTTGCCCCGTGACTGTGCTGATATATTCATTGCCTCTATCCTGCCAGGGGGCATACAGCAAGTCCTTCCCTCCCCCACTCCCTGGACAGACCAGGACTCACTGCTAGAAAAGCCCTGGGGCCATGGTTGCTGAAGAATGTAATATGGGGCCTGTTGGATTTGAGGGCCATGAGAAATATTCAGGTAGCTGCTGAGGTCTGGGCTGGAAAGAGATATAGGAGTTAGAAGCGTATAGGTGAGAGTTGAAACTGCCCGAAGGGAGTATATAGAAAGCAAAGCAGAGGAAAGGGCTTGCAGAGTTATCATGGTCTATGAGGCGGGAACAGGGCTTGGGAGTCACATGGGTTTGAGGAGCGTTCGTATATTCATCCATCCATCCATTCATTCAACATTTATTGAGCTTTGTGCCACATACAGACTTTGAAGAGGAAGTTGGGGATTTAAGAGGGAGAAGGGTTAAGAGGGGATCCCTGGGTGGATTCAGATGAAGGAGAAGGGAGGCGCTGAGTGCCTGGGCTCTCTCCTACCAGGAGAGCACATCTGTTAACACAAAGCTGCATCTGTATCCCAGCCTGCTCCCCTCACCCCCGCAAGACGGGGAGCCACATGGCGGCTTCCTACACCCTGTACCCCTCCATATTCTTTCTAGGCACTTAACCGTGGCGCCAGCTACACCCCTACTGAGAGCTCAGGCCATCCCCAGGGGCGGGTTGGTGGTTGGGTGTGTGGGTAGGGTTGACACTTTTGAGAAAAAGAGTGGGACGGAGAAGGAGCCGTCTGTGTGTCTGTAATTAGCTCCAGCTGCTGTGGTGCGGCAGCGCTGGGGGCGTGGGGAGCGTGGATGCGTGCGGATGAACCTGTGTGCGTGGTCCCTCATTGCTATCGCTCTATTTTTCACCGTCTTGCGCGCTGGCTTCGGCCTTGCCGCTCTGCAATCTCTCCTGTCCCTGAGGATCCCGAAGGACAGAGTGTTCCACGCAGGCAGCACCAGCTTGAATCACTAATGCTGCTAAGCAAAGGACAACAAATATAGGCCCCCATATGTCCTGGATACAAGAGCCCGTGCTCTCTCCCTCCACCCCCGCTTCCTGAATGTTTCCTACTGAGTGAAGCCCAGCACTTGAAATTGACAACACCTCGCTTCTGCACAGCCTTCTGGCAAAGAGCTTTCACAGCTGTCAGGCCGTGCCTCGTCAGACAGCTCCAAGGGCCAGCATTTCCCAGGTGAGAACCCTGAGGCCCAGGCAATCAGGGAGGCTGGCACAGGGTCATCTGGCCGGTTGGTGGCAGAGCTGAGTCCGGGGTGCAGGTGCCCCGGCCCCAGCAGGGCGCTGCCGAGAGGGCTGCTACCGGGTGGCTTGGGCTGCTGCTCTCTGTGCTCCGGAGAAGCCGGGAGCCCCGACTCCAAGACCTGCCTCGGCAATTGCTGAAAACTAGGACCTCTGGAGCTGAGCCCAGACTAAGCCGTGTGCCTACCGCTGAGCCGGTGCTTATGGGGGCCTTGAACAGGGGTCCAGCATAGCCCCTGCCCTCAAAAACATGACAACCTGAATGGAGAGACTAAGCTGAGACACCAAGTCCAAAGGCAATTCAAGGGCTTCACTCTTTTCCACTAACCAGTCTGTTACCAGGGGCCATGACGCAGAGACACCTTCTGCGTTCACCCTTCTCCTGCCCCAGCCCTGTGGAATGATGGGTAGCAAGGGCTAAGGGTGAAGGATGGGGAACATGTGGGAAGAAACGAAAAACTAGAGTTTCCGCTGGGTGTCAGGCACAGTGCGGAGTACATATGTTATATACATGGCATTTAAATGATGTCTGTAATATATCTTTATACACACACACAAACACATGCATACATAATCAGTGTCCATGGATTAACTCATCGATTTACCTGACTCTCATCCATATAATGGGTTTAGGACAGTGTCCGGCACTTTGAAAGCACCGAGTAGATGCTAACTATTCTTCCTTCTTATCATCGCCGTCTTCTTTATCATTCTCTGCATGCATATTATATGCATTATCTCATTTAATCCTTCTAACTCTGGGAGGTAGCAGCTATTCTTTTCATCCCCAACTTACAAATGAGGAAACCAATCGTTTATTATATCCAAGTCTGGGGGGTACTGAGAATGCAAAGGAGAACCCAATATGGTCCCAAGTAGTCTTTGGGGACCTCCCCATCTAGCAGGAGGGGCTGGGGCGCACATAAACACTCATGGTCCAGCGGTGCTGTGGTCGAGGAACGTAGCAGCGTCATGGGGCCACTGATGGTAAGTGACCTGGTACCGAGAAGTTAGGCAGGCTTCTCAGATGAAGGACCTTTGAGCTGGATTTTGAGGGCTGGAGGCTTTTGCCAGGAGGGGCAGTGGAGGGACGGGAAGGACATTCCGGGCAGAGGGAGCAGGACTTGCACGAAAGAGCCTTCTGGAGGGCGGGACGATGGTTGGTGGGGTGCGGGATTGGCAGCAGCAGAGGGGGCAGAAAAGGTGCTCGGGAGCAGCTATTCAAGGCTTCGTTGGCCAGGCTGAGAGTTTTGCACCTTGTTCTGTGAGCGATAGGAAGCCGCCAAAGGTTTCTGTGAAGGCGGAGGAGGGACGGGCCAGGAAGACAATTCTTGGACAGGCTCGAAGCGGGTAGACTGATTGGGCGGCCCTCTCAAGGGTCCCGACAAGAAGTGGCAAGTGCTCTGGCCCAGGACTGTGGCAGTGAGAGCAGAGAGCAGGGGAGCAGTCCAGGGACGTGTCAACGGTAGAAACCGCAGGGCTGGGTGTCATGGAGGGTCCAGGAGAGAGAAAAGGTGACAGTGACCCTGAGCTTCCAGCTCGGGTCCGTGGTGATGCTGTTAACTGAGATGAGATGGGGAGCACAAGACTATTAGCTGACAGGGGCATGAGTGGGGACAGGTGACAAGTTCAGCTGGGACCCGTTGGGTTTGGGGTGGCGGTGAGACTTGCGAGTGCACATGTCCAGCAGGAAGCGGGGTGGGAGATGGGGCTGAGAGACCACTGGGGTTCAAGTGGCATTAGCTGACCCTGTGGGACCAGATGGAGTGTCTCTTTTCCCGTTTACTCCTGCAGGGCAAGGGCTGGGGACAGAGCCAGGTGAGCCCCAGCATGAAAGGGGCGTGATGTGGGGAGGACACCGGCCCAGGGTGGGAAGACACCTTTCTCCCAGCCCCTCCCGGAAACCTTGTCCCTTCCCCTCGGGACCAGTGTCCCCTTTCCAGGGCTGCACTCCCGCCAGCGAAGGGAGGTGCTCTGTGCGCAGAACTCATGTCGCACAGGGGCCACGAGCCACGGAAAAGACAGTCACTTCAGCTTTGAGTTCTTCAGTGGGGGAGTGTCTTGTAATGAAATCCAATAAATCAGCCACCGGGGATTTGGGACAGAAAGGACAAATACAAGGGCTACACAGTGACGGCTGGAGCGTTCAGCGCAAACAACTGAGCCTTCAGTGCTGCGGAGCCAGAAGCACACTCACGAGGGCATTTTTAAAGATCCGTCTGTGCGAACCAGCGTGGGTCTCCTAGGAGCCCTAACACTTTCATTAGACCTAGTGGGTCTCATAACCAAATCCCATAATCCCATAAATCTGTAGCAGCAAGTTAGCCACGAGGGTTTCAGTTACACTCTGGATGTAAGAGACCCCAAACTACCATCTTCTTTCTGAGCCTGCAACCAACTCCTCCCGTAGAACTATTATCCAGGATGGCCTGGATCTCCTCTGAAACCCCGAGGACGGCTACTGATTCCTGTGTTAAATCCCTGGACCACACCAGTAATGGTTCTGAACACTTTACACACATGAACTCATTTATTCCTCATGAATATTATAGATCCCGTTTATATATATATATAATATTAATAGTAACAATCATAACAGGTTGTGTTTCCGGAGAACTTAATGTAGGCCAGGCATGGTTCTAAACACATTAGACAAAATAACTCCTAATTCCACGTGAACAACACGTGTATCTCTATGGAGATTGTAGCTGGAACATGCATTGGAGCAAACTCTCGGGCTGAAATCGTTCCAGAACCGCTCTCACTTAAGTCTTTGAGAGGATGGGGGCCTGTCTTCTGATTCTGGAGGTACCCAAAGCATGCCCAGGGGGCCTTCCTCCCCCTCTCCTTTGCCCAGCAGAGAGTCAGGGAGGGCTAGAATGCAGAGAGCACGCTGAGGGCCTGCCTGCACAGAAAGCAGAACTCTTTTCTGCCACCGCACCCCTTGAAGGAGAGTGAATTCTGTATCCTCAGGAGAGGGTGGGGATGCGGAAGTGAGGAAGTGGAGGGGAAAGCCTCTTGAAGCTGCAGCACCCTGAGGCCCAGACAAAGGAGTGTCCTGAGGGAGGGAGGGAGGGTGGGGGAGGGGTGGGGGGCAGTGCATTCGTGGGGCAGCAGCCACAGGATCAGGGAGCCACAGCAGGAGTGGCCGTGGCTAGGTATTGATGCTACAGCGGCAGTGAGCTTTACAGGAACCAGAGACTCTAAAATTTCTGCCCGCCCAGAAATGACTCCATCTCACCACTAGGGAACGGGTAGCAAAGCTCAGTCAGCGGTTGGGGAAAGCCGAGAAAAAGATTTCATGAATCCTTAGCTAGCGGTGAATCTGTCTATTTAGTTAGCTGGGGATGGAGTGGATGGAAAAGTAGTGAGAGGAAAGGCTTGGGAATACTCTCATCTAGTGAGGCTGGGAGGCGAAGGAGAAGAGGGCTACTTTAAGGAAGTGGTGAGCCCCCCAAAACGCTGGTGGTGTTAGATCTGCACCCATTCTTAGATGATTCATACAGCAGAGAGCTGGGAATCTTAACTGTGGCTGATTTTTGTTAAGTACCTACTTTGTACCAGGCACTATGCTGGGCTTTACGTGCATCATCTCATTTCACAACACTCTCTGAGGGATCCTACTAATACCGTGCCCATTTTACAGATGAGGCTGAGATAGGTTATATGACTTGCCCACGGCCACACAGCTAGTGAGTGGCAGAGCCAGGATGTCAACCCAGGTAGTCTTACTCCGAAACCCTGTTTACTAGGCCCTTGGAAGGACGTAGGGATGTGGGGATGCCTCCCCCTTGGCCTGTGGTTCTGCATGGGCAGCCCCTCTTTGCATCTTACAGCTATTGGTGAACCAGGTGGCTGACTGTATCTATCATGAATCCCCTTGGGTATGAGTTCAACTCTGGTCCCAGATGAAGGAAAAGGTGGGGCAGAGTCTCCACGTCTAGGTCCCTGTGCGATCCCCTCCTTTGAACTGCCCTCCTGGGCTGGAGAAATGCCAGGGTTGAGGAGTCACAGAGTGTTTGATCTGTTTGGTTCTTTGTACTGAGGCCTCAACATTTTGGAGAGTCCCTAGTTCAGTGGCTCGGGAAACCGAGCCCGAGGCTGCCCTTGCAGGGAACTCTCCTATCTCCTGTCCCACGCTAGTAGATGGGATTCTTTCTCCTCCATGTCCCCCATTTCCTTAAGTGGGTCTTTGTCCTATTACCCAAATCCTGAGTCTCTGCCTTAGTAAGTTGTCTTGTACTTCATTTTGGCAAGAACTTTCCCTTTCTGTCAATGGACGTTCTTGGTAATTTTGGCATTGATCCGGGTCCCGCTTCCAGACTCTTGCTCTGAGGCTTATCTTTGTACCTACAATGATCTCATGTTCCTTCCTTCTCTTCACCCCTCTATCAGAATTTGCTGCCAGGATGGGACCCATCGAGGTGAGGCTTAACAGACTGACCCTCCCAAGAGGTTGGCATTTTTTTTTTTGAGGTTGGCATTTTAACTGATGCCAAAGCCCTGAGTCAAAGGAATTACGTACTTAAGAATTTTCAAGCCCTTGGGAGCGGATAGGGAGAGATTTGGAAGGGCAAGGGAATGTTCTTAATAATCCCGGAATGCCATAAGGTAGACATCCAATTCAGGCTACCACCAAGCCAGAACCTGGATTATTTTGTTACAATCAGAATCCATCACATAGGACGATCTCCCTCCTCTCACCCACCACTCAAGGCTTTGACTAAAAAGTCTTCCAGATACTGAAGTTCTATGATGCAAGCATCGTTTATTTTCTCAGAGTTTTTTGTAAGGAGGAGGGCTGAGAAGTTCCGTGAGTTACCAAAGACCACACAAACAGGCAGGAGTCAAAGCAAAACCGAATTCCTCCGGAGACTAGTTACTTTCTATAGTCTGAGAACCAATCCGGTCTCCCACAGAGACAAGGTGAATTTCCTCTTTTCATTTCTCCAGTACTGATATTAACACTCTTCTCCTCATATCCTCCTCAGACCCTGCACTCTCAGCAGAATACAAATAAGGAGCTGCTTGTTTTGCCAGCCGGAAAAGTTGAAGGTAGCCAGCCTTTCTTTTTCTCTGCTAAAGACAATGTTCTGTCTGTGGTGCTGCGTGGGATAAAACGGGCAAGACCTTCCAACCTCGTTCTGTTCTTATTCACGGCCCAGGAAGTCATTATGAAAGCCCAGAGGGACACTTTTTAGTATGGACCCTGGCAGGTTTATCCAGATGACTTTCTGTAAAGGCACTCCTCACCCTCGCCTCCAAACGTATCCTGTCCCCTAAGAATGATTTGGTCTTGTGTCGGGGGAGAAGGGTAGGTAACAGGGCCTGGCTCTGTCATCTGGGGCTCTTTTTTTTGAATTAAAAAAAATTTTTTTGGCTGCGCTGTGTCGCATGCGGGATCTTAGTCCCCCGACCCCGGGGAATGAACCCGAGTCCTCTGCTGTGGAAGCGCAGAGTCCTAACCACTGGACTGTCAGGGAAGTCCCCATCAGGAGCTCTTTTGAGGGAACTTCGCTAGTCTCCCAAAGAAAGGGCCGAATGTCCCCTTTGGAGCAGTCATTTGAACTGCTTCAGGGACTGACAAACTGGCCAGAGACGGCGTCCAGTCTCTCAGGAAAGTGGTAGATAAGAGCATCAGAAATGCTCCTTTCCTGGAGAGCCTGTAGCTATTCTGGCCTCTCTTTCCATCAAAATAGGAAGGCACTGGAAGGGGCCCTCTCCCTCAGAGCGTGGAGCATTGTGGCAGTGTTTCTAACTGGGCTGAGAATCAGCCCGAGCCACACTGCTATTTTCACCATGGAGGAGTGTCTAAATTCTCATTTCGACCGACCCTCCTGCTTACAAGTACCTCTTTCCCCATTTCAGCAAATTGCTGCATAAAAAATGGAGAAGCCAGTAGTGGCTGTGCCCTCAATAGTAGCTGTGTTTGCATTTAAGAAATTCAAATGCCGAGGGTGCACTTCTCCCATTAAGTCCAACATGAGACATCAGGTGTGCACAGCACCGCCGAACGGAAGACCCTGAAGGCTGGGTAGAGTTTCTGGTATGCTGGGGGCTTGGGAAAGAACAAAGAGGCACTTTCATTTTCTGAACTAAGAAGCACTTCGGGGGGTGGGGGGAGAGTGTCAGGAATTCTTCCAACGTCATGGGCCTGCCCACACCTGGGTCAGATATTGATGACCTTCCCCAGGCCATGCCCTCCTCTCCCCCTCCCCGAGACAGTAGGAGTGACAACGAAGCCCGGTACTTACAGGTGCAGAGGATTTTCGGACAGGAAAATGGAGACCGCAGGCTCCTGAATGCCTGCTGAGTGGTTGCATCAGATTAGGAAGTGATGATTGTAAGAATAAGATCTTTGGAAAATCTTGTCGCCCCTCCCCTGGTTGTTTCAGTCCACATCCAAACCCAGACCACCACGCCCCTCCCCAGGACATGTGTCCTTCCTGGCTGCCTCCATGCCCCTTACCGTGAGGGTGCTGGCAGCCACACTGCCTCTTGGAGCCTCTAGCCCGGCAAGGTAGTCAAGCTCCTGGGATTAGGTTGGCAAGAGCGACTGTCCTCCAAACGATCAGCCCAGAGAAAGAGAGCGCGCGAGCAAACCCGAAAACGGGTCCAGGACGGAGAGCTCCTGGTGCCGAGCATGTCTCTGGCGTATTCCGAAAGTGGCATCCACAGCAGAGAAAGTGTCCCAAAATAGCTCAGGCTGCCAATGCCTCGCTGAAACCTGAGAAAGAATTGCTGAATTCAAAGATCTGGGTCGCCGTGGGTGTGTGATCAAAGTGCGGATTTGTTGGTAGGAGGAACTCAAGCCATGAGCTTAGGAGAGACACGAGGTCACCCGGGGCACGGCCTGCCTTCTCTTTTCCAACTTGGTTAAGTTGGCAGTGGTGTCAGAAAGCTCCGCTGTGCTGAGACAGGGGGCTGGCAAGAGGTCCTAGGGATGCTGTTTTCGTTCCCAGGTCTCTGATGCGCTACCAATGTGAAGTAGCAGTGCTCTATTTTCTGCATTTCAAACAAGGGAACTGATACTGTGTGAAGGTTTCTTTAAGATATCGCTCCATAACTGATGAAATTCCCTTTCCAGTAGATTTTTCATTTCTTTTGGCCTTTGGCATAAGTAAATGTCAGCTCCTAAAACATCAACAGAGAAGAGCAAACAGTAGGGTCTCTGTGATTTCCTTGGGATTTGAGAAATCTCCCCTCCCTGGCTTCTGACTGGATGGTGTCTGTACATTGCTGCCTATGGCACTGGGAAGGATGAGGTCCACCCAGGCACGCTGTCTCATTTTTGTATTTGCTGAGATCTTGGAACATTCTCCTTTAATCAGGTATGTTGAAAATTTTAGGATTGTCTGCAGAGAGTGTGGGTCACTATGTAGAAAGTTCAGCATATGTCTTCCTTGGATCAGCCTTGGGGTTTAAGACGAAAAAGCACAGCATTTGGTTTCTAGTTCCGGCTCTGCCTGTCTTTTGCCGTGTGATTTGGGGCAAGTCAGTTTTCTGCGCTGGACCTCAGCTTCCTCCTCTGTAAAATGAAGACAACCATCCCCACCCTAATCCTAATCCAATGGTATGAATAGTGGAGATGAACGCCAAGGGTCACAAGAATGCTACTAGGGGAAGGGCTTGTCACTCTTAGTAAATGGTGGCAGTCTTCAGTTCTTCAAGGGACCCTGACCGGTAGCCACTCGAGTCCTGTATCAACATGTTTACAGTGAGCCTGACATATACCACAGCACTAGGTGCTAGGGGCTTCACGCCTAATGGTCAATATTATTTCCAATTCCAAGCCGTAGGACTTTGGGCCAGTTGCTTAGTGCCCAGGAGTTCAGTTTCCCCATCTGTCAAGTGGGTATACAAATTAGTAATACAGGGCCACAATCCTTTATCTGAAACCACTGGGGCTAGATGTGTTTTGGATTTCAGAAGTTTTCGATTTTAGAAAAGCGATATTGTACATATAACATATATAACGCCCCTTGTGGGATCTGGGGCAAGTATCCTGTGATCGAATACACTAATATTTCTAAGTTGGATAAATGAATAGCCTCGTGCCAGTTCAGGCCCACTTTGGCCACCAAATGAGCTTGCCACAAAATTTCAGTTTTCAGAATCTTTCGCATGTCAAAAAGCCAGGTAGGGAATTGTGGACAATGAAAAAAGCTAAAGTCTCTTTAGTGCGTGCCGTGCACCGGGTGTGGTTCTAAGTAGTTTATATGCATTAACTGATTTAGTTGGGCCAATAATCCTATGAGGTAGGCATTATTATTATCATCATCATCTCCATTTTACAGATGAAGAAACTGAGGCTCAGAGAGGTTATTTCACTCGTGCAGACTCCCAAAGCCAGTGAGGGGCAGAGCTGGGATTCTAACCTAGACAGTTGGGCCTCAGAATCTGTGCTCTTAACCTAACCACCTTCTCTACCTACTCCGTGGGGTTAAAATGAGGCCTCAAAGGCCCACAGAGGCCAAGCAAGTTACTTTTTACTTGCAAAAGTAAAAGTGCCTTCTAGGTACTGAGCCCACACGGTGAGCCAGTGCCCCATCTACAGGGAGCAGCTTACTCAGCTCCACCTGATTCTTGCTATCTCAGAACCAGGATCCAAGCGTTTCTGTTTTTCCCAGAGAAGCCGGAAATCCAGCTTTATAGGTGAAATCTCCTGCCTTTCAAATGTTGGCAACTACTTTAAAAAATGGTAAAAACATTGCAGGGGTCAAATAAAATCCGTCTGCAGTCGGAATCCAGCCTGTGGCCGCCGGTTTGCAAGCTCTGCAATGAGGAAATAGATGTGAAAGTGCTTTGAAAACTTAAAAACGTGTTCTAGACACAGACGGTCTCATTTTTAGGGTTAAGGTTTTTTGGTTTTTTTTTTTCCCTTCACTGTGTCTAGTTTTTTGAAAACTGGTGTTCCTAGACCGATGGAGATGAAAAGTTGGAATTAAATAGAGACTTCAGTGAACTTGAACACTTCATTCCTTTGGCAGGCTGGATAAATGAGAAGCCTAGGTGTACTGGACGGGCTAAGCCTCAGAATTCCTGCCACACCCACGGGCCCCTTCTAAGGAGTTTCCATCCGCAGACCCTAGCAGAGGGAAGGAGCAGTTTCTTATGAATAGGTGGCTATGTTTGGTGCCCACGGGACCCTGCATCCCCCTGGCAATAGCCGATTGAGCCAGGAGAGGGCATCTGATTCAAAAGCAGTCACTCTATAGGCTGGCAAGTTGCCTAGGAGGGAACCTGGGATGAGAACTTTGCCCAACAAGCACAGTGGTGACTAAATTTGGACCAATGAGAGTCTCTTGCTTGGGCAGTTTGAATACCAGATCTAGAAAGAGTGAGCAGTTGGCAACAGGGGCAGAGGGCAGGCAGCAGGGCCCATGAATAAGCAGGTCCAGGAGAGATGACTGAGCTTCCGCTAGGTGCCAGACACTTTACACATGTTTTTTGTTTAAAACATTCAAATACCCTGGGAGGTAGGTACTGTTATTATCCCTGTTTTAAAGACGAGATAACTGAGGCGAGGTAACTCGAAGTACTGGGAGCTGGAACCCAGGTTGGTTTGATGTTAAAATCAGGGTGTACAAACCCCTAAGCCAGCAGTTCTTAAACTCTAGAGGGTTTCAGAATCACTTGGGTCAAAAGGCGGATTCCTCGGCCTCACCCCAGACCTACTGAGTCTGACTCTTTAAACGTGGAGCCCACCTCCCCAGGTCGGCCTGCATTTTAACAGTCCTCCCAGGGGGCGACTCACACAGAGGGCTTCCCAGCCACACTTCGAGAAGTGCAGTTGGATCGAGTATGGCAGGTACCGTAAACTGCTTTACCTTCACCTTGAGAAACAAGGTCAAGGTCAACAGACGTGGTCAAAGTCCCGTTGAAACTCTTTTGAAAATGGGGTCAATTCTACAAATAAGAGGACATCAGTTTGTCCTCTTTTCTGATCCGGGAAAGTATCCAATGACACCAGTTACCTGGGGGAAGATGACAGGCCTGAGATGAATGTTTAGCACTTTGTAGAGAAGAACCTACCTGCTCTTCAGCGGGCAGAGCCCACAGCTGCCATATGTTCACTAAGCATTTTCCATGACAAGCACACACTGTAGGAGCTTACTGCATTGGCAACAAAGAACAGGAGAGAAAATGACTGAATGCAGAGACATACATTGTAAACAATGGGATTTGAAAATGTACGCCTACTTCCCAGGCTGAGCGTACAGGTTCTTCTCAGCCCCAGAATAACTGTGTAAAAATTCCACCTGTGCTCTTATTTACACCATCGATAAAAGGGTCAAACAGGACGGGATCGAGGCTAGCAGCCGCCTTCTAGATTGTTGTGGAACCCCAGTCTAGCCATGGTATTGAGCCAGTTGTGAATTCATCTGCCTTTAGGAACTCTCCCTGGAGAGACGAGTAATAGTCTGAAGGTTGCTTGGAGCGTCTCAAGTCAGAAACTGGTTTGTGAGCCAAATGCTTAACGGCATCAGGCGCATATTCCTGCAAGACAGTCGTGTGGTCCAAGGGATGGCAGAGGTCAAATGCGCCGGCCAAGTCCTGCCGCAGCAGGACTTGCATTTGCACCTGGCAAGTTTTATTTCTCTCACGCTCCTTCCTGTGGACACTTCCTTTATCTATGTTAATGTCCCCACTTAGGCTAAGGTCAAACTCTGTTCTTCCCTCTTCTGGCCAGAAAGACTTCCTGTCTTACAGGTATCTTATCTTATCTGTGTTGATATTTTCACTCTGAGTGAAAATCACAGCAGTCCACGGGTGCAGTGAGAAAATCAGAGGACTACGTAGCCAGTGTTTTGTACAGCGAAAACTATTTCATTTAGAGGACTGTCCTTTATTCTGAGATTGTTTCCTTCTCTTTGGGGGTTTAAAGAAAACCCTTTTTAGGAAATGATAATTTGGGTTTGTTTTGCCTTGTTTGTTCCTTTACCTGGAAAAATAAAAATCTGGCAACCCACTGTCAGTCCCCCAGTTTTTTGGTTTGCGATAGCTGCCAGTCTTGGGAACCTGGTTTAATTTGTTCAGTTCTGCTAGAACCTCTGGGTACCTCCTACCACCACTTACGTCCTAAGTGCTTATAAATTACCTGCTTCATGATCTGTGGCAGAATCTCTCCAAGGATTGACATCAAGCTTACAGCTCTGGAGTTAACAGTATACTGGTCTGTAGTTTCCTTATTTAAGAAAATTGGGACGCTGCCCATTTGCAGTCCTTCGATATCCCTCCTGTTGTCTCCAATTCCAAAGATCCTTCAGGACAGCACCTAATGCAAGGCAGTTCCATTTGCTCTTCTTATAATGTTCTTTTCCCTATAGAGTTGGACATGCATATACATGTTGTTTGGGGAATTTGCAGCACATCCAATGAAAGTGTAATTCCCAACTAACAGTCAAATCCTTCTCTTTGGAGCTACCCAGAACACACCTACCCTCTCTTCCATATGACAGCCCTTCAGAGACTTGAAGACAGTGTGTGACTCTCCTGTGAGTTAAGAGCATCAGCTGAGTCAGACAGACCCTAGTGACAAGCCCAGCTTCACTCCCTCTCAACTGTGGGAGCCAAGGTAAGTTACCTGATTTTATTTTCTCTCTACTTTGGTTCTTCAGCTGATTTATAAAATGAGGGTAAAAAACGCACTTCATTGGTTTATTGTGCAATAAATGATGTGATGTCTGTAAAGAGCTTACCACAGTGCCTGGCAGGGTAAGGACTCAGTAAATACTAGCCGTTTGCCCCCTCAATTTATAAAGAGCTGGGTGGGCATTTTAAGCATCAGGGCTGTTGGGGGAGGGGGCGAGCAAGGGGGTGAGGAGGGTCTCTCCCTCCCTGATTGATCAGGGGAGGCAGAGGATCCTCAAGCAGATCAGGTATTTCTTTAGCCTGAGGTTGTCTCTTTTCTGTTATCTGGGTGCCTGTTTGCTAGGGCTGGGGGAGAGGATATCGTGCAGAATCTCAGGAAAGGTTTATTTTCAAGAACCGGGAAGCTATTTGTTGACATATTGAACCGTCTCTTGTTTATTCTTATTTCCCCCGAGCAGCTAGCCATGCAATCCCCCAAACTCAATTACCTTTTGTGAGGCGGCGGGAGCATGACACCTCATAGCCGTATTGATCACTGCAGACTGGGCCAGACGTGAGGGATCTGAGATGCCAAGCAGCAGTTTCTGGGCTTTTCCTTCCTTAGTAGGCCTCCCCTCTCTGTGGCTGTAAAGACACTGGCACGAATACAACGGAAGTCTGTGACCCAAATGGGCTGAGCCTGCAAGAACCCTCTCTCAGTAGCTGCCTTAGAAGCCGGCTGATGACAAATGGTCACAGTGGACCAGAACCTGAACTCCTGGAGAGCCCAGTGTCAGAATGGTTTTCTAACTGTAGCTCTTTGCGTACCCTGGGTTTTGCAAGCAATTGCATGATATGAACTCCAAATGCCATTGCAGCTAGAAAAAGTTTGGAAGGAGACACACCCAACTGTGAACAGACTTGAGGGGATGGGGGGTGGGGAAGGTGCAGGACTAGCTTTATCTGTAGGTAGGATTTCAAGTTTTTATCCTGAGTATATATTCCTAGATTACTTGTGTAATTGTTAGGCATAAATAAAAGTAGGAAAACAAGAAATTTGTTTTTTGATAATAAGAAAAAATAAAAGCAAGCCATTAGAGACACTTTTCTGAGGTCACTACTGACCAAGGACCTGAGTGGTGCAAGAATTAAGCCTATTGGGGGAGAAAGATTGCTTGGGCGGGGAGATGTTGGGGACACTCAGAGAGAGGAGGGGAGAGGGCTAGAGATAGAACCCTAGAGGAACACACCTTTTAAAAGAAAGAAAAATATTTTTTTTCTTCTAACACAAGCAATATGGGTCCATTATGGACAAATGAGAAAATGCAGCTAAGAAAAACAAAAGTAAAAATCCCCTTTAATCCCATCACTCCGGTATGGTCACTGTTAACATTTTGGTATATATCTTTCCAAACCGTATTTTTTTTCTATGCAAAAATATACATATTCATTTCATAAAAATCAGATAATCGTTTTCACTGGCCACTGCAGATGCACCATGATTTGTTTAATCATTAAGTGGATTGGGTTGTAACATTGGCATTTAGGGAAGTTCCAAGTTTTTATGATCATAAACAGCAGTGCTTCCTAGCTGTGTGACCTTGGGAAAGCTAGCTAACCTCTCTGTGCCTCTGGTGCCTCCTCTGGGAATGAGGGTGATGATAGTACCTACCTCATAGGGTTGTTGTGAGTAACAAATGAGATCTTGCACGTAAAGTGCTTAGCACTGTGCCTGGCACAGTAAATGTTAGCTTTTATTATTAAGTATAATAATAATAATTGTCATCGTTGTTGTTGGGTTCCCCGTGAGTAGTTTTTGCTTTAGGGGAGGGGGAGAGTGACTGGAATTTTTCTTTTTGAGTAGTATACTATAGTGAGTTCTGGAGTCAAACAGAGCTGTATGCTTTTGGTCATGTCAATTCACTTCACCGAGACTCAGTTTTCTTATCAGTAAACTGAGAGTTAAAAACAGCTGTTAGGATCAAATGAGAGAATGCTTGTAAAACCCTCAGTGTAGTTCTTGGCGTATGGGAAGAGTTCCAAGTCAGTTGGTATTATTATTATTATTACTATTATTATTATCACTACGATGATTGAGCCATTAGTTGGGGTGGGAAGAGGAAGGTGGCAATTAGAATGTTTCTAACCACTTGTCTGTTTACAAAGAGAGGAAATGATTCTTGAATCAGACTGACCCGGGTTCAGATCTGGGCTTTGCCATGTACTAGTTCTGTGACCTTGGTCACAAATTCTCCAAGCCCCTCTCTCTATATTTATAAAAAAATATATATATATATATATATATATATATATATATATATATATATATATAAAAAACTGATTCACTTTGCTGTACACCTGAAACTAACACAACATTGTAAATCAATTATACTTCAATAAAAGAAGAAAATTGGAAAAAAGAAAATGAAGGAAAAAAATTTCTAAAGCAAAAAATAAAAGGGAATGGCCAGCGCCTACCTTGCAGGTGTTGCCACGAGGCACAAAGGATATGAAGCAAGTGTCGTGCTTAGCCCGAGTGCCCAGGTATTGTTGGTTGCTAATTATTGTTGGCTGTTGGAGCATGGGGAAGTTTATAATGACCTGAATGCCTCCCCGCCAGGCCCTAGACTCTGAGTCCCTGGGGTACTTGAACTTCACCTAAAGGCTTTGCCCTATCCACGGCTCAGGGACCACTTCTGCCCTTAGTATAGGGGTTTGAGGGCTCCTAATTCAGAAGGTTAGAGAGCTCTGGCAAACCTTCCTGTTAGTTCTACTCTGACCTTGTGCCCCAGTTCTAGAAAGCAGGCTGAAGCCCTGCTTCTATGAGCAAGCCCTCACCTGGTATGCTTAAGATATTGGCGTGCTTTTCTTGCCAGCTGTCTGGACACCCTGGAGCCTCGCTGTTGAATTCTAGCCCTGTGGTAGAGTCACTGGTTGCCAGATTTCCCTCCGAGTCTCTGACACCGGAGCCAATTGGCTTTTTAATTGTCGCCATTGCTGGGCTCTGAAGCCCCACGGCCCATCCTTCCAAACGGTGGTTTCCCTGCACCCAAACGTCTTTGAGCTCTTCTGCCACTGCTCCACTCAGCCTCCAGCCCCGGTTCCCTTCCCTCTAAGCCCTGCCCGCTCTTCCACGGCCCACCGGTGGCAGTGCCTGGCTTCCAGGACGCCAGTGTCTGTGCAGCCGCAGCGGGAACATCTCACTTCCTGAGCTAGAACACTTTCGGTCTCATCTCTTTCTTTGTGTGACTCTCCTCTTTTCTTTGGGACGGCCAGAGGCGGGCAGAGCGAGCTGGTGCAGCAATTGGGGGCGAGGGGAAGCAGGGTGGAGTTGCATAGGCCAAGTGCTATGCACTTCTGGAGCTTCTGGAGGGCTGTCAAGTGAAAGGCGGCCAGAGGCAAATGTCAGAGCCTATATAGAGGCAGGAATCTGGGACCAGAGAGACAGAGCAAGCACTAGCAAGTCAGGAGCAGTGGGGCGGGTGGGCGGGCAGGCTGGCTGGCTGGCGGGCAGGAGGGGGGCGTGGCAGGGGATAGCTAAGGGAGATTGCAGAGAACAGCTGCTGGTATTGGGTCTTACTTTAATGAACTGTCTGGGCATGGGGCATAAGTAAGTTGGCCAGACCAAAAGAGCTAGGGGCACAAAGGACACACTCCCTCTCTTCTCCCTAACTGGCAAGGTAAGATCTTTCTGGCTTTCGCCTAGTGGGAAACTGTGGCGTGTTCAGGGATTTTTCTAAAGATGGGGGCGGGGGTGGTCATCTATCACCGCCCTTTTGACTCATCTTTCCCATTGCACCACTTATTAGAGTAACCAAGGGGCCAGCAGGAAGGCCAGTATTTCTTTTACTAAACCCCATCTCGGGGTTGTCCAGGCTGGAGATGGGGCGGGGTGCTGTCTTGGTAATGTGACTAAGAGGGAGAGAGGGAACACAGGGTGGATCACTATAGCACAGTGGAGAAGAGTAGGGGGCTCTGGAGTTGGGTGGACCCGTGAATCCAAGTGACTGCAGGCAAATTATTAAGCCTCTCTGGGCCTGAGTTTTCTCCTTTGTAAGATGAGGATAGGGTACTACCAAAATCTCTTAGTGTTGCTGTGAGGACCAAACGATGCACGTAAAGTGCCCAGCAGAGTGCTTGCCGGTCAGCGCGCGCTCAAGAAGTGTTGACTGTCGTCACTTCTGTTGCTAGTATTCTCAATATTATTATGGAGGCATACTGCACAAGATTGATGACTTCTGTGACATTGTCCCAAATGAGCAAGTGTTCCACTGGGCGTATGGGCAGGCTGTGGGGATGTATCAACACCGTGTAGCGTGCGTGTTGGTTTCCAAGCTCTGTGTCAAGAAGCCCCTTTGGGGGCTGATTGTGGGAGTGTGCCGGGAGGCTGAGGCTTTGGGACTGCCCACCCACATGTCGTCAGAGAAACTTGAAATCTGTATTTGCTAGAGACTGGGCTTCAGTGAGCCATGATCTAGGACATCAGAGAGATAATTGAATGCGGCCTTAGGGATGTCAAAGGCTAGGCAACCCCGAGGAGGAAGCGATAGTCAAAGACAGTTTTTACTGTCACAGTGCTCTTAGTCTAGCCCCAGCCCCAGTTAATCTGAGAAACCTGGTAAAATGGGAATAATACTACTATCTCTTGTAAGATTCAAACGGGTAATGCTTGCACATCTCTGTGCACTATAGACAGTTTAAAGTTGTGTACAGTTGCCTAAAGTATAATGCCTGGAACACACTAGGTGGGCAATAAGTGGTAGTAATAGTGGTGATTTTTGTTATTAATAATAAAAATCATAATAAACAGGATTGTCAATTCATGGAATGATGTTCTCAACCATTGATCAGTTAAATGCCTTCCTTTTCCTGAGAAAGGCATTCAGGGCCATCAGGGTAGTAAAATGGGGACTAAACCACTGGCAGGACTCAATGAGCCCAAGGAACTAACGACTATCCTGGGGCAAAGGGCATTCTCATCCGGGCCTGCCAGTTCCTTGGCTGGCTTGCTAGTGCTGTGGTGGGAGAGAGCAGAGCTCTGGAACCTGCACTTTTCACAGTTTTCCAGCAGGTGGTGCTGCTGTTTCATTTGAACCAGGACCTCACGGGCTCCTGGCTGCTGAAGTTGCAGCGTTTATAGCTTTTATAAACTGAGAGGGTGTGCTGTGTGACGGGTGGGTTGCTTTGAAAAGGATAGGGGTGGAGAGGATATTTGCTCCAGCTTCAAATTTGTTTAATGTCGCACAGCTTCTTTAACTTGATAGACCCATCTCCGATGCCACATAGCTGGCAACACATAAAAAAAGTCTCCATCGTGGATCATTTGTCTATTTCCCAATCTTCTTGATATTTGCTTTCAACTGCTAAACTTGTTTTCTGTTTACAGATTTTCTTGCCACGTGGGCTTCAGCAGGACCCCTGATATAATTGCTTTAGAGGTTCCCTCCACACTATCCTTTGGCCATGGCAGATATGTCAATACCCTTACATTCAGTGCGATTCAGCAATGTGCTGATGGAGGAAGGTGTCGACCCCCAAAACAGGGAGACGACCTGCTCTGGACCAATGGTAGAGAACAGAGCAGAGGTCCAAATTCTGCATTCTAGTGTCCAGCCTATGGTCTCAAGTTCAGCGTCAGACCCTGGAGGGATGTCCACACAGCCGATGACATCCCCAGCCTTTGACACCATGGCCGTACCTCTAATGGGAGCAGCAAACTCTGGAGCACTGTCCCCACCGCTAATGCCAGCCTCAGACTCTGGGACACTGTCCCCATTGTTAATGCCAGCTTCAGATTCAGAGGCATTGTCCCCATTGTTGATACCAACCTCAGACTCTGGGGTGCTGTCCCCACTGCTAATGCCAGCCTCAGATTCTGGGACACTGTCCCCATTGCTGTCCACTTCAGAGTATGGATTAATGTCCCCAGGGCTGATGACAATTCCTGACTTTGGAACAATGTCCACAGCACTAATGGCAACACCAGATTCTGCAGAGATATCACCACTGGCAATGCCAGCTCCATCCTCTGAAGCGATGTCCACACCATTGATACTAGCCCCAGATCCTGGAGAGATCTCCCCACTCCTAATGCCAGACGTGAACCCTGGAGCGATGTCCCCACAGCCAATGCCAGCTCCAGGCTCTGAAGGAATGTCACCATTGCAAATTACAGACGAAGACACTGAAGCCATGTCTAAAGTGCTAATGACTGCCCTGGCCTCTGGAGAGATCTCTTCACTGCTCATGTCAGGCACAGACTCTGAAGCGATCTCCTCACTGATAATGTCAGCCCTAACTTCTGGAGCAACGTCCACCCAGCCAACGAGCACCCAAGACTCTGGGGAAATGTCCACCCAGCTAATGTCAGGCCCAGACTCTGGGGTAGTGTCTTCACCACTTATGACAGCTCCAGGCTCCGGAGCAATGTCCTCACTGTTCCCGTCAGTCCCTGATGCTGGAGAAATGCCCACATTGCCAAAGCCAGCCCCAGACGCTGAAGCGATGTCCCCACTGGTCATGATGGCCCTAACCTCTGGAGGGATGCCCACCCAGCCGATGCCAGCGCAAGGCTCTGGAGTCATGTCCTCACGGTTAACACAAAATCTAGACTCTCAAATTGTGTCTAGTCCGCCAATGAGAGCAACAGCCTCCGGGGGGATGTCCACATCGCCAGTGAGAGCCTCAGACCCTGGAGCAAGGTCGACACCGAGAATGAGAGCCCCAGCCTCTGGAAATGTGTCCACACTGCCAAGTACAGCCCCAGTCTCTGAAACAATGTGTACGCTACAGATGACAGCCTCAGCCTCTGGGTCAGTGTCCACACCGCAAATGAGGGCGCCCGTCTCTGGAGCAATGTCTGTGTCACAGAGGAGAGCCACAGCCTCGGGAGTGACAGCTGTACCACAAATGAGAGCCTCTGGAGCCCTGTCCACCCCACGGATGACAGCCAAAGCCTCTGGATCCATGTCCACACTGTTAATGAGAGACACAGCCTCGGCAGTGATGTCCGTGCCACAGATGAGAGCTATGGCCTCGGGAGCATTGTCCAAGCCACTAACAGCATCCAAAGCCGCAGAAGCAATGCTGACGCAGCAAATGACAACTGCAGCTTCTGGAGAGATCTCCACAATGCTAATGAGAGACACCGCTTCTGGAGCCGTGTCCATGCCACAGATGACAGACACTGCCTCTGCAGCGCTGTCCACACCGCTAATGAGAGCCCCAGCCTCTGGCGACACGTCCACACCACAAATGACAGCCGCAGCCTCTGGAACTATGTCCATGCCTCTAATGAGAGCCCCAGGCCCTGGAGCCGTGCCCATGGCGCTAATGAGATCCACAGCCTCTGGAAAGGTGCCCAGTCAGCCAATGAGCGCCCAAGACTTTGGGGGGATGTCCATGTCGCTCAGGAGATCCATGACCTCTGGAGGGATGTCCCTACTGCAGACGCAAGCCCCAGCCTCTGAACTGATGTCCACACCAAAAATGAGAGCCCCGGCCTTTGGGGCGGTGTCCACACCACTGATGAGAGCCTCAGACCCTGGAGAGATGTCCACACTGCTCACAAGAGCTTCATCCTCTGGAGAGATGTCGCCAGCGCTAACGAGACCCCCAGCTTCTGGAGAGATAGCCACGCCTCTGAGAGCCCCAGCTTATGGAGCAATGTCTACTCCGCAAAAGACAGCCACAGCCTCTGGAATGATGTCCAAGCCACAGATGAGGGCTCCAGTCTCTGGAGAGATATCTACATCGCTAATGAGATCCACAGCCTCTGGAGTGATGTCCGTGCCTCAAATGACAGCCGCGGCCTCTGGAGGGGTGTCCATGCCACTGATGAGAGCCCCAGCCTCCAGGGCAACATCCACAACGCAAACGATGCCCACAGCTTCTGGAGAGATGTGCATGCTATCAATGCGAGCCCCTGCCTCGGGAGTGATGTCCCCGCCATTATTAAGGGCTCCAGTGTCTGGAATTATATCCACACCACTAAGGAGACCCTCAGCCTCTGAAGCTGTGTCCACAGAGTTAATGAGAGCTCCAGCCTCTGGAAAGATGTCCACCACACAAACAACAGCTGTGGCCTCTGGAGGGATGTCCAAGCCATTCATTAGAGCCACGGCCTCTGGAACAATGCCCATGCCATTGATGTCAGCCATGGCTTCTGGAGAGATGTCTATGCCGCTGATGAAAAACATGGCCTCTGGGGCAACGTCCACACTGCAAAAAAGAGTTGTGGGTTCTGGATCTACTTCCTTGCCACAGATGACGTACGCAACCTCTGGAGGGATGCCTGCATCACCTATGAGAGCCTCAGCTTCTGGAGCAACGTCCGCATCGCTCATGAGAGCCTCGGCTTCTGGAATGATGTCCATGCCGCTTCTGAGAGCCACAGCCTCTGGGGGTATGTCCATGCCACAAATGGCGGCCACAGCCTCTGGAATGATGTCCACTCTGGAAATCAAAGCCAAAGACTCTGGGGAAACATCTGCCTCTCACATCAACGTCACAGCCTCTGGATCAAAGTTCACACCACACGTGACTGCCACGACCCCTGAAACAATGAACCAACCACCAGAGGAAGTCCCATCTTTTGGCATGCTGACCCCAGCACTCTGTTACCTCTTAGAAGAACAGGAAGCAGCCCGGGGTTCATGCTCTGTGGAGGAGGAGATGGAGGTTGATGAGGAGAAGCAAATGAAGGGATTTTTGAACGATTCAGAGAAAATGGCCTTTCTGGTGTCTCTTCATCTGGGGGCAGCAGAGAGGTGGTCCATCTTGCAGATGGAGGTAGGAAACCCCCTCTCCAATGAAGATAAATCTTTCCTGAGCAGATCCCAGGGCTTATATGACTCCCTATCTGAAATAGACATCCTCAGTGCCGTCCTTTGCCATCCCAAGCAGGGCCAGAGGTCAGTCAGGCAGTATGCCACTGATTTCCTCCTGCTGGCCCGACACTTGTCTTGGTCTGATGCCATTCTGCGGACCAGGTTTCTGGAAGGACTCTCGGAAGCTGTTGCCACTAAAATGGGCCGGATCTTCCTGAAGGTGGCCGGCAGCCTAAAGGAGCTAATAGACAGGTCTCTCTATACCGAGTGCCAGCTGGCTGGAGAGAAGGATTTCCCGGGCTGCTCAAGCCAGGTTCTGCCGTCAGCCTGTAAGCGGAATAACGAGGACGCAATGGAGAATGAACTGAACTCTCAGCAGCAGACCGAGGAGGTAATGATGGGGAAACACACTCAAGGTTTCTGAATAGAAAAATGAGGTAATGATGGCAAAGTCACCCTGCTCCTTTGAGTAGCCTAAGGAAGAGGCTGGGAGAGGCATTGAGCTCCTAGACCCTAACCCCCCACCTAGAGTTTCCTCAGCGGGCCTGGCTATGTACTTATTTTGGGTGTATTAACCACGTTGAGGGCCTGGGATGGTTAAAGGTCCAAGTCTTGTGATTCTGAGGGAAATGGCTGGGCTCAGTCCCAACTCTGCACCTATTCCAGGTCCAGTTCTCAAAGAGGGGTCACGTTTGGGGGACTGGGTCCCACCTACAGCCACAGGTGTTATAGGCCCAGGTCACTAGGGAATTTGGCCAGTCTAGTCCTTGATCACACTTTATACAAATAAGGTACGTTAGCCGAGTTGCTTGACTTGCTGAGTTACTGAAGTTATCCAGGCAGAGCCCCACTTGGCATAGTAAGCATGGCTCTCACCTCTGCTGTTTTTGTTTTCTCTCACTCCCAGCATCAGCATGTCCCCAAACGCTGTTACTACCTGAAAGAGCATGGAGACCCTCAAGAGGGTCTGCACGACCACCTTCGACAGAGCACAGGCCATCAGAAGGCCGCCACTAACAAGTAATGCTACCTGGACACTTCTCCTGTGATATCCAGCTTGGCTGCTAACTTGAGGACTGGTTCCTGGACCCATTCCATTCAATTACATCATTAAACCTTGTGGCCTTCCCCCTTCAGCACCCCCCTCCAGGCGCATCCCACCCTATCTCCCACTTGGCTGACTTGACCTTCTCTTTCACCCCCACATGCCTTTGACCTGCCCCAGCGATCAGAGCGTGGACTTCAAGAGCGTTTGGTGTATGAGGTTCTGAACTCCCATTACCGCCGAGGCCAGTCCTAGTTCCTGGTCCAGGGAGAAGTCTAGGCAGGAGAAACCGTGTCCTACCTCAAAAACACCTTAGAATGTCTTGCCACGTGTCATCAGGCAAACTTGAGGAAGCCCTGGTCCCATTTCACCTGGCAGGGGAGCCTATAAGGAGAGTGACGCCCACTCCAATACCATCCTTTTCATCCAGTACACTTGTCCCTGTATGCCCCAACTCATAGCACCTAAAATGGGTCTCCAGGGCCCTTGCCCTGTTTATAGTCTCCATCCTGAACCATTCGTTTTGACCCATAGTAGTAATCTTAGTAATGGCTAACATTTATTGATTATGTGTTGTGTGACAGTTACTGGGCGAAACTCTCGACAAGCATCATCTCACTACATTCTTACCATAACCCGACTTGTTCTTGTGTTGTCAACTTCTTACGTCTTGAGCTATTGTCAGTGACTGTTGTCTTGTCCCTCAGTGTTGAATCTCTAGCTCTGACTTTTGGGTGACCCCTCAGTTGTTAATTGCCCTCACTCCCCCTTGGCTATTGTGTTTTGTGGCCAGCCCTCTTGATAAAGATCTTGGTCTGTAAACAGGCATAGATAGTTAGAGCGTAATATGAGCAGTGTTTGCCTTCAGGTGGTGGGATTATGGGTGTTTTAATTTTCTTCTTTCTACTTCTCTGTACTTTCCAGATTCTCTGCAGTAAGCATGTGTTACATTTGTAATCGTAAAAGTAAATAAAGTCCGTTTATGAAAAAAAAAAAAGAATTAACTGTGGCTAACAGAATTTGATTTATTGAGTCCTTCATTCAATCAATATTTATTATCTAACGTGTGCCAGCCACTGTTTTGGGGACAGACGGATGAGAACCTTGATCAAATGAAAACTTCATTCCAATGGAAGAGGGGGACAGACAATAAGCAAGAAAACGCATATGTAAGATGGGTTGAAATCCTGGTGAAGGCTATAAAGACAAGAAATAAGAATAATGGGGAATTTGATACTAACAGAGCCATTTTATTTATTCAAAATAGTCCATGTAATTGGTTTATTCAAAGATCTTTTAAAAACAGTAGGAGTGACATGATTAGAAACATATTTTAGAAAGCGAACTTGGCAACAGTTTGGATGCAGGATAGGGAAAGGGTCAGAGAGCAGTTACGAGCCCCCTACTGCAATAGTACAGGTGACTGACTCATCAGATGACTCAATCTAGGGCCAGGGCAGTGGGGATGGAAAGAGAAGGACAGAGATGAAATTCTTTCTGAGGATTCAAGTCCGCTGCTCCATTACCCTAAACACTGGGTCTGATTCCAGGAAGAGGAAAATGATTCTCAGAAAAAACAAAGATTAGCAGATAAATCGGCAGCCCCACGGTGATATAGATAAGAATCTGGCTCTGCGGGCTGCCTGAGGAGGCATCTATCACCAGTGCTGTTGCCTCGGGGGAAAAAGAGGGTGCCATTGGTTGGGAAAACCAAATTCTAGGTGGTAGGGCCTCTGGGGACCCATTTTCCCCCTCTTCTCTGACCCTGTTGGCTCACACCTGGTCCAGTCCAGGTCCGAGCGGACTTCTGACCTCCCTGTTCAGCCAGAGTTGCTCTTAGCTCAGGAAGGTGCTGTTGACTTTACTCTCTCCTGAAAAAGAAACTGATGATACAGAATCACAATCTGAGTCTAGAAAATATATACGGGAAGGAACATGTCTTTGTCTTAAAAATGAAGCTAATTTTCTGGTAACCACAATAATGGAGAACCATCGCAATTCTTTGTTTTATTTCTCTCCCCAGTCATTTTGCTTCCCTTTGCTTTTGCCTTTCCTCTCTTTGAAGCGAACGTCACTAGAGATAAATGGAATAAATGAAGCCCAATCACACCCTGCCAGTGCCCTGTCCCTGCTCCTCTACCCACCTCAAAGTTATAATTAGAAATGACCACTCAGCATCTACACGGAGCTGGCTATCATATGCCCAAGTGCTTAAGACAATTTCACCTGCTGTAAAATGGTGTTTCAAGTTTCTCCAGGCCCCACTGGCCCATGGGTAAAAATAAGGTCCCATAAGCAGTAAAAACTCGGATGTCGCTGACCCCATGCCCATCTGTGTTACAGGACCTCAGTCCCTTGAAGGTTTCCCCCTCTTATTTGTGGAAGACCCTGGCAGTCCTCTCCTGTTCCTCTATTCCTACCCTGCCTCGGTGGAGGTTGACTGCCCACGTGGCTATGCAAGGGCAGCCGCTCCGTCCCGCTCCAGCTGCTGGTGGGTGCCTCTGGCTGTGGGAACACAGAGGCCCCTGAAGGGGTGGGATGTGGATTCTGCAAATCCACAAAGGGCCTAAACGTTGCTGCCTTCCCTTCAGCTCTGGCTGAAACCCCTGATGGGTTCACTGGAGTTGGGGGCTGGGGTGATAATTCCCCTCCTCGTACCGTGCCACACTCTGTCACCTGGACACCGAAACCACATTGCTTCTGCCCTGTACCTCAGTGAGGCCCATGTGAGAAGAGGGGCTTCAGTTTCTTCCTGCAGCAAACTCTCCCCTGCTGCCCCTGCCCCCATTGCCCTGGCTCAGACTTGCAGACTCAGTTCCTGTGTCTGGAGAACAAAAGCCAACAGATCTAGTCAAAACCATTATCCTCCAGGTGAATAGATGCCAGGGACTCTCTCCAAATGCCCAGCTGTAGGGCCCAGGTGGAGAGCAAATGTCACCCTGTCCTGGTCCTCCCTCCTTCTGCCGTTCTCTCCCCCATCACCTGGTCTCTGTCTCTGCCCTTCTCCTGAGTGTATAGACCCTTCTCCTGAAGGTCACTTCCTCCATGAAAGTATAGGCTTGGGCTGTCATTGAATGACTGATGCCTCAGACAGTTTCCAAACATTTCTGAGTCTCACATTGGGATCACCTGAGATCTTATTACCCTTAAACCTAAGCTCGGCCCTGAGGAGTTTGGGAAGTGGGTGGGATAGGGCTAGCTGGGACATATTCAGCATCCAGTCTCTTCAGGGGTGCTATTTAAACTGTGGGGGAAGATCTAAAAGTAAATCCTTGGCTGAAGGCTGGCATAAGCCACAGTTTAGTATTGCCATCCGTGGAGCGTTTATCAGGAGTCCAAGCTCCGGACTAACTGCTTCATCTGGACTATCCTATGTAGTCTTCAAAATGACCATGTGAAATGGGTGCTCTCATCGATCCTATTTTATTTTATTCTTTTTACCAAGAATCTCCGGCACAGAGAAGTTAAGTAACTTCTAAAGGCTAAAAATGAGCACAGCTGGGATTTGAACACATGCAGTCTGACCCCAGAGCCCCCACATGCAACCGCTCCACTATATAGGCATGGCTTCATTACTCAGAGCCAGATGGCCACTGTGAAGACTTACCCTGGTACCCTGAACAAATTTGCCACCCGATAGCAGCCAACATTGGAAGCTCATAAAGTCTGAGGCCTGAGGTGAATCCTCCTGCGAGTATTTAGAAAAAGTCTTTAATATTCAAGGAAAAGAATCAATCGTTGTGGGGTGCTACTGAACTCAGGAGGTTCTGCCCAGGGGCTAGCTGCAGCCCCAAGGTAGAACAACCTCTGTTCTAGGCTCTAGCCAGAGAAGGAAGGTAGGATTCTCCCTTGGGCATCTTCCCACAGAGAAAAAGAATGCATCTTGGGCCCCAGCATCTCTGAAAGTGGAAGGGATTTTTGTGGTTACACCAAGAGCTGGCTTTTCTTTCTCAGTACTTATTTCCCCCTCTTTGTCACTCTTCTCTCAAGAAAGGGGGGAAGTGGGTAAGGAAGGAAGACGATCAATCATTTAGATACTCCATGTCCCTGCCTTCCCGCCATCCTCTTCTGCCTTCCCCTACCCCTGCCTTGGAAAGCGATCCTAGATCTAACCCTGGTGTTTAATGTATTCACATTAAAAAAAAGGCACCAGACACTTCCGGTTTAAGCAACTTGATAGAGAGAAATTGGAGTAGCTGCTCCCATTATAAACTCAAAGAAATGCTGGATAAAGTGTGGGGGGAAATTCACAGCTGGGCCTGAAATAAAGAAAGGAAAATCTCCAGGGGCAAAAAGACAAAGAGGGATCTTAAAGGCAGACCAATAAGCTCTGGAGCCCTCCAGGGTGAATGTGGTGGAGCCAGAAGAGATATAGGCTAGTTGACAATAGAGTATTTACATAGCACTTGAGCAGCAAAACTGTGAACTTCTAATTCTATACACTGCTCAACTATCACTTGAGAGTCAGTATGAAATGCAGACTTTTTCCAAGAAAGACTGAGTCAATTCACCATTCATATGAAACGTGCTGTCCTTAAGAGCTGGGCTGGGCTTGGGGAAGCTGGCAGGATTTAAAAGGAAAAAAAACAAACTCTTACACTTTGACAACCTTTGCTGAGAATTTTACTGGTCTAAGCACTGATGTATAAATGGGTACTGGACAGACTGACCCTGGCTTTCCCACAATATCCTCTAGTATCTTTTTTTTAAATTTATTAATTTTTTGGTCAGAGCTTTATTGAGCTGTAATTCACATACCGATAATTCGCCCATTTAAAGTGTACAATTCAATTTTTTTCTAGTATATTCACATAGTTGTGCAACCATAATCACAATCTAATTTTATTTTATTTTATATTTTACCACAATCTAATTTTAGAACATTCTCATCACCTCAAAAAGAAAGCCCTGTACCCATTAAGCAGTCACTTCTCATTCCCCCTGCCCCCCAGCTCCTGGAAACCACTAATCTATTTTCTGTGTCTATAGTTTTACCTATTCGGGACTTTTTCTACAAGTGGGACCACATATTAGATGTGCCCATGTGTGTCTGGCTCCTTTCATTTAGCGTGTTTTTGTTAGACCTTCGCGGTCTCCTAGGAGTTTCGACTCGCCCAGGAAACAACAAGAGTCGGAAGCCGATGCAAAACGCAAGAGGTTTATTGAAGGCCGGTGCACCGGGGTTCCTTGGTCCTCACGCAGGAGGTCGAAGAAGGAACCCTTTTGGGCGCGAATATGTCAGTTTTATAGGTTCCCACTTCCCCGTATGTAAATTATAGATTTGGTTGTGTTCTCCTGCTGATTGGTCCCGGCTTAGGCTCGGACCAGAGAGGGAACTTGTCCCTAGCTGCCTGATTGGTCTTTGACAGACACCTTTTTTACATTTTGTTATCTCCCTCCTTCTCCCCAGCTGCCTGATTGGTCTTTGACAGACACCTTTTTTACATTTTGTTATCTCCCTCCTTCTCGGAAGGGGGCCGGACATCCTGGAAATTTACCCATTATCTAAGAAGCCCCTATTGTCTGGAGAGTTCTTAATCATTAGCTGGAACAATGTCCCTTGAGTCCCACATTTTCAAGGTCCATCCATGTTGTAGCATGTGTCAGTACTCATTTCTTTTTCTAGCTGAATAATATTCCATTGTATGAATATACAACATTTTGTTTATACGTTCATCAGTTGATGGACAATTTGGTTGTTTCCACCTTTTGGCTATTATGAATACTGCTGCTATGAACAGTCTTGTACAAGTTTTTTGTGAACATACATTTTCATTTCTGTTGGGTACATACATAGTATTAAAATTGCTGGAGCATGTGATAATTCTATGTTTAACCATCTGAGGAATGCCAAACTGTCTTCCAAAGTGATTGCACCATTTTTACATCGCCGTCAGCAGGATATGAAAGGTCCAAGTTCTCCACAGCCTCACCAACACTTGTTATTATCTATTTTGATTATAGCCATTCTAGTGGGTATCTCACTGTGGTTTTGAATTGCATCTCCCTGATGGCTAACGATATTGAGCTTCCCTCCAATATATTTTTATTACAAACTCAACTGTCTTGCAACATATTACCATAAGTACTGTTAGAGGCTTGACTTTTTTTTTTTTTTTTTTTTTTTTGGTACGCAGGCCTCTCACTGTTGTGGCCTCTCGCGTTGCAGAGCACAGGCTCCGGACGCGCAGGCTCAGCAGCCATGGCTCACGGGCCCAGCCGCTCCACGGCATGTGGGATCTTCCCGGACTGGGGCACGAACCCGTGTCCCCTGCATTGGCAGGCGAACTCTCAACCACTGCGCCACCAGGGAAGCCCGAGGCTTCACTTTTTAAGAGCATTCTGGGAGAAGCTACTTCTCCCCTTGCCCTCCAGTCCACCCTAACAATGCTATTGCCCCAAACCAGGATTTGAGGGGTAATTAGAAAGGCAAATTCTCATGGTCCTTCCCAGATCCATTAACTACTTTCTTTCGACTGCTGCCTTCTGTAACAAAGATTGCCTCAGAACAAAGGTGAGTATGGGCTTGTATTTTGGGGTTTGTTGGAGGACCAGAAACCCTGGCTTAAAAGAAAATTCCCAGAGAAATGTGGCCTCTTTCCTGTGGATTCTTCCTCCTTCAACCCCAAACTAAAATAACCCAAACAAATAATTCATTGTTGTGGTCATTCACTGGGCTAAGACCCTCTTATTCTGACACCGCTCAGATTTTCTCCATAACCCAGCTCACCAAAAGTTACCATCCTCTACCCTGAGAGAAAGGGAGAGAGGAAGAGGGAGAGGGACAGGGAGGGAGAGAAAGAGAGAATAAAATAAAATGAAGGGGTTCCTTGGTGGCGCAGTGGTTAAGATTCTGCCTGCCAATGCTGGGGACACGGGTTCGAGCCCTCGTCCGGGAAGATCCCACATGTCGCGGAGCAACTAAGCCTGTGCGGCACAGCTACAGAGCCTGCACTCTAGAGCCTGCGAGCCACAACTACTGAAGCCCGTGCGCCTAGAGCCTGTGCTCTGCAACAAGAGAAGCCACCGCAATGAGAAGCCCGCACGCCGCAACGAAGAGTAGCCCCCGCTCACCGCAACCAGAGTAAGCCGACGCACAGCAACGAAGACCCAATGCAGCCAAAAATAAATAAATAAATTTATTTTAAAAAATGTAAAGAAAAACAAAACAAAATGAAAATCTGCATTGCAATTCCAGCGGTGCCAGTCAAGGACAACCTGTGTGACCTTGGGAAAGTCACTTGATCATTCTGGGCCTCAGTAACCTCATCTTTATGGTTGTTCAGTTCTCATTAGGGAACCAGACAAGAGGATAACTCCTTTCCAGTTTGGACATGCTCCGGAAGTAGGAAGGTGTCTAAGTGGCCTGACGAGAGTACTGCTGGGGCGGAAGCCCAGTCTGAGCCATTGCTAGAGGGCAGCATTGTATCAGCAATTATTCTAACGACACTGGCTGAGGTGTGGTTGCCTTAGAATTCTTTAATCCAAAAATGTAGTCTTTTCCTTTCCCAGAAATGGCATTCTTACAAAAGGAAGCTATTTTATGGAAATCCACATAGAAATCAGAGAGAGAAGAGTATGTCTGACTTTCTGCAAGTTTCATTGTCTATTAACAAAATAAGATCGAAAAGAAAGATTGTGCATTTTAATTTTTAATTAAACCTGTTTACTTTTGGTCTCATTTGGATACAGTTGCACAAATATCTTTTCCTCTTTGAAGATTCCACCAGCACCACGAAGGAAGTGTTCAAATTTATTTGGAACATCTTCCAAAGCTTTGATTCACGGATTCAGTGACAGAATTTCTTACTTCCTTGGTTGATATTCATTGCAACCCCAAAATGGAATACTTCAGAACTGGATTTGTTATAAAGAATCATCCATAAGTTTGCCACTAAGTCTTTTGATTACTTGCTATATTTCACAGTGGCTAAGTTTCTGAATGTCTAGGTGACATCCCAAGCCACCTGTCTAGGGCAAAAATTGTATAAGGCTGCAATAACTGTTCAAACCATCTATTTCTAGCTGTGTCTCCTTCAGCTATTGCAGGTTCTTCTTCGGTTCTCTATGAGGTCATGCTCCTCCCCCAACATCAATATGCACACACATTTTGTCTAAGATCATTAGGGATTGTCTCATTGTGATGTGTGGATATAGCTCTCTCATAATTCATTAAGGGAAAGAATAAAATGGATGCATTGCAGCTCTTATAGCAGTGGTGGTAGATACATTTCCACTTACATGTTTACTCCAATTATTTGGTAGTAGCTGCTTAGAGCATTGTTGAGAAGGATTCTTGTCATATTTGGAATCCATAAGAAAGAGGGTAAATGAACAATTCATTAGTAATGTCTGCTAAGAACAGGGGTGTGGGTATACAAACCTGGAAAATTGCCATCCTTAAGATAATTCATGCAAATGGCTTTACTTTATTATTAATAATGATAATAATAAGGAAATAATATTTTTAATAGCAAAGTAGGATATTATCGAAAGGGAACTGGGATATCTCAAAATACATCCAGGCTATGGCTTGTCCTGGTTGGGAGGGTATAGCTGATCCTCAAGAACTCTTAGAATGAGAGAACTGATTGCCACCAGTATTCTTGGTTTTTATCTTTGCTTTTCATGTCTGCATCTCTCTGTATATTGACTTACTTCTTTCTTCTCTGTAGGCTGGCTTTCTCCCCCTAGTGGGTGATCCGGGCCTCTAGAGCTACTCTGTCCAATATGGCAGCTACCCATCACATTTGGCTACTGAGATGTGCTGGCTGTTAAGTGCGAAACACACACTGGATTTTGAAGACTGAGTACTAGAAAAAAATAAAGAATGTAAGATATCCTCTTAGTTTAAAAAACATTTATTTCATGTTTAAATGATAACATATTGGATGTATTGTGTTAAATAAAATATATTATTAAAATTAATCCCACCTGTTTCCTTTCTTAATGTGGCAATTAGAACAGTTAACATTGCATGCTTGGCTCGCACTATATTTTTATTGGACAGCTCTGCTTTATAGCATTACAACTTATATAGCTACTCGGGGAGTGATTGAATTCTCTTCAAAAGAAGCGCAGGGCTTCCCTGGTGGCGCAGTGGTTGAGAGTCCGCCTGCCGATGCAGGGGACACGGGTTCGTGCCTCGGTCCGGGAAGATCCCACATGCCGCAGAGCGGCTGGGCCCGTGAGCCATGGCCGCTGAGCCTGCGCGTCCGGAGCCTGTGCTCCGCAACGGGAGAGGCCACAACAGTGAGAGGCCTGCATACCGCAAAAAGAAAAAAAAAAAAAAAAAAAGAAGAAGAAGCACAAAAAATGAGATAAAGGGACCTTATTGGTGAAGCTGGACCAGAGACTCACCCCTAGAGCATTCCTATGTGGCCTGTGGAGGAGAGTCATGTGAGAACAAAGCAGATGGGACACAAAGTTGGGGTAGCCTGAGAGACAGTTCCCAGAAGCATGGAGGGAGCTACTGGATCAATAAAGCAGTAGATATCCTCCAATCTGGGATCTTCTTAAATGCCTTTTTTATAAAAACCCTCTAGTTCCCACAGCCAATTTTGTAGCAAGTTCTATCGATTCTATCTTCATCCACTTTTCTCCATCCTTAAGGTATCATTCTCTTAGTTCAGTCACTGTCATCTCAGCTGGGGCAAGGCTGTCACTGGCAAATGATCTGTAAATAAGCATCATATTCTTCCCTCAAGATAGGCATTTGGGAAGATGATATACACTTATTTCCAAGCAAAACTATTTCAATGACATCCAGCTTCTGCTCATCATACATGTGACCAGGCCTAAGCCACTGAGCTTCTCTGGGACTCAGTGTGCACATCTCTGAATTTGGTTCAGTATGAAACCTACTTACCATGATCATTGGTGATACTCAGGGAAAAAACCATTGTGAGAGTCCTTTAGTATGCAAAGTATAATTTTAGAGATTGGACTAAACTGCCAAAAAACAGTGGGGCAGCACCTCCTTTAGAACTGCCTTAGTTGCAGGGACACATGCAGCAATAACTCTTCTTTCTGTGAAGGTAGATTTGATTCTGGAAATAGTCAGAAATCACCGAGGGTCAAGTCTAGTGAGTGAGATGTGTGCTTAAGCTGGGTAATATTAAGTTTGTTTTGAAAAGAGGCGTTGATGTAAAGCAATGATACTAGTTTTATTATATCCCTAAGAGAAGTTCCAGAAGTGTTTATTGCAGTAGCATCCAATGTTAGGCTAAGTGGGTAGTCTCCAGCACTGACTGATCCCATGTACCATGTTCATTGGCATGTGGAGGCACTCAAGTGTTGCTTTTGGATGTACATTAAAAACAGTCTGGGGCTTCCCTGGTGGCGCAGTGGTTGAGAGTCCGCCTGCCAATGCAGAGGACACGTGTTCGTGCCCCGGTCCGGGAAGATCCCCCATGCCGCGGAGCAGCTGGGCCCGTGAGCCATGGCCGCTGAGCCTGCGCGTCCGGAGCCTGTGCTCCGCAACGGGAGAGGCCACAACAGTGAGAGGCCCACACACTGCAAAAAAACCCAAAAAAACAAAAAAAACGCAGTCTGACTACTGGGTGTTCCAAGCTCTAAAATAACATTTTATATTTTAAAGAACCCTTTCTCACAAAAGTTACTTCTCTTGAGTATAGCCAAGAACCCTGTAGATGGGGTAGATCCTATTCCCAGTTTAGAGGTGGGGAAACTGAGACCCAGAGATACTAAATCACCTAGTTTTGATGACGAAACCGACCAGGGGCAGAGTCTGGCTGTGATTAGACCATTTGGTTCTGAGCCTTATCTTCTTTTCTGTCTTCTTGGCATCTCCATTTCTATACGTGTACATTGTAACAATGGTAATAATAATAATGAAAAAACCGAGGCACAGAGAAGTGAAGCGATTCGTCCAAAGTCACAGCTGGTAGTATTAAAGCTTAGATTTGGATGCAGAAACTATTATTTCAGTCTGCTTGCTGATCTGGTTTTTTCCCTAAGCAGCTCATCCCATTCCTTTCTAACCCCTGTGTGTCTACTAGCCCTTGCCAACATACCAAAATCCTCTATATACATCTCTCGCTCCACATAGCTCTCTCGGATGACCTTAGATAACAAAGCCAGTAGCATGCACGTACAGGTAGTGTCATTTTAGAGATGGGGCATCAGACATGCCTAGGGGAACTATAACCACTGCAACAAATGAACCTGAAAATTTCAGTAGCTTAACACAATAGAAGTTTATTTCTTACTCATGTAACAGCCCAGGGTGGGTATTCTTGGTTAGTGGGTAGCTTTCCTCCATGAGATGTTTCAAGAACATTGCATCCTTCCATGTTGTGCCTTGGCTATACTCTAGGGCCTCAGATTCCATTCCCTTGGTGAAAACTAGTCACGTGGCCTCATCTAGATGCAAGAAGGGCAGGAAAATATGGCTAGGTGGCTACTTCCCTGTAACAATTGTACTCTAAGGAAGGGGAAATACAAATTTTGGTGGGCCACTATCCTTCCCTGTCACACATGCTCAGAAATGTTGCAAAGTCATACAGCTAGTAAATGGTGGAAAAGGGATTTGAAGCCAGGTCTATCTAAATCCAATCTGACCTCTAAATTACTATCCCTTCTGTCTTTTTATGAGAAAGTTATTTTCTTCTTTAAAAAATTAAAAACTCAGCTCATCAAACTTATGACCTTCAATCAGGCATTGCAAGATAGAAGTACCCAGAAAGCTGGTGGTAATGCCCATGTTTCAGAGTTCACTTTTGTACATGTGGTTCATATTCACAAATTCTAAAATGATGGATTTTGATTCCCATCCTCTCCTTCTGAATGATCCTGTCCCGATATTTCCGTATTACAGTCAATTACTCTGAATCCACTCATTTTTCTTACTTTTTAGGAAAATAATTTACTCTTTGTTTTCACATATATTCCAACAAGTTGGGGGAAGAAAGGGCACAAATGACAGTTTATTTTCTTCAAGTAGCTAGGTATTTTAAAAGCAAGCAACTCCGTGCTAACTCGTTAATTGCAAAACAATTAACTGTTTTAAACTCTAAAACCAGTTATTTGACCTGTCACCAACTTCTTCTCTCCTCAGAAGTACTTTGAGACTCTAGATCCACCTGTAGATGGACTCAAAAAAAGTATTTGTATTTCTATGTATCCACGTTCTCTGATGTAATTCTCCTTCCTTACTTCACTTATCACAGTGCAAGACTTCTTTCCCAGAACCTCTGATTTAAAAACTCCCCTGGCTGCCTGAAAATAATTGAGATATGTGATCTTTGCTAAAAACCCTTGAAGCTACTGGTGATAGTTGAAGAAAAGGTGTAGGCTTTACCTAGGGATGGGACCCAAGTGTTAGCAAGGCCAAGATCTCAATTCCCCTCCTGGCCTCCTTTTAAGCTTTTATTTTCCTTCTGGAGAGACTGTTCACTGATTAGTGATGCTTGGGAAGGGCGTAAAATCAACCTTATATAGCAAAAGGTCCCATTCTGAGTTTAAACTATGACCATGACTAGGTTTCAGATGTATCCTTGCACATAAGTTTACTTGCGTGAGGGACCGGGACATTTCCTGGGAGAATTCATCCCACCTGGAGAGAAAGCTAGGCTTGCAAGCTTGGTTCAATTGTCTATCCTCAGTGTGGGAGAGGAGAGCTGATATGGAGAACACTGTGGCATCTGTCATTCGGCTATGTCCCTAACTCAACATCTCTTCAACAGAGTGTAAATAAAACGGGAGGATCATCCCCTTCACTTCACCATAGAATTCCATGCAGCTTTGGTGCTTTGAGGACTCCAAGTGGCAGTCCTAGTGGAAGCAGAACAGTGCCTGGCAGAGGCAACGGTGGCAGCAGATACAGTGGTACCCATCAAAAGCATGTTATGGAAGCAACAGAGTCGAATCTCAGACTGGCAAAGTGAGTTGTCAGTGTCACAAAGGAATAACCCCCATTTTGCTGACTATGGTCCCTAATCCCTGCAAAGTTTTTCCCTGAGAGTTCTGGAGGAGAGGTCACAGGCATGCACAAAGAATTACAGTCAGAAAGCTTTTGGTGTCTGCCATTTTTCCCCCCTTTAGCACTGCAGTAAGCTTTTGCATACATCGCCCCAACCCCAGGTTCTGAAATGAGCACACAGTTAGGAGCCCTGACAGAAGCAGAGGTCATTCACTGGCATTTGAATTAGCATTAGGGTCTCTAGACCCCCATTAAAATGGCCACATTCTCATGATCTAAAGAGCATGAACATTTGAACCACGTGGGAAAGCCAAATTCTTCGAGCTAGAAAGACAGATGTGAGATGAAAATTGACCCAGGTAGAAATGGGTCTGCAAGGACTTGGAGCTGCAGTTCTCGAGTGGAGCCAAATGGGGATGGCTTAATCCACAAACAAACAAACAAACAAAAAACTGCTTCATGTTATTAACTTTCCGGAATTTTGTTGTATAGCATCTGACTTACTGATCTATTAAACCTTCAAGACACTATAGACCATCCAGTACTATCTTCACTTCTGACACCAGTAGAAGGAGGTATCAGGTGTATCCCTGAATGCAGTTGTCCTCTGATGAGGCCCAGAAGGCATTAGCCACTCTTTTTTTTTTTGCTGTAGCTGTTGTTCTCACTTGGCCTTGCTACTGAGGATTCTACCCCTAGTCTGGATACCCAAACTCTAAATTTCTCTCTTTACTCAAACTGTGTCCTAGAAAAAGTTTGAGCTTGATAGGACAAAGGTCGCCTTTTTTACTTTTTACTCAAGACAGAGAAGTATGGAAAACTTGAGGAAATGCACATTCAAAAACAATATCAGCCATTCAGCCATCCATGCATTCATTGAACATTTATTTAGTGACTAGTGTGTATGAGGCTCTGTCCAAAGTGTTTATTGACTATATATATATATATATATATATAAAACTAAATGAACACCTGAGCATAAATGTGTGACAGTGTCTCTCTTCAGACGCTCCAAAGACAGACAAAAATGGATTTGGGTATTTTCCTTTTGGTATATATTTCTCTTCCTCCACCTAACCCCTCCACCTTCCATGCAGAATTATTATAGATGATCCGGGAGAGACCCAATTCTGGTAGGCACATAAATGGCTCCCCAAAGCTGTCTATATCCCTGGAAACTGAAGGAGTTAGGTTAGATGGCAAAGGAGAATTAAGATTGCAGGTGGAATTAAGTTTGGTAATTAGCTGACCTTGCAAGGAGGAGAGCATTGTGGATCATCCAGGTGTGACAATGTAACCACAAAGGTACTTAGAAGAGGAGGAGGGAGGCAGAAGAGAGAGAACCAGAGTGATGTAGCATGAGAAGGACTTGGCCCGATGTTGCTGGCCTCAAAGATGGAGGACAGGGGCCACGAGCCCAAGAATACAGGCAACCTCGAGAAGCTGGATTGGCGAGGAAGCAGATTACCCCTAGAGCCTCCAGAAGGAATGCAGCTCTGTCTGGCCCTTGATTTTAGCCCAGCGAAACCCATGTTGGACGTCTGACTTCCAGAACTGCAAGATAATAAACCTGTATTATTTTAAATCACCAAGTTGGTGGTAATTTGTTACAGCAGCAATAGGAAAACTAATACATTAAGGAATTGTCTAAATCAGTAGTTCTCAAGCTTGATTGTATAATACAATCACTTGTAGAGCTTTAAAAGTCCTAATGCTCAGGTCACACCCCAGATCAACCAGAAACCCTGGGGGTGAGATTCAAGCATCAATATTTTTTAAAGCTCTGCAGATGATTTCAATGTAGAGCAAGACTGAGAACCACTGATGTAAATAAATTTTGTGTATGGCTATGTTTTAACTCTGAAAAATCTTACTTGGCTGAGAACCATCTCTTTTTACCTATTTCTACCAGTTTGTCTTTCAGCAGGACAAGGAAAAGTCAAAAGAGACTGAATCTCAAGGATCCCTGGGCCATGAGACCAGATGAGGAGAGTTTAAAACAATCTCCCAAGCGGCTGGAATGAAAGGTACACCATAGGCAGAACCTTGCCTCTAGCCTCTGTTTTAGCAGATCCGTTCTCCTCTGAACGCCTGGATGTGTATTTATTTACAAAATGCCATTTTTTTTCATTTTTAGTGAGGCACCTAAAAGTCACTGGAAGATGGAAACGTGTTGTCAAGCGAGTCTTAAATGGTGATCTATCGAGACCTTCATGTAAGAGAGTAAAGTCAATTGCACACCTGACCAAAGAGACCTGTTATTTCCCAGACAGCAGTGTGGGCCATGTCTGTGTTACTGGCACCAGCAAGCTGGAGTTTGGAGTTCTCAGACTAGATAATGGAAAACGTAGAGTTGCTTTCTGAAAAACAAGGACTAAAGAATAGAACGTATATGAAATTAACTATGTCTTTAGCAGAAATGAATTATATATACCCTAAACCTGATTCCTCTTATAGACTCACGCAGAATTTCCTGTGGCAGATTGGCCATGACATATAGGTAATGTGGGTCCAGAGAGCCACACTGAGTCTTTCTGGTCACCAGAGAACACACTATTTCATTGCCAATCTTATGATGAAGACATTGTAACTTTCCAATTGACTGTTTCCTGATCTGGCAAGGAGCTGTTGGATTTCTACTCATTTACAGAGAGGGAAGGATGGAGAATTCAGAAAGCCTGCTTTTATACCGGAAGGTGGGACATGTAATATGGCTGCCATGATCCCATATTCCTTGGATTAAGGTTTGGTCCAAGGCAAATCAAATGTTTTCTGTAGAGTTGACTCCAAAGGCCTGAACAGGAAAGAAGGGGGTCAAGACCAGTGGTGTGCTGGAGGTGACTTGCACCAGTTCATGAGCAGTGATTATGTACATTTCTGCATCCAAAATCATCATGATGGTAGCCCATGATGGGAAATTGGCAAATGCTACATGCTACAAAGAACTCTCCCACCCCAAATTCCCTCCTTCAGAGAGCTGGTTAAACACTTACCAAACACTTGGACTTAAATACAGTGAAACAGGTTGGGCCTGAGAGGTGTGGTTAAAGAATAAGTAATGTTTTGTTTGAAGAAGGTAAGACTTGGGTGAACAAAACTGCTGTCTATGGGAAGAGGACTCAGATACCTTCTTTATTTCTCTAAAGAGTAAATCAGAATCATTGTGCACGTGTGTGTGTGTGTGTGTGTGTGTGTGTGTGTGTAGGTTCCATGAAAACTAGATTCAACTCAATATAAAAAAATAATTTATGAATGTACAGTACCATTCAAAGGGAGAAAAATTTGTCTCAGGAGATAGTAAGCTTCCCCATCACTGGAAATGAGAAAAGAGGCTTAAAATCCAGTGGCAGACGTATTATAGAGGAATTTCAAGTATTAAATAGTAAATTGGACAAGACTATGTGATGTCTAAAGTCTCTTCCAACTTGAGTTATTTTTGATTTTATGGAAGAGTGATTGATAGATTTTGAAGAATTTAGAGAGGTCTTGCATTGCTAAGAGTTCAAAACAGGTATGAAGGGAAATAGTTTGTAAGAGCTCGAAGAATACTTCTCACCCCATTCATACCATCTCCTTCCTAATTGGCTGAATTCATTCTTCCTCAAGGCAGTAACTTATAGGAACACAAACAGAGCATGAGGGTTTTCAAGGCCTCTTTTCTCTACTACAGATCGACATTGTTAAAGAGGGTCTTTTCTCTGACCAGCTGCCTAATTGTATCTTAGAAGAAAGCCTGAAAGATATATACATACATAGATATATATGTATATATATTTTTGCCAAGTTCCTCTGAAGGCTCAAATGCTACCCAAAAGGGTGTCCCCAAAGTGAATTAAAATAAGCATTCTACTCAAGCCAGGAAAAAACATCTTCACATTAAATCAAGCAGGCATTGGAAACAACTATACTACAGTGAGAAGTGTAGTTACATGTTTACATTGCTTGAAACTATGTTCTACAAAACCATGTCAAACATAGCAGCTATGAAAAAATAAACATGAAGAAAACAGAGAGAAATTTCAGCATACTGAATGTCTTTTTTTTTAGCAGCTCCTCATGATTCTCTTTAGCCTGCAGTCTATTTTCATTAAGCCAATCATGATCTTTAAGCCCTGAGGCACATGAGCCAGTACTCGTTTTCATGGTTTGCATATTTATCGACCTGCATGAGATGTTCAAGGTATTCCTGGGTAGGAAGGCAGTTGACTTTTCAAGTACTTTTTTTTACCCCAATCCACTTGGTTGTTGATAGAATGAAGTGAAAACTGTGCGTGTGTGTGTGTGTGTGTGTGTGTGTGTGTGTGTGTGTAGCTGTTAATGTGATATATGTGTCTGTGACTGGTATATATGTATAAAGGGTTTGGTGATATATGGGCCCTGTTTGGTACAAGAAATAGCTTAGGATTAAAACAGCTTTAAGAGAGCACTTTTGGATTGGTAGAGTAAGAACTTCCACAGATCTGTTCCTCCTTACAGGTAACAAGAACATGAGAAAAATATTCAAAATCAACTTTTTCAGAACTCTGGAAATTAACCAAAATCTTTCAACAATCCGAGAACTGTTTATTCAAGAAAAATGGCTGAATCTCAGTAAGAACCATGAGCTTTATGGTATTTAAACTTGCTCTGTTCCCAAACTTACTTTTGCCATTTCGTTGTTGTCAGTCTTATGCCTTTTTTTTTTTTTTTTTGGTCCTCATTTCTTTCATTACTGCCTTCTTCTGTGTTTTATTATTTCTTTGTAATGGTACATTTTGATTCCCTTCTCATTTTCTTTTGTTTATACTCAACAGATATATTCTTTTTTTTTCAGTGTAACAGCCTCATATGACATATAGTTTATCTGCTCATTTATTTTTCCATTCAATAAACATATATTAAAATACTTCATCATACTGGGTGATAATCTAAGCATTACTTTTTAATTAATTTTTATTGGGGTATAATTGCTTTACAACGTTGTGTTAGTATCTACTGTACAGCAAAATGAATCAGCTATACATATACATATATCCCCTCTCTTTTGGATTTCCTTCCCATTTAGGTCACCACAGTGCATTAAATAGAGTTCCCTGTGCTATACAGTATGTTCTCATTAATTATCTATTTTATACATAGTATTAATAGTGTACATATGTCAATTCCAATCTCCCAATTCCTCCCACCTCCCTTGGTGTCCATACTTTTGTTCTCTATGTCTGTGTCTCTATTTCTGTTTTGCAAATAAGATCATCTATGCCATTTTTCTAGATTCCACATATATGCATTAACATACAATATTTGTTTTTCTCTTTCTGACTTACTTCACTCTGTATGACACTCTCTAGGTCATCCACATCTCTACAAATGACCTAATTTTGTTCCTTTTTATGGCTGAGTAACATTCCATTGCATATATGTACCACATCTTCTTTATCCATTCCTCTGTTGATGGACATTTAGGTTGCTTCCATGTCATGGCTTTGTAAATAGTGCTGCAATGAACATTGGGGTGCATGTGTCCTTTTGAATTATGGTTTTCTCAGGGTATATGCCCAGTCATGGTATTGCTGGGTCATATGGTAGTTCTATTTTTAATTCTTTTAAGGAACTTCCATACTGTTCTCCATAGTGGCTGTATCAATTTACATTCCCACCAACAGTGCATGAGAGTCCCCTTTCAATAGATATATTCTTTGTGGTTACCATAGGGATTACATATAACGCCCTAAAGTTACAGTAATCTATTTTAAGTTGTTACCAACTTAACTTCAATCACATACAAAAACTGTACTCCATTACAGCTCTGCCCCTCTCTACTTTATATTATTGGTGTCAAAAATAACATCTTTATATATACCAATTAACATAGATTTATTATTTTAAATACATTTATCCTTTAAATCTTACAGAAAATAAAAAGTGGAGTTACAAACCAAAATTACAAAAATACTGGTTTTTATATTTGTCCATGTGTTTATCTTTATCAAAGAGCTTTATATTTTCATATGATTTCAAATTATCATTTGGTATTCTTTCATTTCAATTTGAAGGACTCCATTTAGCATTTCTTGCAGGACATGTCTAGTGGCAATGAATTACCTCAGCTTTTCTTTATCTGGGAATGTCTTAATTTCTTCTTCATTTTTGAAGAAGAGTTTTGCTGGGTATAGAATGCTCAGGTGACAGTTTTTTCCTTTCAACACTTTAAATATGTCATGCGGCTACCTTCTGCCTCCACGGTTTCTGCTCAAAAATCTACTGATAATCTTTTTGAGGATCTCTTGTATGTAATGAGTCACTTTGTCTCTTGCTGCTTTCAAGATTTGATTATATGTGTTCTGGGTCTCTTTGGGTTTAGTCTACTTGGAGTTCATTGACTTTCTTGTATTTGTATATTCATGTCTTTGCTCAAATTTAGGAAGGTCTTGGCCATTATTTTTTTCAAATAATCTCATGCCCCTTTCTTTCTGTCTTCTCCTCCTTGGACTCCAAAAATGAATATAGTGGTCTCTTTGATCATGTCCTGTAAGACTTTTAGGCTCTAATCATTTTCCCTCATTCTTTTTTATTTTTGTCTTTCAGACTTGATAACTTTAAATATTCAGTCTTCAAGTCCACTGATTTTTTCTTCTTCCTGTTTGAGACTGGTGTTGAATTCCTCGAGTGAATTTTTCAACTCAGTTATTGTGTTTTTCAGTTCCAGATTTCTGTTTGGTTCCTTTTAACAATTTCTATCTCTTTGTTGTCATTCTAATTTTGTTAATATATTGTTTTGCTGACTTCCTTTGTTTCTTAGTATTTTCCTTTAACTCTTTGGACATATTGAAGACAGTTGTTTTAAAGTCTTTATTTGGTGCATCCAATGCCTGTCCTTCTTTGGGGATGGTTTCTGACATTTTATTTTCTTCCTTTGATTGGGGCATGTTTTCTTGTTTCTTTACATGACTCATGGTTTTTCTGTTGAAAATTGAGCATTTGAAAAAAAAAACAGTCACTCCTCCCAGTCTTTGTGAATTGATTTTGCACTAAGGAAGACCTTCACTAATTAGTAGGGCATGTTGTAAATCTTTGAATTAACCCAGGGTTAGCACTTAAGGTCTTTGGTCTTTTGTGAGCATGCATATTGGCTGGCCCTGAGTGTGTGTTTTTAAAATTCACCATATATATGGCTGCTTTGAAATGTCTTAATTTTTCAAAGAGTCTCACCCCAACCTCTTCTCAGAGTCTTAGATGTTCTACTGTATTCTTCTACCCATATTCTCTTGCCTCAGGCATTGGGAGATCTGTAGGCCTCCTGCAGCTTTCATGTGCCCTGGCCACTGTGGGTTTCCATGGCTTTTCCTAGCCTGAGACCTGAGTCAGGTAAAACAGAGCTATCCCACAAGCATCCTTTAGATAAGTCAGAATGTTGCAAATAAAGTCTACTCTGTTCCTTCTAGTTTGAGGGAGGGAATTTGGAACTGGGCTATGACTTCCTTCAGACTGTGCCATCTGCACTGGGGATGGACTGGGGTGAAGGCAAATAAAAATTCCCTAAAATTTCCTACTGTTTTGAATGTGGTGGAGGGTACAGAAGCATGGACACTGTGGGTGGAGTGATAGCACATAAAGAAGGACAAAGGTGAACACAAGAAGTCATATTCAGGAGTGACACCCATAAGATGACAGACTAGGTAGCTGTGGTTCCACATTTTCCCACAGAAGCATTTGAAAAAACAACTAGAGGGTGGCTAAAGTAATGTTACAGAAACCCTGAAAATAGTCAAAGGTCTGCAGCAACCAAGTAAACACATTGGCAGTCTTTCCATTTAGCTGGAGGATGGAAAAGAGAAAATGGAAGATTGTGTGGGAGGTTTTTAATGTGTCAGTCCAAGAATTCATACACATTTCATTGGCCAAAACTCAGTCATAGGGCCACACTTAAATGTAAGGGAGGCTGGGAAATATAGTCTAGCTTTAAAGAGTCTGTGAGTTTGTTACAATAATTTAATCATATGAAAATATTTATTAGAATAAAATGATTAAACTTTGTTAACACAAATTGGTTTTATAAAAAAAAAAATCTGTCCCTAGGCCAGATGAAGACCCTATAGGCTTTAAGTAGAATGTCAAAAAAATAGTACTCACCCCCATATGTAATTTAAACTAATAAAACATCCCTAAACTATAAAATAAGTAGAACAAAGTTCAACAAAGTTTTGGTTTTTCCTCTGTGATGACTACTTTGAGTCATTTTTTAAAAAATTCAATATTAATTTTTTTCCAGAAGCTTTTTATTCTAATTCTAATTTTAGGGGTCTCTGTGTTTGTGTGTATGTTTTGACTACTTATTGGGTAATCCAGCTCTGCTTTGACCTTTTAGAAAACCAAATTAATGTATAATTATTCTTTAGTTTCACTTTGAGGAGTTTGGGGCAACTATGTTAAAACAGGGGGCCATACCCCACTCCCTGCCTACCCTCATGTCTTGTTTACAGATGCAAAGAAAAAGTTCAAAGAGATTTACTTCTGAGAGAAAGTAAGAGGGATTTCTTGTTCCAGATTAAAACTCACTGTGTAGACCTCCTCTAGAGGGTAATTCAAAGGAAGACCTGTTTTAGCAGGAAGAGCCACAAAAATAAGTAAGTAGATGGAACCTATTTTTGACTCATTCCATTAAGTGGTGATTGCTGTTCTGAAATCCAGACCTACGGCTCACACAAAATAAGAATGGGGTAGAAAGTCAAAATCAATCAAGAATTATAAGTAAAATTTAGCCATTAAAAAAAAGCTGTAAATAGATGAGAATGAGATCAGAATCAATATTTCAACTTCTGTTATAAAACTGATGACGTTTCTTAGTTTTTGTTTCCCTCTGTCTTTGGTACTCTCTGATTTATTTCATTATGGTTAAAAAGTTCTTAACTATTTTATGTTTTATCATTGTTAAATCATATTCATCATTCTCTTATGTAAACAAGACTGTTGATGTAGCGCTTCCCTGCAGTTCTTTAATATTTGGTTATAAGAATTAAAACTAAGCATCACTATGTTATCTGAACAGTCATTCCAGCTCAGTTTCAGAGAGAGTGAGCAGGTAATGTCTCCAACGTAGGACACAGCAGCCTCCCCAAAGTGATCACATTGTCTTAAGGTTATACAAGCCTAGACTACAGTGTTCACATAAGGAATAGAAAGTGAATATAAGGAGTGCATATCAGAGGTATCAACAACATCAACATGTGAAGCTAAATGAGGTCATAGGGATGAATTTTTTTAAATGAGACATGGGGGAGGGGAGGAGGCAGGTTTTTTAAGTTAAATGATCAACAGTAGGACCTAAGATTAGAGGACTTGAATACTGGTTGACTATAGCACAAGAAGGTGAAGATAAGAGTAAAAAATGACTTATTCCAAGATTTCAAGCTTGGACTACTGGGGAGACAGTAGAAAAAGAGCATAGATTGGAGGAAATGATAATAGGTTAAAATTGGAATAAGCTTGATTTTGAGGTGACTGAGGACCACTGACATGGGTGATATAGTATTGGTAGTTGGAGAAATAAGACTATTATTCCAGGGAGATTCTTGCTAAAGCCAGAGTTGGGGGTCATGTGAGTGGGTGAACATGGAGAGAAGAAAAGTCTAGGGCTGAGGAGGGTCATGATAAGGTGATAGAAAGTTGGGAGAAGAGCTTCTTGAAGAAGACTATGTAGATTTTAAGAGTGGGCAGGTTGAGGAAAAGAATATGGGTAGAGAAACACCATGGTGTAGGCAAAAGCCTAACAAAGAAAGAAAGACACAAAAGCACAAAGAGTATAGTCTTTCTCTCCAAAGTATCATTGCCCTCCAACTATTCTTTTGTGGGTGCCTGGGTCTGAAGCATGGCAAGGGAAATTGAGATTCTGCTGGAAGACACATTACCACAAGTATCTCAGAAGAAGAGAAGATCCAAATGGTACAAGAAAAATGAAATGATTATGCCCCATGAAGGAAATGCTAAAGGACAAGGCTTTTTGTTGGCTTTTTTCTAATTGTTTGCTAGTAGAATGCAGCAATTAGGATGTAATATGACATATAT
>NW_020838010.1:3311794-3342743 GCF_003676395.1 Aethalodelphis obliquidens
CACCAAAGACATATATATATATATATATATATATATGTCTTTGGTGAAGAGGAGCCAAGTTGGCCAGAACAGGGATCTAATTCCTATATCTCTTTATTTTCCTCCCTGACTCACTTTATTTTTTTAATCCTCTTAAAAAATGTGTCAGCAGCTTTGCTGATGTCTAAAAGATTTATGGAAACTCAGGACTCAAATAGCACTAATTTTGGATCATGTACTTGCTCAATGTGAAGTGAAGAGTATGTTAATGTTTCTGTTCTGTATTTCTATTTTAATGGGTTTATTACTTGGCTAAAAAACTAGACTTGAGGCTGTAATATAGCATATTAGGTGTTGACTCCAAAACAAATTTGTTTTCACTGAGATTCAAAACAAGTTTGTTTATATGTTTGAAATTAAGATTCATTTCCCCTAGATAAAACACATTTTTGGTATATTTTCCACCCACAAATAATTGTCATCAAAATAGAAAAATACACACTCAAGTTAAGCAAGCAATGCATCTTTATTAATTCAAAATATTTCTGGCATTGAGTCACATACGAAAATAACTCTCACTTCCAGCTGTTGAAGGCCTTCCTTCTAAAGAGAATCTCTGTCCACATCACTAGATAGCAGTTGAAGTAACCTTTTTTCAGTTGTAGTAGTGTTATTGTTTTTCCCTCCGCTATTTGGTTGATTTGTAGCTCTACAATTGTTTGCCCCTGCCGTACACAGTTGAACGTAACAACCATTATAAAACCTGCTCGCAACATGGAACGACGTCTGAATTAATTTTCCTGGTGGAGGCCGAGAAACCAGGAACCAATGTCTGTTTTAGGGTGTTGTGGCCACCAATTCATTTACACCTTGCTGACAAAGCCCAATAGCAACAACTACCCAGCTACCCAACTTCTCTGAGCACCATGTGAAATGCATCACATGCCTTGTCCTGTTGAATCCCCCCAACAGTCCTCTGAGATAACTACTAATATAGCCCCATTTTGCAGAAGATGCTGATTTGAATGATTTGCGTCAAAGTCACACAGCAAGTAAGTGGCAGAGCTGAGATAGGAACACAAGTTGGTCAAACTGCAAGGTCCATGCTGCTCTATTACCTCTCAAAGTGAGCTGGGCTATAGACAGCCCAAACAGTTTTGAAAAGGAGAAAATATGGTGGAAGCTGTGGTGAAGACATCTTAAATATTTTCTCCAATTGTGATTGACATTAAAAGAGTCAAAGTGGTTTGAAAGCTTTTATTTAACCCCCTTTGCTACTCAATTAACAAGTATCTAGAGGTAAATGTCAGGTGAGTCATTTCAGGTCTTAATCAGAATCGTGTCAAGCATCATCTTTTCAGTGAACTCTACCTTGCCCGCTCTATTAATAACTGCAACGCTCTCCCACCCTGAATACTCCCTATTCCTTTTCTTTGCTTTATTCTTCTTCTTAGCACTCACTGCCATCTAACATACTATGACATCAACCTGCTTATTTTGTTCATTGTCTCCCCAACCAGGATGCTAGCCCGCCAAGGGCAAGGATTGCTCACTACGGTATCCCCAAAGCCTAAAAGTGTGTCTCATACCTAGTAGGCTCCTAGTAAATATTTGTTGAGTGAAAAAAATTTTTTAATGCTCCTTGGCCTCTAGAAGGGCAGCTCTTTGAATAGCATTGTGTACAGGTTACTGATGTTTTGATACTTCTAAATTTCTTTGTAGATTTCCTGGGCTAAGTAATGGAGCTGGAGTAGTTCAGGTAAGCCTTCTTAGAAAGGTGAGTTTGGAAGCGTGTTTTTTAAAGAGAATAGTGGAGAATAAAAGAAAGACCTCCAAATTGAAGAAATACTATTCTCCACATGGGAATGATTAGGAAATCATTAAAGGGGAAAGTCCTTGTTCAACAGTTATCACAAATTAGAATAGATGAAGAGCATAGTTAGCCGAGGGCCCTGAAAGCCAGATAAAGACATTTGGAGTTAATGCGTTAGGGAGAGATAACTGTAGGAACACAATCCACAGATGTCAAGTTTTCTGCTATCTATGGGCTGTGTGATCTTTTCCAAATTGCTATGTTTCTATGTGCTTCAGTTTTCTCATCTGTAAAATGGGAAGAAAAATAGTGCAGTTCCTGCCTCATAGGGCTGTTGTAAGAATTGAGATAACACAGACAAAGTGCTTGGCCCAACGCCTGCTATATAATAAACACTCAGTGAATGTTACCTATCATCATCATCGTCATCATCGTCATCATCATCATTCTATATTATGAGTCTTCTCGTATGGTTTTTTATTATGAGTATTTTACATTTACAAGTCAAAACTATTGTGGCTTTTAGGGGACCACCAAACCAAGAGCTACGGTTGAAAATATTGAGAGGAGGGGGACCTGGTATGAAAGTTAGTCCATCCACAGGGCAGCAAGCATGAATCGCTTTTTATTTTTTAGGTGGAGTTGCCCATCTAAATGCTGACACCAGCAAATACAGGATGTGGTGGATTCTGGAGAGCTTCCTAGATTCTGGACAGCCTGGGACAATGACCAGAATTGGGTAGGGGAGGACAGACTATCTGACATTTTAAAGTTATGGCACTGAGGGTCAGCTCTGCACATACATTGCTACTACCTTTCTATATAGAAAAATGCCTGAGTGTAATTCCCCATACTTAACTGTTTTAGCAAATGATCAATCAAGCAAGACAGAGGGGAGGAAAATGGTTGAATTGGTATATGAAATCAAGGCCATCATTGTCATTTTGAGTCTTGGACACAAGATATGAAGTTTCTTCGTGACCACATATGGCAGTTGGAACCCAGGACAAAGTCTGTTCACTAGGGGAGTGCAGGTACCCAAGGCAGTTGGTATTTGAAAATCAGCTAGGTCACCATGGAGTACAGTGCACATGCAGTAGGAATGGAGGCCCCAGCCCCTGGACTGGGATTTGATCCTGGGGAGAAAGCTGAACAAAAACAAGAGTGGCTGGGAAGATCACTCTATGGAAGAGGAGACTATATGGGAAATCTGTGATTATCCAATTTAGTGCCAGTTAGACCTTGAAGGTATGATTTGGACATGTGGAATTGTTTGTGGGGAGAAAGGAATTCAAGTCAAAGGGACTAAGGTAAGCAAAGGAATGGAGCTGAGAAAGCAAAGAGTGGCTGAATTGTAGGGGTAGTGGAGGTGGATAGTATGGGACAAGGCTGGAAAGGTAAGTTGTGGCTATGTCATGAATGGTCTTAAACCCCAAGCTAAAGAGTTTTAGAATTAATTAAAAACAATGGGAAACTACTGAAAGTTGAGAGTGGAGAAGAATGTGCTTAGAGATATGCCTTAGAAAGATTAATTTGTTGGTAATAAGGAGGATGAGTTTCAAGGATGTTAAACTGGAGACAGGGAAACTAGTTAAGAGACAATTGCTACTATCTAGACACATGGGAATTTGGGACTAAACAGGGGTGTGGCAGTGGGGGTAGAGATGAAAGGACAAAGTGAAAGGATTTAAATGATCAAATGGCGTCTGATTGGCACTAGAATACAAGCTCCAAGACAGCAGGAGCTTTTTGTCTGTCTTGTTTACTGCTGAATCCTAGGCACCTAGAATAGTCTCTGGCACATAATAGGTGCTCAATAAATAGTTTGTGAATGATGTCTAAACTTTGTGCAGCTTCTACTATGGTCTGAATGCTTGTGTCCCCTCAAATTTCATATGTTGAAATCCTAATGCCCAATGTGATATTATTAGGAATTGGGACCTTTAGGAGGGTGAAGCCCTCATGAATGAGATTAGGGCCCTTATAAAAATACCCCACAAGAGCTCCATATCCCCTTTCAACATGTGAAGGTACAATGAGAAGTCTGTGACCTAGAAGAGGGTCCTCATCCAACCATGCTGGCACCCAGGTCTTGGACTTTCAGCCTCTAGAACTATGAGAAACAAATTTCTGTTTTTTATAAGCTACTCAGTCTCTGAAATTTTGTTATAGCTGCCTGAATGGACTAAGACAGCTTCTATACACTGACCTGTGGTATGTATTTGCACACCTGCCTCCTGACACCAGCTAATCTTTCACACTAGCTCCCAGCCCTGCCCCCACCTCAGTGCTCCCAATTCCTGCTCCTTCAATTATACCCATGTCCCACCATTACATATCTTGTGTTTAGTTTTTTTTTCCACTCTTCTCTTTCACATATTTTGGTTATATAGTCTAGATAACAAGAATGTTTCTTTAGGACCCAGAAAAGACATTGCGAAAGGGCAACCAAAGAAAGATAGTTGTGGTGTCGCCATGGATCGAGTTGAGGAGAGGACAAGAGCAGATTTGAAGGGTCTATGCTGTGAGAAGGAAATGGGCAAGATTTTCCTTATGTGATAACTTGGGCAACAGCTTACAATTTAGTATTAAACACTAATTTAGTAAAAATTCTCTCTAATAGGTGGAATCAATTTTAAAATGAAAGTTTAAAAAGAAGCCTATCTTTGCTTTTTTGGATACAATTTAAAATAAGTTAAATTATTTCCATGGCTTTTAAAAAATACCACCACATTCAGCATCTTTATATAAGACTTCTTAGCTTGAGAAGGCTTAAGAGATGCTGGGCTTTGATTTTCCTAAGTGCCTTTTTCATAGAAAGTTTGATACAAAACAAAAACCTGCAGTCTGGCTACTGAGGACAATTTATTGCACAGCTGGAGAGAAATACAGCTCATCTAATTCACACAAGACCCCTTTCAGGTATATGTCTTATGCCAGTTTGGTTGAGAAATTTTCAAACTGTTCAAGTGCCATTTTTGCTCCTATTCCCCAAACTCAAATACTCTTTTTTGGGTTTTAGAAGCTGAGGGTCTGACAGAGTTATGAGAAAGGTCATTAGACTTGGGCCTACCCAACACCAAGGGATGATTTGCAGTTAGCCTGCTGAGTTTTTGAGTCTAATGCAAAGACAAGCAAAGCCAATAACTTTGGCCTCTTAAAATCCCCCTTGGATGCATCGGTCTATCTGGGTTGATTGCTTACACTGATCAAATAGACTAGAGGACGGCCAGTTCCCTTTTTATGATCCCTCAATTGGAGGGGCCATTTCACAAAGTGAGATCTAGTTAGTAGGTTCCAATTAGTGGAGTCTCAAGGGAACATAGCAGCCGGCTATTTTGCTGTGATCTTCAGGAATAACAGGGTGATGGAGAAGCTTGGGCCTGTGTCTTACAATGGCAGAAAGGTTTTCTCAAACATCTCGGTGAAGCACAGTAACCAATCCCGCCAGGATCTGGTGATTATGCCACCTTTTAGATGAGCCAGAGTGGATGGTTTTACTGAAAGATAGTGGGGATGATCTCAGGATCATCACGGATCAAGCAAATGCTAATTTATTGTTATCACTTATTTCTTGGAAGGCAATAACCATAAAGGTTGTGACTAGCAAATTATTGCCAGGTGTCTGGATTTGCTTGGGACTGAGGGGTTTCCCAGGATATGGGACTTTCAGTCCTAAAACCGGGACAGTCCTGGGCAAACTGGGACACTCTAAAACTCATCACTAATCTTGAGCACTCACTGAGTGAATTAAAGTTTAATCTTCAACATTCACTAAGAGAGGCAATATATAGCATAGTATTTACAAACACACAGTACGCATTAGACATGCCTGAGTTCAGATCTGGTTCTACCACTCATTACCTGTATGACTTACTGTCAGTTAATCTCTCTGATGTTTAAATTCCTCATGTGTAGAAAAAATATATATATAGTATTATAACTTAACCAAAGGGTAGTTGTGATGATTAAATGAACTAAAAATACTATGTCGATCTCAATGCTTGGCACATAATAAGTGCCCCGTATTTGTTAGAAATTATTTAAAGTTGCTATGATTAGGCTTGGAGGAGGGATGTCGCAGTTATGGAGGGCTGAGGTAGGGTCCAGACAAGGTCGTGGTGTGTAGGGACCTGTCAAAGGCACCAAACAGCATCCTTACCCCTTCAAGCACCACTGGATCTGCTGGACCATATGGCCCAAGTGGCAGGGCAGTGTGCACAGCATCCTGGACCTGTTGCAGAGCCTTCTCTTGTCCTGGGCCCCACTCAAAACTAGTAGCTTTTTGGGTCACCCAGTAATGGGCTGGTGTAACATATCCAAATGGGGAATATGGTGCCTCTGGAATCCAAAAAGTCCCACAACATACTGTGACTCTTTCTTTGGTTGTAGGAGGATCTAGGGTCCAGATCAGCTTATCCTTCACCTTGGAAGGGATATTTGATATACCTCCCACCACTGGACCCCTAGAAATTTCATTGAAGTAGAAGGTCGTGAATTTTTGTCAGATAAATTTCCCACCCTCTGATACGCAAGTGTCTTACCAATAAGGCTAGTTGCTACTTTTTGCTTACAAGGTACAATCAGCATAATGTCATCAATGTAACAGACCAATGTGATATCTCGTGAAAATTGATCAAGATCCCTATGTACTAAATTATAAAATAGAACTGAAGAGTTGATATACCCCTGAGGTAGGACAATGAAGGTGTACTTCTGGCCTTGCCAGCAGAAAACAAACTGCTTCAGGTGGTTCTTATGGACAGGGATGGAGAAAACGGCATTTGTCAGTCAGTAGCTGCATACCAGGCACCAGGAGATGTGTTGTTTTTCTCGAGCAAAGAAACCATATCTGGTACAGCAGGTGCAATTGGAGTCACCACCTGGTTAAGCCTACAATAATCCACCGCCATTCTCAAAGACCCATCTGTCATCTGCATAAGCCAACTAGGAGAGTTGAATGGGGAGGTGGTGGGCATCATCACCCCTGCATCTTTCAAGTCCTTGATGGTGACACTAATCTCTGCAGTTCCTCCAGGAATGTGATATTGATTTTGATTTACTATTTTTCTAAAACTGTCTATAGGCAGTTCTAGTGGCTTCTGCTTGGCCTTTCCCACCATAATAGCCCTCAAGGAACCTATGGGAGAGATTCTGCCAGCTGCTTAAAATGACTATTCCAATTATGCATTCTGAAGCTAGGGAAATAACCACAGGATGGGTTCAGAGACCCACTGGACTCACTGTGAGATGGACTGGAGCTAAAACTCTATTGACCACCTGACTTCCACTAGCCTGTACTCCGACTGGTGAACCACAGTAATGTTTTGGGTCTCCTGGAATTAGTGTCAGTTCAGAACCAGTATCCAGTAATCCCTGAAAAGTCTGATTATTTCCTTTCCTCAATGTATAATTGCCCTGGTAAAAGGCCGAAGGTTCCTTTTGGGAAGTCTGGGAGAAAGATTAATAGTATATATTTTCAGTGGTGCACTGGGGTTCTTCCTCAAGGGGTTCTGGGTTTTGTAACCTTAACCTTAACCCTATGTCCTAACTCAAGGCAGTCAAGAAGGAGGGTTACCTCTTACTCAAGGGAGGGTAATCTTTTTGTTTTATTTAGACCTTGAACTGATTGGATGAGGCTTACCCACAGTAGGGATAGCGATATGATTTACTCAGTCTCCTGATTCAAATATTAATCTGTTTCAGAAATACTCTCATAGACACACCCAGAATAATGTTTGACTAAATGTCTGGGCACCTATGGCTCAGTCAAGTTCACACATAAAATTAACCATACAGCACTTTTAAACAAAAATCTTAAAAATCTGGTTCTCAAATGACACAGCTAAGAAAAAGGCATAAAACACTTTGGGAGAAAACATTCTTAACAGTCTTTTGTCATTTACAGACAGTTCTGGGCGTACTCTGATGCTTTTGCAAAAACGTTCCTATAAAAATGTTTCATCTTCAAGGAATTCATGGAAAAGACTCTGACAAGTACATGTTTCTGGTAACTGACTATACTGCTGAACTGAATGAATAAGCATTTTCAGAACTCTAATGGAAAACTGATGAATTCATAAAAGTGCTAAAAAAAGATCAAGATGAAAAAAAATTAATTACATGGAACTGAGTGAACTGATGAGGACGATTATAATTTTTGTGACTTTCTGTTTGAATAAAAAAAAAAGAATCCCACAAGAACTCAGAAGCAAAAAAATATACAAATCAATTTTCACTGCAAAGTAAAGGACCTGTTACAGTGCAGGATTACTGGACTGAATGTCAATATTATGACATAGTATGGGTGTGTTTCGTGTTTGGTAACCGCAATCATTGTTGCTTTTGTTGTGGTCATCCATTTACAATGCTTGGTGTCAGTTTATTTATCTCTTGTAAAAACAAAATACAGTGTGTGTGAAAAAAAATAAAATGAAATGCAAAAAAATCTTTATTCAGTATTATAAAGAACTCATAATTAAATACTAAGAAGCCATAAACAACTCAATTTTTACTTTATTAAATTTTATTCATTTATTTATTTTATACAGCAGGTATAGTCATCAATTTTATACACATCAGTGTATACATGTCAATCCCAATCGCCCAATTCATCACACCCCCACCCCCCACCCCACCGCTTTCCCCACTTGGTGTCCATATGTTTGTTCTCTACATCTGTGTCTCAATTTCTGCCCTGCAAACTGGTTCATCTGTACCATTTTTCTAGGTTCCACATATATGCGTTAATATACGATATTTGTTTTTCTCTTTCTGGCTTACTTCACTCTGTATGACAGTCTCTAGGTCCATCCACGTCTCTACAAATGACCCAATTTCGTTCCTTTTTATGGCTGAGTAATATTCCATTGTATACATGTACCACATCTTCTTTACCCATTCGTCTGTTGATGGGCATTTAGGTGGCTTTCATGACCTGGCTATTGTAAATAGTGCTGCAATGAACATTGGGGTGCATGTGTCTTTTTGAATCATGGTTTTCTCTGGGTATATGCCCAGTAGTGGGATTGCTGGATCATATGCTAATTCTATTTGTAGTTTTTTAAGGAATTCCATACTGTTCTCCATATTGACTGTATCAATTTATATTCCCACCAACAGTGCAAGAGGGTTCCCTTTTCACCACACCCTCTCCAGCATTTGTTGTTTGTAGATTTTCTGATGATGCCCATTCTAACTGGTCTGAGGTGATACCTCATTGTAGTTTTGATTTGCATTTCTATAATAATTAGTGATGTTGAGCAGCTTTCCATGTGCTTCTTGGCCATCTGTATGTCTTCCTTGGAGAAATGTCTATTTAGGTCTTCTGCCCATTTTTGGATTGGGTTGTTTGTTTTTTCAATATTGAGCTGCATGAGCTGTTTATATATTTTGGAGATTAATCCTTTGTCCATTGATTCATTTGCAAATATTTTCTCCCATTCTGTGGGTTGTCTTTTCGTCTTGTTTATGCTTTCCTTTGCTGTGCAAAAGCTTTGAAGTTTCATTAGGTCCCATTTGTTTATGTTTGTTTTTATTTCCATTACTCTAGGAGGTGGGTCAAAAAATATCTTTCTGTGATTTATGTCAAAGAGTGTTCTTCCTATGTTTTTCTCTAAGAGTTTTATAGTGCCCAGTCTTACATTTAGGTCTCTAATTCATTTTGAGTTTATTTTTGTGTATGGTGTTAGGGAGTGTTCTGATTTTATTCTTTTACATGTAGCTGTCCGGTTTTCCCAGCACCACTTATGGAAGAGACTGTCTTTTCTCCCTTGTATATCCTTGCCTCCTTTGTCATAGATTAGTTGACCATAGGTGCATGGGTTTGTCTCTGGGTTTTCTATCTTGTTCCATTGATCTATGTTTCTGTTTTTGTGCCAGTACCATATTGTCTTGATGACTGTAGCTTTGTAGTATAGTCTGAAGTCAGGGAGTCTGATTCCTCCAGCTCCGTTTTTCTCCCTCAAGACTGCTTTGGCTATTTGGGGTCTTTTGTGTCTCCATACAAATTTTAAGAGTTTTTGTTCTAGTTCTGTAAAAAATGCCATTGGTAATTTGATAGGTATTGCATTGAATCTGTAGATTGCTTTAGGTAGTAGAGTCATTTTCACAATATTTATTCTTCCAATCCAAGAACATGGTATATCTCTCTGTCTGTTGGTATCATCTTTAATTTCTTTCATCAGTGTCTTATAGTTTTCTGCATACAGGTTTTTTGTCTCCCTAGGTAGGTTTATTCCTAGGTCTTTTATTCTTTTTGTTGCCATGGTAAATGGGAGTGTTTCCTTAATTTCTCTTTCAGATTTTTCAACATTAGTGTATAGGAATGCAAGAGATTTCTGTGCATTAATTTTGTATCCTGCAACTTTACCAAATTCATTGATTAGCTCTAGTAGTTTTCTGGTGGCATCTTTAGGATTCTCATGTATAGTATCATGTCATCTGCAAACAGTGACAGTTTTACTTCTTCTTTCCAATTTGGATTCCTTTTATTTATTTTTCTTCTCTGATTGCCATGACTAGGACTTCCAAAACTATGTTGAATAATAGTTGTGAGAGTGGACATCCTTGTCTTGTTCTTGATCTTGGAGGAAATGCTTTCAGTTTTTCACCATTGAGAATGATGTTTGCTGTGGGTTTGTCATACATGGCCTTTATTATGTTGAGGTAGGTTCCCTCTATGCCCACTTTCTGGAGAGTTTTTTTTTTTTATCATAAATGGGTGTTGAATTTTGTCAAAAACTTTTTCTGCATCTATTGAGATGATCATATGGTTTTTATTCTTCAATTTGTTAATATGGTGTATCACATTGATTGATTTACGTATATTGAAGAATCCTTGCATATCTGGGATAAATCCCACTTGATCATGGTGTATGATCCTTTTAACGTGTTGTTGGATTCTGTTTGCTAGTGTTTTGTTGAGGATTTTTGCATCTATATTCATCAGTGATATTGGTCTGTAATTTTCTTTTTTTGTAGTATCTTTGTCTGGTTTTGGTATCAGGGTGATAGTGGCCTCATAGAATGAGTTTGGGAGTGTTCCTTCCTCCACAATTTTTTGGAAGAGTTTGAGAAGGATGGGTGTTAGCTCTTCTCTAAATGTTTGATAGAATTCACCTGTGAAGCCATCTGGTCCTGGACTTTTGTTTGTTGGAAGATTTTTAATCACAGTTTCAATCTCATTACTTGTGATTGGTCAGTTCATGTTTTCTATTTCTTTCCTGTTCAGTCTTGGGAGGTTATACCTTTCTAAGAATTTGTCCATTTCTTCCATGTTGTCCATTTATTGGCCTAGAGTTGCTTGTAGTAGTCTCTTAGGATGCTTTGTATTTCTGTGGTGTCGTAACTTCTCCTTCTTCATTTCTAATTTTACACTAAGAAGCCATAAACAACTCAGTTTTTAAAAAATGGGCAAATGGGCCTGCCTTCCTGCCCAGGCGCAGAGCCGGGCCGCAGGGAATGTCCCGGGACAAGTCCACGGAGATGCCCGCTGTACCCTGCCCGGCTCCACTGCTCCCTTTAGGGCCTGAGGCTCGCCGTGTTCCGAAATGGCCGGGGAGTCCGACAAAGCCGTGAAGTACTAGTGGAAGAGATCCAGAAGCACAACCACAGCAAGAGCACCTGGCTGATCCTGCATTACAAGGCGTACAATTTGACCAAACTTTTGGAGGAGCACCCTGGTGGGGTAGAAGTCTTAAGGGAACAAGCTGGAGGTGATGCTACTGAAAACTTTGAGGATGTCCGACACTCTACAGGTGCTCGAGAATTGTCCAAAACGTTTATCATTAGGGAGCTGCACCCGGATGACAGGTCAAAGATAACCAAGCCTTCAGAAACTCTTATTACTACTATTGATTCTAATTCCAGCTGGTGGACCAGCTGGGTGATCCCAGCCATCTCAGCACTGGTTGTAGCCCCGATGTATCACTTCTACACATCGGAACACTAAACACGTTCTCAGAGCCAATGGAAGAAAAGACTGCTTTGGTCCTGGGAGAAAGAAGCCACTGTTAACTGCTTCAGCTGACAGAACCCTTCACCTGAAAATGAATTGAATACACCTGTTTTCCTTTCCTCCTACATTAGACACAAAACAAACCAAAAAGAACTGTTCTTTCTACTCCTGAATTTTTAGAGTGTGCCTTTTTATTCATCAGCTTTGTTTTGATGTTCCATCGCTATGTCATTTGCTCACTGTGGGCACAATCTTTTAAAACATACCACCATGAATGGCTCTTTGATATGTAATTGCCTGTGATGTTTGGAATCTGATTATTTGGCGGGCATTTAATGTGCTAATCTTTCAGATCCAAGTTGTCTGTCTGATGTGAGCAGGGGCGTCCTTGGATCTCTTCTTGTGCTGCTTCATCTAATTGAATAATCAGGTATTGCATGTTTCCAGTGTCGTTTTTTTTTTCAAGGAAAGCCCAGAAATAATAGCTTAAAGATTTCTAATAATTGTTCTACTTGAACAATCATATAGACAATAAAAAGAGAAAGTGGTCTACAAGCCCTAGAAAAGATACTCCATCTTTTCTTTGATTAAAAACACCAGCAACATCAACAAAAGCCTGTGAACCATGAGAGAACATTACCACTGTCCCTTCTCTCAGCTTAAATATGTCATTCTGAAGAGATTCTCAGTTATACAGCTTCTCAGACTCCTCCTTCAAAGGTAAAAACCGTTTACGTGCTCCTATAAAGAAATGTTGATTCCCTAATTTGTAAAAACACACATTTGAAAGAGATTGTGGGACATTTGGAATCTGATTTTTGAAGAAATTTAGCTCTGGTGATGGGCCATGAAGAACTCTGGTGTGGACTGATTCAGTCATCCCGTCTTTGTTTATTATTCTTTGCGCAGTGCTTTTTCTTTAAATGTCGAAACTTGAGAGATGAATTTATAGACTTGAAGTACTTTGTAGTTAGCAATGATTGTCTATTGGCTTGCTAGCCGACTGACGAGCCATGGAGTTCTTCAGAAATAACTAAACACATTGGAAAGGAATTTGTTTAAATTACAGAGCAGAGATTTTTATAATCAGTGACATGTATCACCCTCTGCCTTTTTTGTCACTGGAAGTTAGAGCGAATGTAGGAGGGCAGTGGGGCAGCTGTCTCACATGGGAGAATACCTTGCAGAGGGATCCTTTGTTTAGATTTTAATAAACATAAGCCTGGAACAACAACAAGAAAATGAGCAAATGACTTGAACAGACACTTCATCGAAGAATACATATGAATGGCTAATTGGCCAATAAGTACATGAAAAGGTATCTAAAATAATTAGTTACTAGGGAAATGCTAATTAAAATAACAGTGAGATACCAAATCCCAGCCACTAGAATGGATAAAATTAAAATTAAAAAAAAATTTTTGTCAGTCGACAAAAACACATGTAGGTGAGGTTTTAGAGCAACCAGAACTCTCTTACATTACAGGTGCATATTAAAGCAGCACAGCCACTTTTAAAAATAGTTTGGCGGTTTCTTATGAAGTTAAGCGTACACCTAGTCACGATTCAGCAATTCCATTTGGAGGTATCTACACAACAGAAATGAAAACATATGTCCACACAAAGACCTGCATACAAATGCTCATAGCAGCTTTATTTGTAATAGCTAAAAGTTGGAAGCAATCTAAGTGTCCATAAACTAGTGAATAGATGAACTGTGGCATAGCCATAAATGGAATACTACTTGGTAATAAAAAGGAATACATTTCTGATACTGCCAGTAACGTGTGAATTTCAAAAGCAGTAAACTGAACAAAAGAAACCAGACACAAAAGAATACAGATTGTATGCTTCCATATATATCATATTTTAGATCAGCCAAAAGTAATCTATGATATATAAATAACGTTAGTAGTTGCTTTATTTTTTTTAATATTCTCCAATTATCTTTTAAAAAATTAATTCATTAATTTTGTGGCTGCGTTGAGTCTTCGTTGCTGTGCGCAGGCTTTCTCTAGTTGTGGTGAGCAGGGGCTGCTCTTCGTTGTGGTGCGCAGGCTCCTCATTGCGGTGGCCTCTCTTGTTGTGGAGCATGGGCTCGAGGCATGTGGGCTCAGTAGTTGGGGCACGTGAGCTCAGTAGTTGTGGCTTGTAGGGTCAGTAGTTGTGGCTCATGGGCTTAGTTGCTCCGTGGCATGTGGGATCTTCCCGGACCAGGGATTGAACCCGTGTCCCCTGAATTGGCAGATGGATTCTTAACCACTGTGCCACCAGGGAAGTCCCAAGTGGTTGCTTTAGACTTGAGGGAAGTGGACTGCAAAGGAACATGAGGGAACTTTCTGGTGTGATGGAAATGTTCTATATCTTGATTGGAGTGACTGTTAACATGAATATATACATCTGTCATCAAACCACACTTTTAAATGGGTGCATTTTATTGCATGTACTTTATACCTCAATAAAGTTAATTTGTAAAATATATTATTGAACACCAAACCTCAGTAGATACATACAGCAATAGACTAGATATCACTGAAGGGGGAATTACTGAATTGAATGAGAGATTTCATTCAATGAGATCTCTCAATGAGGAAATTACCTAGAATGCAGGATAGAGAGCTAAAGAGAGAGAAAATATGAAAGAGATATGAAGGATAGAATGAGAAGTTACAACATTTATCAAATAGGAGTTCCAGGAAGAGAAAATAGGGATAATGAAGAGGCATAATTTTATTTTATTTTATTATTTTTTAATTGAAGTGTAGCCGACTTACAATTGTGTTAATTTCAGGTGTACAGCAAAGTGATTCATATATATATATATATATATATATATATATATATATATACTTTTCCAGATTTTTTTCCATTATAGGTTATTACAAGATGTTGAGTATAGTTCCCTGTGCTATACAATAGGTCCTTGTTATTTATCTATTTTATATACAGTAGTATCTGTTAATCCCAAACAAGGAGGCATGATTTTAATGGTTGAGAATTTTCCAGAATTGAAACTTGAAAGCATCGGAGTTGGCTCTGGCAACCCTTCAGGATCTTAGGGCCTTGCTTGTCTAGGTTGCCTTTCTCACTACCTGAATTGAATCTTCTTTTTACACTTCCTTCCTCAGGCAAATTGATGAGTTTGAAGGGGAAGTCTGAAAAGCATGGTCTCTGAGCTCCCAGGTCTTCTTTTTCTCTTAATCTCGTCATTCAGAGATCTGGTGGACGTCGGTGTTCCCGGCTCTCTCATGGGGTTAGTATTTTCATTTTACTTCTACCTGTGAAAGGGAGATCTTGGCTTTGTTAAGAGAATTTCAGCACAGAAATAGGGAAGACTAGTTAGTTTGGGCAAAAGGGCCTTCCTGGAACACTGAAAGAACATTCCCTAAGTGGCCACCTGTTCTACATAAGCACAAGATTGGCTGCTGGACTGGCGTGAATCCCTTCTTCCCTACCACACAGTAGCTGTACTAGGCTGTACTAGAGGAAGTGTGGCCAGTCACAAAGCCATGTCCAGTGAATTCTCTAAGATGTTTTATTTTGATTCTATCTGATCAGTACTATACGGCTGTAGCAATGGTAGTCTCTCGATCTAGGACTTGTAGTCAGCTCCAAGCTCTCCTTCTAGCATAAATCCATAGCCTGAAAGGCCAGGAAAAAGAGGTGCAATTTAAAGGAGCTGATCTTGCTTCTGGTGAGCAGCTCTTGGCTGGGTAGAGGAGGAGGTTGAAAATTTGGCAGGCTAATTTTTTAAGGTTTTAAAATAACTGTGGATTTCAATTATCCAGGCTCTTTATGTAGACTTCTCCATGTCTTCATTGGCAGGCCAGGCAGTAGCTGCTGCTTTATTTATTTTAAAACCTATTACAGCTTTTTCTTGATCTAAAGGAGAAAGAATATTTTCACATATTCACATCATTAGAAGTGTAACTTTTTTCCCCCCAGCAAAACATGAGATTGGCATGTCAGGAATGCAGATGTTTGTCTATATCTGCGGATTCCAGCCTTTCTCACAGTCCCCTTGCTAATTGTTTTGCCAGGCGGCTTTTGGCTTTTACAAAGCAAACCTGACCTGTGTGTCACTGCCCTTTTTAACAGAATTCAATCTCAAAGAATAAAATAAAGAAGGTACCCTTAAAGGATGTGTGGAAGGAAATAAGAAAAAAGCCTCAATCAATAGAAACTGAATAAGAGGTTGGAACCTTGGGGTAAAATTACATGTAACTAATTGGAATGCTTTTCTTTCCATGAGATAATAAAATTAGGCACCTTAATAACTATTCCTTGGGATTAAATGAATGGCCTGAGGATACTGAGGCGGGATGAGGGGGCTAGTCTATAGTGACTAGGGGACGCAAGTCTATTGCTCCAGCTACAGAAAAAATGTGTGACTGTATTTTCTGAATAACCAAACAGTTTACTGGTAGTTTAACAAAACTGATGGACCAGTTTTAATCAGAGTGATACAATTATTTGAGTCTGTGTGGAGAGACTGCAAATATCTAGATGAAAAACAGGAATAACTTGAATCAATCATTCATATGTTTTATGCTTCCACAGTATCAAGCACATGGAATGGGCAAACAGTTGAATAATTTATTCAATTTTAGCTTTTTTACCTGGATGCTTCTGCAAATACTTTAAGTCGTTTAAGGGTAGTTACCATGCCTGATACTGCCTTTTCCTCCCACATAGCATCTACCACAGAACAGCCTGAAATAACTGCTTGATTAAATGGTTGATAGGATATCTGTGAGTCTGTATGAAGAACTTAAGTTTATATCAGTCTGTGGAGCTATCTGTGGCAAAGATGTCTAAATGATTCCCAAAGCTTCCTGCTCCCATTCCATGCTGTAGAGTTGCTGTTGGATAGTGGCTATCCAGACAAGAACTGCATTTCCAGCCTCTGTCACATCTAGAGGGACCATGGGACTGGGGACCGCATTTCCCAGCCCCATCTCACAGCTAGATGAGGACATCTCACATTTAATTGAATTTTGGAGGAATTGCTTTGTGTCATTTTTAAGCCAAAGTAGTTTAAAAGCAGTGACTTTAGTCCATCTCCCTATCTACCAGCTGAATGGAGAGAACTCACAGGGCCCTGGGGAGGGCAGAAGGATGAGATGGAAGGATCTGGGTCTTCAATGTCCACGTGAGCCCTCCACAATTAGGAACACTCACACTGGACTGGGAACTACTTTTACTGTGTTATGGCATTGAGAATTTGGAGTTTATGATTTGGAATAGCTAGCAATTTCTTAATTAATACACTGTGAATTTTAGTATCTAAGCTCTACAATGATCTCTTGGAGGTAACTTCTACTGAGACTGCATGGTATCAGCAGAAAGAGGTAACAGGACATTCTCTTTTTTTGCGGTACGCGGGCCTCTCACTGTTGTGGCCTCTCCCATTGCGGAGCACAGGCTCCGGATGCGTAGGCTCAGTGGCCATGGCTCACGGGCCCAGCCGCTCTGCGGCATGTTGCATCCTCCCGGACCAGGGCACGAACCCATGTCCCCTGCATCGGCAGGCGGACTCTCAACCACTGCGCCACCAGGGAAGCCCAGGACATTCTTGTAGGTCGCCATTGCCACAGCGCTGTCACAGGGGAACTGTGTGGGATGTCTTCTATTTACCCTTTCTAAATCCCCTCTTCGCCCTTTTCTTCCTTGCTCTCTGCCCTCTGAAATCTGAACTGTATGATTACATCAAGGATTTCTCTTGCCCTCTGGCATCTGGCTGAGTTTGGCTAATAGGAAACTCCCACAGGAGGTCAGAGGGAAGGAGGAGAGGGAGATCAGAGTATTGATTCCCTTGGCTCTCTCACTGTGAGGTTTCCTAGGGATGGCTGTGTCCCTCAACCAAGGTCACTGCTCCTCTCAAGGCAGCCTTCTCCACACCACCTTCTCCTCTGCCTTCCAGCAGCCATCCTTTACCTTGTGCCTTCAGGTTTAGGGCTGGTAATAGCTTCGCTGCTACTAGCTCTGAGTTACTGCACTATCCATGATGTGGCCCCTATAACCCGTCCACTTTTATATAAATAGCCCCTTTTATGTGTCAATTATATCTCAGTGAAGCTGGGGGAAAAATAGCTCCTTATTCAACATTTCTCGAATTCTCCTGTTTTTGAGTGTGTCATCTGTTTATGTTGAGACCCCCAATGGTACAGGGAAGCAGAATTAGATGTTCACAAGACAATCTCCGTTAGTCAATATGAATGGGGCCCGTTGAATCCACCAGTCTCTTCCAATTCTGGGTATGTTCACTTCTAGGAGGGCTTCTCATTTTCCCCTACAGCAGTAGCCATAGTGGCTAAAGACGGTGAATTTTTACCCTATCAGTGGGATCTGTGTTTGTAGCCTAAAGTAGCTGGCTACAAGTTTGATATTTCTTCAAAGTGTTATGCATTTGAATTTTATTTTCTACTAAATCTCTGTGTTTGTTTGTTTGTTTGTTTTTTGCAGTACGCGGGCCTCTCACTGTCGTGGCCTCTCCCGTTGCGGAGCACAGGCTCCGGACGCGCAGGCTCAGCGGCCATGGCTCACGGGCCCAGCTGCTCCGCGGCACGTGGGATCTTCCCGGACCGGGGCACGAACCCGTGTCCTCTGCATCGTCAGGTGCACTCTCAACCCCTAAATCTCTGTGTTTTAAACAAGTGGAGCATAGTGGTTATGAGTACTTGGCATCGGTGAGACCAGGCTTTAAGTTAACCTTCAAGTTGGGCTGTCTCCACTGATTATTAACTATTACCTTGGACAAGTTACTTAGTCTCTATAAGCCTCAGTTTCCTCATCACTAAAGTGAGGATAATAATATCATCCACCTCATGTGGTTATTTTGAGGACTAAATGCCTGACTCGTATTAAGTGCTCAGTAAATTTTAGCTCCATATAACCATATGTGTCTGAATAAAATTGGTGCTCCAAGAAGATGAGCCTTGCTTATCCTCTAACTTCATGTACCCTCTGTATATAATGGCACATATCCCAGTTTGAGAAGCACTCATACACTTACATAAAGTCTAAAGTAATGTTTAGGAAAAGCAAAGGGGATACAAGGGCCAATTTGCTGATATTTCATTTCTCAGAAGAAAGAAAAGAAGGAAGGAAGGAGGGAGGAAGGAAGAGAGACAGAGACAGAGACAGAGAGAGACATATCATCTTGAAGAGTCTGTATAGCATAGCAATTAAGAACATAAACTGGGGTCAAAATCCTGACTCTGTTACTTACCAGCGGTGTCACCTTGGGCAAGTTGCTTAACCTCTATGAGCCCCAGTTTTTTCACCTGTAAAATGAAGGATAATAATGATATCTGTCTCATAGGATTATTATGAAGATTAAATGCATTAACAAATGTAAAATGCTTACAACAGTGCCTGGGACACAGTAAGAATTATAGAAGTGTTTATTATTTCTTAGGAAAATTCAGAACTTAGTTATACTTCCTTATAAAGAATGTTTATTTTGAATGGCATATGGAAGGAGGCACTATATGTCTTTCAAGTGCTTAGTGCCATTAAAGCTTTGAATCCAGCCCTGTCTTGCTTTGAATTGTTTCTTGTGTTTGGAATATACTCCCCAGTTAACCCCACCCGACTTCCTTCCTCTCTACCTGCCAAAATTATATTCATCATAGCCCACCTCAAACTTTCCCAGGCAGTTAGCTGTCCTTTCTTCTCTGGGCTCTCACAGCACTCTGCTTATCATATTGTATATGTGGACACTTCACCCATTAACCCAAGAGTCCTTCTCTACATCTTTGTAACTCTCAGTGTCTGGCACGTGGTAGGCTGTCAGTAAACATTGTTTGAATTGAAACATGCATTCAGCCTCAGTCTATGCAATGGTCTCATTAATCTTCATCACAGCCAAGCAAAATAGGCATTACTATCCCCAATTTATAGCTGAGAACTCCAGACCATAGCAGAAGGAATTTTTGTTGTCAAGACCATAGAATCAAACATTTTTCTCATGCTAAACATCAGAAGATCAATCTTTTCCCCAAATGAAGATAGCAGGAACAAGGTTAGAAAATAGGACACCCAATGAAGTTTCCAGGAGAAATCAGTCCAGGGTGCCGCCCAGTCAGGGGTCAGAGTTACTAAGCCACGATCGAAAACTTAGGCTGAGACCCCAAAGTCAGTAAAAGGGTCAAAGCCAAGTGGAGACTGCCATAGACTCAGTCACCAGAACAGCCCTGAGAATGGTTATCAAATAGATAATGATGAGCAAATTACTCCTGACCAGTCAATCCAGAAGATAGATACAGGTCAATAAAGGGTTGAAGCTCCTCCTTGGGGAAACCAGGACACCAGACATGATATGAGGAGTCAAGACATGTATCAACCAAGACATTGACATTTGCCTGTTTTTTCTACCTACGTGTTATGGACCATGCCCAATTCTGACTCTAAGCCAATCCAACACAACTATTAACATAATTTCCACTAATAAACTAGACCACTTTTTGATTAAAAACACTGGTTTGTAATTGATATCAAAGTTGTTAATTATCAGCACTAATGCTTGAAAACTGCCTAGCCACTCAAGTTTGTTAGTTTCTTGGCAGGGAGAAAAAGAGGAAGAAGGAGAAGAAAGGACGGACTTGTGTTTTGGTCTAAGATGCAGGACCCTATGGTAAATTGTTGCTATTATCATTGAATACTTTTTTATTTAGGTCATTTAAATGTGGAAACAGTACTATTAGTTGAATCTCAGCTAGCAGGTAGAACACATCTAAATTGTTCCTGGTCAATTCAATCAAAACAGTTGACTATTTTTGTAGATATGGTCTTGGTATAAGGAGAGCCATATTTGAAATATGGTTCATAACATATACAAGCATGTCTCTAATTGTGCAAACAAATTTGCAATAGATGGAGTCTCTTTAGACTTAGGCCAAATCTACAGACACATGATTGAGCTGAGTGTATTTGAAAAGGCTCAGTGTTTCTAAATCGTCCCAGCTTATTCAGATGGCCCCATAAACCAACAGAGTAGAATTTCTAGTTCTCTGCCATTGAGGGGTCACGGTCCTGGGTTAATGAATTGGAGTCACCGATTTTCCATCATGTCTGATTCATGAGCTCTGTCTAGATTCTGTTTAAAGCCTTTCTTATTCACCAGGGAGACTGTCTTCTGCTCACACAGCAAAAGAGAGAAAACCTAATGAGAGCTAACTGGAAAATGAAGAGTTCATTCTTCTTCGGATTCATTTTGGCTCCAGAGTGAACACACATGCTTGAGGGTGTGTTTTTGTAAATCTCCCTTCCCCCTCCTCCTAAGTTACTTAGTTGGCTTACCCCATGGTTGTGACTAAGTTGGAACAGTCCTCCTGGGTGTGCCTTTCTCTTTCTGGAGAGAGTTCAGAAGAAGCAAGATCAGATCGTTTTGACCTGGAGCAGACTAAGTTTGGGGTTGGGATAACAAATCTTTTGTCTTTTAAGTGCCTTTCACCTTTCAGTGTCTGCTAAGATGTCACAAGACACAGCGAGAAATAGTTTTTATTCCCATGGGGACTATTGTTGGATTCTACAAAATTTGGCTATATGTGTCTAGGATCCAGTTGTTATCTGCAGGGCACAGTTGAGAAAAATGTCCCAATAGACTACCTCGAAGCATATATACAAGTTACTTCACCCAAATAAATCTATTTTGCATTATACATGTAGTTCGGAGTTGGTTTGCACACTTATTAGTCCCGGAGAGCCCTGGAGGACAAAGTGTAACGTGTGTACACTCAAAGCAGTTCAAGAAAAATTCAACGGTCCAATTCAGACCTCAAGAAGAGTTCTTTTAATGACTGCTAGTTACTCCTTTAACTGCTATAACTATGACCTGCATTTTCAAATCTCCCCATAGCCCTCACGGCCCTATGCCAGGGTCCTAGGAACTCTCAGTCTTTTCTTGCCTAAGCTGTTTGAATAAGAAAAAGTCAGGCTTCTTTATTCCCAAGCTCCCTTGAGTTTACTTTCCTCCTTCACTTTTCTTTCACCTACATTTTGTCCATTCCAGAACTGGCCATGTGGACAAATAGAGGAAGTAGTTGTGTGCTGTGATTTCAGAGGCACCACCAGAGAGCACCACGCAAGGATTTCCACTGCTCAAACTCAGTGTCTCTTCTAAGAGCCAGACCTACTTTCTGAAATCCTTTCTTCCCTTGTAGCAGCAGGACCTGAATTCTCTGCTTATTTCCCTTTCTTCCATAGCTGCCCAGCTTGGACTTTTTCCCCCTAAACTTGGTTGCAGAGTTGATGGCAATCGCACTGGCCCCTCACCTCTGCTGATTCTTCTGGCCCCTCACCCTCTGCCATTTGAGGGTCTAGAGCTGTGGCTGGCAAACTATAGTCCCCTGTCCAAATCTGGGCATTCTGTAAATAAAGTCTTTCTGTAAATAAAGTTTTATTGGAACACGGCCACGCCCACTGGTTTACGTACGTACTGGCTGTGACAACTTTTGCACTATAATGGCAGAGGTGAGTAGTTGTGACAAGAGACTACAGATGGCCTTTAAGGCTTGAGATATTTACTATCTGATAATTTACAGAAAAAGTTTGCTGCTCGACAGGTTTGAAGGCTAATCACTACAAGAGAACAAGCACAAATAGCAAACGTGGAGCCAAGTTGTAAAATTTACAACTTCTTATGTAATAGTTTCTGGTCAACTGTTTCTGACTCCTCAAATGGAAAACCCAAGTCCAGATGGACTTCAGGTGGTTACTTTCAATTCTGTGGGTGGACCTTACCCTCTGCTCCATGCCTTCTTTTTCTCTCGGATGTAGGGGTGGGCAAGTGAATTCAACTCTAAAAAGGTCCATCTTCCCAGCATATAGTCTCAAGATGCAATCCAGGCAAAAACTTCAGATGCCTCCTTTATATAAAATAGGCAGTTTGTACCTCTGGGACACCTAGACCACGTGACATTTAGGTCCACTAGGTTTCTTCCTGCACTCTGCACTCCCTACCACCAACTCCATCCAGAAATATATTTACATAGGCACTCTACTTATTTCTTATCTTGGATTAAAATATAAATGTGCTCTGGAAAAGGATGACACAGTTAGCCAATAAAACCTTGGTTGGATTATTTTTATTAGCTTCCTGTCAGATGGCAGGACTCTGAGTATCAAATGCTCTCTGCTTCGGAGACTCTATATTCTCCTCTTCCCAGAGCTGAGGCTACTTGCTTTCCTCCTGTAGGCTTCGGCTCCATCTGTTCTCAAGGACCAATCCCAGCCTTGGTCAGGAAGGATTAACAGCCTCCTAGTCTGATACTCTGGGAAAGGGCATTAGGTTAACCTTGTTTTAGGCGAGACCCGACTTTGTGTTCCAGCTCTAACTGCCCTGCAGCCTTATTTCCTGATTACTCATTTTGTCTTGTTTAACTATCTAGTACCTCTAGTTCTACTCTGTCTATGTGCTCTTGGGACAGGAATCCTGTCATAAACCCCTAACACAGTGGTTGGGGCCCAGCTATCTGCCAACATATATCCTGGATATTGGTTTTCTATCTGGATTTCCAAGTGTCACTCACCTCTGGATAACCAGTTTTTAATATTCTTTCCAGCTGTGGGGCACCCATGATCTCATTTTAGATCCCCCAGTGCCTACAACGGGACCATTAAACAAATGATTACTGAGTCTCTGCAGAAGATTCCTTCTCCTGTTCTTAGAGACTAACATTGACTCAATTAAGGGGTTTCCAGCTCCCTAATGGTTACCCCTGGGCCTTCCCACAATGAATTAGAGCCTTGGAGGTCCAAGGACACCAGCTTTGGCTGCGGAAAGAAGTATCATATAGTCTATGAAAGTTCATGGAAAATTTGACTCATCTGACATTTTTGAGGCTGACTAATGTGATTTTCATGGCTATTTTTTGTTCCCCCTATTTACGTTCTTAGTATCATTTTTGCTTGCTTTTCTCACGTCCTTTTTAATGTGTCTCTTTTTACTATTTGTGCACCTTGTCTCTGATGACTGAGAAATCTGATGAAGACTGCAGTGTGAGGGTTTCCCCTCTAGGATGGGTTATCCTGGTATGAGTTGTGAGGTTTTGACTTAAAGTTCCAAGGAGGTCAAACTACAGCCCTAATCTCTCCAGCATCTTAACCATGGCATCCAGGAGAGGCCGTCAGAATGGGAGACAGGATTCTGGATGGAGGAGAACCTTACTTTGTCCTCTCCTGAAGCAGCACATAGCACAACTCCTGACAGAGTATCTACTCATGAAAGCATTTGTTAAATGAATAACAGTATGAATTTTTAAAATGCTGACTTAACCCGTTCATTCCATTAACATTTTCTGTAGGTTGTCGGTAGTGTCTTCATTTGGCCTCAATACTCTTTGTCTGACCAAAGTAATTAACCTTCATCTCTCTGTTCCCCCAACACAGTGAGAAAACACAGCCTATGCAATTGGAGAGCATTTGAATTTCTCCCTAAAAGAGAAGTGTTGTAAGCAACACCAAACCTGAAAACTTTGAAGTGGGGTGACAGCTTATATTTATGGCATTCAGTAAAATTTCCTGCTTGAAAAGAACATCCTCTTCCATGAGAGACTTGGATGACATGCGGGTGAACTGAGATAGTGATAAACACTGGCTTGGCTTTCAACACAGCTTGGGTTCATAAGGCACAGTACGCCTGGCCTTGTCAGATGGATGAACTCTACAGCAGCAGACAGTTCTCGATGCTTATCAGCTACACCTAGTGTGCTGTAACTGTGGTGCAGCCCAGAATTGGCAAAGAAAATGTCCTGCTGTTTGTTTGTTTGTCTGCTCAGACCTTGTCTCAGCCAGTTTTAAGATGTGGTGACTCTTATCTTCTTACAGTCTTTTTGGGATATTTGTCATCTTTTTATAGATGAGGAAACTCAGACTCAAAGAGGTAAAGGGCCCAATCCATCAATCACCCAGCTCGATTTGAGACTAAACTCAAACTTGGCTTTCCTGATTCCCCGGTTCAGGGTTCTTTTGATCTCCCCATGCTGCCGTCCTTGCTGTGGTGACACTGCTCATTCTCACTGGGCTAGCTTGGCTCAATGGCTGTCTCAACACTGAGGTTATATTTGACATTTTAACCACTGATTGAAAAGTAGAAAATAATAGTTCATAAACCCCAGTCACTTAACTAATTATTCACCCAAAATACTACACGTACAGGTAAAAACAGAAGTCGTCACTCTCCCTCAAAGTAGCCACCTCTCTACAAATTCTCCATGTAGGGTGAATTAATTTAGCTAATTGTTTTGGAATATTATTTATCAGCCATGGAAACAATCTGATACGTTTTGTTTCTTTAAGTTTGTCTCAGAACAATTCTGAGGACTTTGCTTTCATTAAAAGACATACTCAAGACACTTTATTGACTTCCCACTGACACATAGATAATTAACAAACATTTATTGTTTGCTTCGTACGAGATGATCTTATAGACACTGTATGTGTATTGAAAGATAGTATTTCATGAGCAACATAACATATGTGGTTCCTGCCTTTGAGGATCTTAGAATCCATTTAGGGAGAAAGGGCTAATACTTATGAAATGGGCACAGAAAAATACAAGAGGTACACAGCCAAGTGCTAGTGTAGGTGTTATTGATTATGAAAAGGGAGAGATGTCCTTAGTCTGGGGGCAGACAAGGAAGACTTTTCAGAAGATATTGGATTTGATCTAGGCTTCAAAAACCTATTAAGATTTTGATAGGCAAAGGAAACAGAGGAAAGTATTTCCAGGTAGAGAAACAGCATAGGAAATATAGTAATGAGAAACATAGAAGTTAGGATGACAATGAGGTAATCAGTATAAATGGAGTAGAGAGTGTCTGTGGGAGGGTAAGCTCGGCCCAAACTCCTCTGCTTAGTGTTCAAACCCAACATTAACTGTCCTTGTGTAATCGTGCTACAATCCAATGACTTTTCTTCTTCCCAAAGAGCAGGCTAGAGGATCATTATCCTGATAAAATCTAACGTCTTAGTGGTGTCACCTTCCTCCACACCCAATTGAGACCAAAACCAATTGCATTTCAAAAATTTAGAGGTAACTCCATCAAAGCCCATTAAATCAGTGTGAGCATACAAAAAGCAGATGTAGAACCTTGCTCCTTAAATGAATGTTTTGTCCTAGGGTGAGCAATGTTGTTAGGGATCATAGGGAAGGTCATGGAAACACTTTTGGAAATGTTGGATGCTAGAATGAATTGCCTTCAATTTCAAAAGAGCTTATTTATCTTTCTCATTTACAGTCAAGATATGGTGAAAGGGAAAAGTTGCTCCTAAATAACAGCAGGAAAATACCTAACGTTTTAGAGAATGAGCTGGCTCTTGATGGAATTGATCTACCTCCTGGGCAAGCTGTGTGTGATGTAAGGTCTGAGACATTCTTTTCCCCAGTGCTCCCATTACTGTTTGAGATTCCTCGTTAAGCCAACAGTTTGGGAGTTTTCTTCAAACAACGCTCCTGTGCATATTCACAAATAAGCCCCAACTCAGTTCCCTGGTCTTTCATCTGAAGATGACCCATCGCACGTGTATTTGAATACATTTCCCATAATTACCCCCAAACAGCTGCATTTTGATGATCTGCCTGGGGAATAACTGTAAATTGTTAAAATACAGTCAGCTCATCTCACCAGTGAATAATGTGCTCTCTGGTTCCACCAAGTGAAAATGAGCATCTCAGATCCTTTTTGTCTGGAATGATTTCCAGGGAAAGAATGAGTGACTGAGACTGCTGACACTTTGGAGAAGAACTGTCTTTGACAGTTGCTCCAACTGGCTTGTTTTGGGATAGGCTTGTATACCATGTAAAGTGACTGATTCCACAATCATCCAACCATTGTTCCCTTGTCCTCCTGTTTACACACATCAGTGTTGTTGGTGTTTGGAAGCTCCTAGCAGGCAAGGAACATGCTCTTCAGAACTCTTCAGAGTTCCCAAGACAAGAGCAAAGGATCTTTTCTCATTGTCAAAATGGCCATAGAGTTGCTACAAGACAGATTCGGGGCAATGTGGTTGGCTGTGTCAGGCTCCCAATTCCAGATAGAACTGGAGTGGGTTAGCTAAATAGGAGATGAGGTTAAAAGGAGTAGTAAATGTCCAAATATTTTTATTGGTTTATTTGCCAAATTCTATCCATAACCAATTAGGAAAATGGTAACTTTTTTTTATGTAACTAGAGGCAGATTTGGAGAGCAGTTGAGTTTCAAACAGAAGTAGTGCTTACATCCAATGGCAAAAATGGTGTTTATGTATTTAGGGGTAGGAATTAAGGTTGCTTTTCCTCTAAAACAAGGATTCTCAACCTCTCCCAGAGGAGGAATTTCTGTGGATAGAATCCCCAATTTCTCTTGTGGTGTGTGCCCTGTGGGAGTGTTGGAGACGTCCTGCTCTGGGTTCTCACCACATAGACATTTAGGGAACAAGTCACACATGGGACAGGTTCTTGGAAAGCCTATGTTTGAAACTCTGAGGAATGCATAGCCTGCATCAATGCAATCTCACTTCTTCAATGAGGAAGTTCCTTCCTGACTGGCAGTCTGGAGATGCAGTCTGGAGAGAATCCTTCCCTGGTGCTCTCCTGATTACAAATTGGTTATTTATTCAGTTGATGCATTCACCACAGCCATTCTTTTTCATTTCTGTAATTTACTGTTGGACATTGTGGTACAATAATGGTCTCAATTTGTTCATATCTCCCTGTTCCATGCCCTTGTATAATCTCCTTCCACACTCACTCTGGGGTTGGTTGTGTGACTTGTTTTGGCCATTGGAACAAGTAGCAGATGTAATGCAAGCAGAGACTTGAAAATCGCTCACACATTGGGACTTGCTCTCCTTCACTTCTTACAGGAATCTGTAAAAGGACAGCAGGTGAAGAAGCTTGTGCTAGCCTGCCAAATGAAGAGAAATATGGGGCCCAGTCACCCCTATTGCCCCTGTCAATAGGCTACCAAATGCCAGGCATGTGAGTGAAGCTATTTTAGATCACCTAGCTGTTAGCCGACTCACAACTTGACCACTATACCACAGCATGAAAGAACCCAGCAGAGATCACCCCAGCTCGCTCAGATCAGAAGAATCATCAAGGGCAGGCACTAGGGTGAGGCAAGTGAAGTGCCTAGAGCACAAATTTTAAGGAGGCACTCACTCTTAGGATCATGCAAGTACAGAGTTGACAATTGCACAACCCTATGGAGTGGGTGCCTCCTTAAATGTTGTGCCCTAGGCATTTCACTTGCCTCCCTCTAATCCTAGCCCAGTGAACCACTCAGGCGACCCACAAAATTATGAGCCAAACAAGTGATTGTTGTTTTAAGTCATCAAGTTTTGGGGTGATCTGTTACACAGCAATAGATAACTGGTATACGTTGGCTATTTCCATCATTCTCCCCCTCCACTCTCTCTCAAATGGCAGAAGGAATTGAACTGCAAGTCCAACCAAGTTACTGAGATCCTAGAGAGAAGATCTCCTGAAGCAATAGATGAACAGAAAGTTTTCCATATGAGCTATGGATTCCAAGTCATCACTTGTTCTTGGCATGACTTAGTCTAGAAGCTGATGGCAAACCATTCTTCACATAGTTGGTATTCACTGACTTATTGCTGGCAGGGTGTAGCTGGTTCCTTTTTCTTCTTCTATACCTGGCTCAATCTAATGAGCCCATACTCACGCCCTTGCTCTCCTCCACAGCACTCATTAACCTCTTGAGCAAAATTGACCCCTCTGTCTGCTTAGATCCATGGTAATGACAAGGATTTTTGGCTTAGGTGAACATTTGGGTCTTGTGTGCCCACTCCGTGGTCATCTTCTAATGTGAAACTAAGAGCAGCTAGATTAACATAACCCACTACCTTTTTACCTTACGAAAGAAAACCTCTTATTAAAATAACAGCAACAATTATTATCTCTAAATATTGTCTTTTTGAGAAAAGATAATATAAAGTAATTTAAAAAATAAATTCTGCTGTACACTTAGTTCTCTTTCTCACAATAAACTTCCAATAATCTACCCCAGATAGTACTTACCCTGATAGAGAATCTTTCTCACACACATCAGATGTCAGAAAGCTGACCCACAGTTACCTGTTTGCGTATTTCAAGCAGTTCAGGCAACTTTCATGCTCTGATAGCTTTGCTCTGCTTGCAGTTCATCAAGTGCTTTGCTTTTATTTCTAATTGCGTTAGTGAAAGTACCTAATGAATAACCACATCATTACTAATTTCAGGTACTTCAATGTTTCTCAGTTTTTTTAATGGGAAGATTGTATTCTTTTCACATGGCTCTTTCCACCTTTTCCTTTTTAGGTGCTTTCTTCTATCTTATACTTTTTAGATCCTAACAAAAATACTAAAGAAAAGTCAGGATCCATGACTTGACCTTTATACATGTTGAGATGGTCTCTTTCCAATCAAGCCTTCTCTGGACCTAAAACAGTTGTCTTCCCCAGGCAGGACAGGGGTCTCCTCATACATGCTTCCAAGCACTCCTGGCTCCTGGTGTATATTACATTGTCATACTACATTACTTACTTATGGTCGCTTACTTATATCCTGTGCCAGAATATAAGTTTGTCATGAGTAGAATGGTATCTCGCTTTTCTCTGTATCCCCAGCACAATGGCTTACACATAGTAGATGCTCAGTAAATTTGGTAGAATTATTCTATGAATGAATGACTGAATAGGACTAAAAGCTGAAGCTGGGGGATCATTGTGGCCCTTTAAGGCATATAACAAAGAGGATGAGAGCAAAGCCTTTTGAATCAGACTGGTTTCATTCTCTAGCTCCAAATTATACTAGCTGCATGGCCTTAGGCAAGTTACTTAACCCCCTGGTGACTCAATTTCTTTGTCACTTGACACAATGTCTGGCACATGGTGAACAGGCACTCAGAATGGTAGCCTCTCCAATTTTATATTATTCCCCCCAATAAAAAATTAAAGAATATTCTTTTAGCTTTTTAAGAATCATCTAGTAAGAGATTCATGCTTTGTAATTAAAGAATAATTCTCTCTCTAAAAAAATGGTAGCCTCTCTCAATACTGGTGGTAGTAGAAGTAGTAACCACCAAACCCTTTGGGCTTTCAAAATGAGGTCGGCTTTCACTATGCAGGGCTCAGGACCCTGAGAGTGCATTGACGACAGGATAGCTCTGCAATAAGTCACACGAAACAAATGGAGCAATTCCCATAAAGGTTGAATTAAATGGTGCAAATATCCATGGTTAGGTAGTTATTGCACTTAGCAGAATTGGTGGGGCCGTAAAATGAGACTGCCCTTTTGTTGTGTTTTTTATATCAACAGACCATAACATTTTACACTAACAGATGAGAATCACTTTGAAGTGATTGTGCTGTCCTTCCAAATAACAACCTTGGGGAAACATGCTTACACCAAAGCAGCCACTAGAGCCCAAATATTTTGGACTTTTTTTGGGGAAATGCCTTTAGAATTGGCCTATGAGACACATAAGAAACAAGGTTTTTATATTTCAGTTGTAGTCACACATCCTGTGTGATGAACATACACGCCGGGCATCAGCACTGGCCTCTGGCCCTCATTCCACAGCATAGTTTCCCAAGAGCCCAGCTTCCACTGTGACAGAACTTCTAATCAGTGGGGAGAAAGGATTCTTTCTCTTGGATTTTCACAGAATGGTTCTAGGAATGGGAAAGTGTCATCTGTTGTTTCCTACTAGACCTTGGAGTAGTGGGATAAAGTATTTTAAAAGTCAAAAATGCCTTAAGTATTTTCACGTTAATTTTTGCTAACTAAAAAAGGTGATGTTTCCTTCATTATATTAATAAAAATGTTAATATTTTCTACTTCATAAATGTAATATATTCCATTGTAACAAAAAGTAAAGCATTGTATGAGGAAAAAATAGTTGTTTCCCCTCTTCCTTCTCCAGTTCTATCTTCCTAATGAAATACATGTTATCAGTTTGATGTATGTATTTCCATACTTTTCTATAAGTACAGGCACATGTAAATGCATAGGCTTTCCCCCTTTTTTGGTTTGCAAAAATGAAAGCACACTATATACATTATTCTTTTTTTTAATTAAATTAAATTTAATTTTTTTTTTTTTTTTTTTTTTTTGTTTGCGGGGCTTTCCCTTTTTTTTGCCTTCTCCTTTGGGGGAGACAGGCTCGGGGTGTGTTGGTCAGCGGGCAGTGCGTCAGTGCCGGGCCGCCTCG
>NW_020838010.1:3342843-3564881 GCF_003676395.1 Aethalodelphis obliquidens
TTTTTTGCGGTACGCGGGCCTCTCACTGTTGTGGCCTCTCCCATTGCGGAGCACAGGCTCCGGACGCGCAGGCTCAGCAGCCATGGCTCACGGGCCCAGCCGCTCCGCGGCATGTGGGATCTTCCCGGACTGGGGCACGAACCCGTGTCCCCTGCATCGGCAGATGGACTCTCAACCACTGCGCCACCAGGGAAGCCCTAATTTAATTTTTTAAATTAAATTTTTAAATTGAAGTATAGTTGATTTACAATGTTGTGCTAGTGTCAGGTGTATAGCAGTGATTCAGTTATATATATGTATAACAAAATATTGAGTATAGTTCCCTGTGCTATACAGTAGGTCCTTGTTGTTTGTCTATTTTATATATAGTAGTGTGTTATATACATTATTCTATAACTTATTTTTACTTACCAATATGTCATAGAAATTCCTCCAAGTCAGTAGTATAGATCTAACTGATTTTAAAAATCTGAAGAATATTCTGTTAAATGGATGTACCTTAATTTAGTCTACCATCCCCTTATTGATAGCTATTATGTTGTTTCCATTTTTTTGTGCTATTATATATATATATATATATATATATATATATATATATAATGCTGCTTTACATTCCATATATACTTATGCTTTTAATCCTGCAGAATATATTCCCCACAGTAAGAATGCTGGATCAAAGTGTACGTGCATTTAAGATTTTTATAACTACTGCCAGAACAGAAAAAAGTTGAAATAATTCACATTCTCACCAGCAATGTAAGGAGGCGCTCACCAATATTGAATACTAGCAATCTTATATGTTTTTTATTTTTACAATCTGAAGGGTAAAAAGTATTTCCTTGTTATATTAATGTGCATTTCCCTGACTGCTAGTAAGTTTGAGTATTTTGTATTGTTGTATATGGCTTTGCCATTTGCGTTCTGAAAAACTCTGCTGTGATTCTAAGTTAGCAAGTAGAGATTTTCTGCAACGATTCACCTGTTCATCATCTTTGCTGTTTTCTATTGCATGGGTTGTCTTTTTCATATCAGATTGTAAAAGCCTTTAAAAATATGAGGGATATCAACTCTTAATCTGTCCTACGTGTTGCAAATATTTTCTCCTGCTTTGTTTCTCTACTGAAAATTTTCCTTTTTTTTTTGCTTGTGAATTCCTTTCAAAGGAGCTATTTAGACATCCCTTTATTGTCAAAAAACTTTCCCTGACATTTAACCTAAATTCTTTGTGTTGCAATTTACCGCTCTTCCTGGGTCATGGGCCCCATTATTGCTGTCTATATCCCCAGAGACAACTGAGCTGTATCTATTGGAGCTTTCCTATGGACTGAGTGACGAGATTGAATTGACTGACCAGTCAATTTGACTTACATTTTTTCTTTCCATTAAATTGACTGGTTGTTTGACTGAATTGACCTCATTAGTCAGTGCCTCTTTTGGCATGGTACATCCATGTGTGTACACATGTGTGTTCATGCACACCCAGTGACAGAACCACTATCCAGTGGTTTCCAATGCTGCTTTCAGTTGAACTGACCCAATGGGATCCATTTACCTGGCATTGCAATCGGCAGCAGGCCTGCAGTGGATCTATATCACTCCAGTTGCCCTGCTGGGTAGAGAGAAGACAAGTTTGATTGATTCAACTGAGAATTCTCTTCTAATTCTGCCTCTGAACATGTAGAGCAAAAGTGTGAAACAGGCCTGTTTGGTTGGTGATGTCTCATCTTTCTGGTTCCCTTCCTGGCACAGTGCTGATATTCTCTACACCTTTCTCTCTCCTCCTGTAGCCAAATATCTATCTGTCTTATTTTCCAGTGTGTAAGTTCTTTGCTCAGTGGTTGAAAGTAACCCATTTTCTGGGTGATTCTGGGTGTTGAAAGATGAAGCAGTGAGAACAAGGCAAGGTTATGGTTAAGAAGTTGGTGAATAGGGGAACTACCTTCCCAAAATTGATTCTGCAAGAGACTGGTTCTGTGGGATATAAAGAGGGCTTGTGGGCAGAAAATTTTTGTGGCCCAATGTTGCATAGAATCAAATGGCTGGGTTTAAGAACCTTCCTGGTCATGTTCCTACTGCGTGAACTTGGGCAAGTCACCTGGGCCTTGGTTTTGTCATTGGTAAAATGAGAATAAGCACAGCACAGAGGTCATAAGAATGTTTGGTGGATAGAATAACCTACTGCATGTAAAATACTTAGCACAAGGCCTGGAACAGTACTCAATTAATGTGAACTCTTCTTATTCATAAATACTTTTTGAAAACTCTGAGTTATACAGATTACATCTCAGAGCCTCTAATATGTTTATGTGCCTAGTGTATCACCACAAGGGGGGTAGAAAAAGAAGAAAATACGTATTAGATCATGGAATTCCTCTTTCTGCCAACATGATTCTCAATGAACTTATGCTCTGTGGAGAAAACTTTGGGAAATACCAATGTAGAGAAGGAAGACAGGGTTTGGAGACAGAACACTTGGGTTCCAGTTTGACTTGACAATTACCTCTATTGCTTTTGTGACTTTGGACAAGTCACTTAATCTGCCTGGGCCACAGGTTTCCCACTTGTAAAATGAGAATCATAAGACTATCTCTCCTACCGGTCTTACAAGGTACAGGGAGAGAGTTTTGTAGGCTGTACCCCACTATACTAACCCCAGGGACCAGGAACAGGAGCGACTGCTGTGAATCCAGGTGCAGAAAGAGGTGAAGAGAGGACTCTTTGTGTGACAAGTTCAAGGACATGACCAGTGACACCTCTGGATGGCTGTGATTAGGATTAAAGCATGCACACAACAGAGCTTCCTGGAGCTTGCAGTATGAGGCAGGATTTCTAGGCCCCTTCCAAGTCTCTGGGACATTTTCTTACTGCAGTTAATCTTCAAAGCAGGAGTACCTTCTCTAGATGGACAGGAGAGTTCTAAAGAAATCCAAACACCCCAAGATCTTTGGTCAGGCCCCTGGCTTCATTATTCACTGCTTTCCTCAATGTGAATTGATAAAACCTCTGTAAATCAAATATATGCCTAGTTCATACTAAGATTTCAGTGGCTGGAAACAGTCTTTAGTGTTTTTATCCCAAGGCTCTTTTAAAGGCAACCTCAAAGAAAGGTAATACTTACCTGGAATAGCAGGCTGATGGGGAAGATCATCTGAGGCAGGAGAGCCTCTTCAGCACTCCTCAAACCAGATCACAAAGGTGACTGTCTCCTTTCTCTGCAAAGTGGACCAGACACAGGCTCAAATTAATTTTTCTTCTGTATTTCGTTTCCAGATACACACAACCCAGTGGAAAGACCATACAAGGAAAGCATGTGACTGACCCTTGTCTGTAACATTTTGGCCAGATGTTAAGCTTCCCTGCCTTAGAACCACCCACCATTTCCTTCATCAGGAACTTTCAGCATGCTTCTTCCAACTGGTCTAGATGTCTCATGAGTATAGTTGAAAGAACCCTGAGCTGGGAGTTGAGACCTAGAGGTCCGGTCTGTGCTATGGACTCACTCTGTGACATGGGGGCAAACCATGACCCCTCCTTGAACATGTTTTCTCATCTGTTGCACAAAGCATTCGAACTGGATGATCTCAAAGTTCCCTTCCAGTTCAGTCTATAGTTTTACTTGTTTTTCTACACCCTTAGATCAGCGTCACCCTCATTCCATCTTTCTGTGTGGAGTGTATCCATTTAAGGTTAATTGCAGGATATTGGAGAGCTGTCCAAGAACATATGAAGCACTGTAATATTTTTTTGAAAATAATCAGATACAACAAAACATGCAGGTGGTTGCTCTTTCCCTTGGACTCCTGGCCCCTGGGATCTTGCCTCCTGGAAGGTGTTCACAGGCTCCAGCTGCAGAGCACAGCCTGTGGATTATTGCCCAGAAGAGCAATTTCTGTGAATGGGAGGGGAGTTGGTGGTGATGACAAGGCCACTCATTGGGCTCCTTTTCCAGTGGATAGGGGTGAGAATGTTGAGGGATAAGGTGCAGGATAGGAGTCAGGGAATCCCGACTTACCAACAGCAAGAATTGAGGTCACAGCCTTCATTTTTTGGCCCCTGTCTTGTCTGGGAACTGGCTTGGGTTGACATCATGAAGGAGACTGTCTCATGCTAACCCACACAAACTTCCATATGTTTCCAAATATACTGATGCTTGGGGTCACATAGACACAGAGTAGCTTGGCAGTTTTTTCATTTCTCATCAGTGCTTGAATCCCCATGGCCTCCCCCAATCCCATTGCCTCTACTTTTCAGCCATACTCAAGTTGAGTTCTCTCATTGCAGAGGCCTTAGCATATGCTGCCCTCAACTTGACTCACTGTCTCCTGTGGGAAATCCCCTTCAAGACTCATCTCAAATGTTACAGTCTATGAAGTCTTCTGCTATTGCCCTAGACCAAGTTGGTCATTCCCTCCTCTATGTTTCTATAGAATCTTGGACACTCCTCTACAGTATTCCCACCAGGCTGCAAGCTCCGTGGACCTCTGATTTTGGTATTGATTTAATTCAAACTCCAGTAAGAGATAAATCCCCAAATCTTAATCTCAATGGCATAACAAAGTAGAAATTATTTCTCACTCCTTTAAAGTCCAGGTAGTGATGGCAGGGTGGCTGTTAATGTTGTGTATTCTGTCCTATGAGGTCAGTCAGGATGCAGGCTGATGGAGGTGCTAGCATCTTTAACATGTGGCTTCTAATGTCCTCTTGAGAACCCATATCCAGCCCATTAATGGGAGAGGAGAGAGAAGATCATACACCTAAAGTGGTTTTTTTTTTTTTTGCGGTACGCGGGCCTCTCACTGTTGTGGCCTCTCCCGTTGCGGAGCACAGGCTCCGGACGCGCAGGCTCAGCGGCCATGGCTCACGGGCCCAGCCGCTCTGCAGCATGTGGGATCTTCCTGGACCGGGGCACGAACCTGTGTCCCCTGCATCGGCAGGCGGACTCCCAAGCACTGCGCCACCAGGGAAGCCCACCTAAAGTGGTTTTTATGGGACAGGTCTGTTAAATGGCACGCAACACTTCTGTTCACTTTCTATTGGCTGAAACTCTGTCACAAAACCACATCTAACTGTAAAGAAGGTTGGGAAATATAGTCTAGTTATGTACATGGGAAGAGGAAGGAAAGGATTTTGGTAAACACATAGCTGTCCCTAGAGGCCATAATGCTTTATTCACTGCTGAATCCCTAGGACTGAGCACAGTGACTGGGAGAGGGTTACTATACTGGATCGTGACCTCATGATCTAGTACCTTAGTACCCCAATCAAGCACGGACACATAATAGAAGTTTATTAAATATTGGCTGGTCATTATTGGAATTGCAGTATCCAGGGGGTTCAAGGCGATCTTTTGGTATAACTCACCTCCTAAGGACAATTCATTCTCTAGGAGAGAGCTCCTGATCAGGATGGCTCTTCTGCCATTGGTCTTTAACCCAGCTGTCCCTAATCACCAGATTTATCTTCTCCTCAAACTTCTTGGAACCTAGATGTCAATTCCTGTCTAGCTAGAGACAGTTTCTGAAGCCCCAAGCCTCTTTCTATGTGATGGCCTGTCTTATTCCCTCTCTTGCCCCCTGCCTTTCCCACAAGCATGCACTCCATTTCTGCAATTTTAGTTTTTTCTTTGCCAGCTACAAGTGTGTTTAGCTATTTCCTGCCCCCATTATTTCCATAATTGGAGGGATAGAGGTGAACAGGATGGAAGAGATGCTGATATCCTAACCAACCCTAGTGTTATGAATACCTCATAATGCTTGTCTCTGCTCTAGCCTAGTCTAGTCCATCTCAATCCAGACTAGCTATTGTGATTTAGCCAATAGGCATATTTTGTTACCTGGAGATACATTTCTGGAGCCATAAAGAAGACATTGACTAATGGTGACTGGGAAATGTGTTTTTGTCTTGCAGAATGTCCTACCAGCTAAAGGTCTGCTCAGCCACATGTTGCTGTTCCTTAGGGACCTCTTCTCTGTGAGAAAAATAGAATCCACAGTACGTAGGATGGGCAGGATACACCAGTACTTCTGAACAGGTCTGTAGAATCACTTGGACATGACACAGAGAAGTATTTGGCCAAGGAGGGCACAAGATTTGGGATTATAGCCTGCCTATGGTGAGCCTGGAGCAATTTTGTGATATAGCCACAGTAGTCTTTCGCCTCAGTTTTCACCCACCCCTTACAGGGACCCAGAGCCCTGCACCCCTAGGCTCTCTCCCCTGCTACCCTTGGCCACACCTACTCAGGTTATTTCCATCCCTAGGAAAAGTACTGTCAATATGCTTCCCCCTTTCCCCATACTTTCCTTGTCATGACTTTGTGATTGGGAAAGAAAGGGATCTAAAGGTCTGACTCAATGACTAATAGGGGAAGTGGTTATTAGTGCCTGGAAGACAGCTATTCCCTGAATGGAAACTCTGGCCTGACCCAATTATTTTTCCAGAAAGGAGTCCCTTCACTTCCACAGAATTTGGATCACAGACAACTGGACATGGGACCCTGATTTATTTATTTTTCTTAATTCTCCTTTAGAGAAATATGTGAGAGTTTGTTCAACTGACAGAGGCCCTCAGATACAGAGGTAAAATTGAGGAGATAGCTCAAGGAAGCCCAAGAAACCAAATAAAGGAAATACCTCAGTCTTTGGGCTCATTGGAGGAAAAAGCCAAGAAATGACCCCCTTCTCTGATACCTTGAGGATGAAATGGCCACATACTGCTATGGATTGGTTGTGGATGGTAGTCACAGTGTTTGAGGGGACGGAGCTAAGTACAAAACTTGAGTCTACTGAGCAAGAGAGAACAAGGTATAGTCATGGGAGCCATTCTTGGAGAAATAAGAACTGGAGAAGCTGGAACATGCGCCTTTCCCTGAAATTTCTATCTGAAAGTAAAAAATTAAAAAACCCAACAAAACAAAACCAGAATTGAGTTAGGGGAGCTTGTGGAGGAAGAGATAACATGAGATGCAGGAGGTAGGGGTCAAGGGTTTGGGGGGGTGGAGAGAGAGAGAGGATCTGAAAAAGTTGGCCCCAGATACTTTTTTCCTTTAAAAGAGGAGGGAAATGTTTATCTGGATTAACCAATAAAACAAAGGGAAATCTAATAAACACTGTAAATTCCGCTCCCAAAGTGTTTGCGTCAAACATCTTCCTCCTCTGTGGTACAGTAATAAGGAGACTAGAGAGAAAAAAAAATCCTGGGGTTGTTTATTTAAAAAAGTGAAAAAGAAACCCAAACAACAGGGAAAAATGTTTAATTTAATCATCTTCGGAAAACAATTGCATGAAGTAGCTTTTCTTACTCTGCTGTGAAAACCCCTTCTGAGTCACCAGAGAGTCCCTGATTCCAGTGTGTCACTAAAGGAGAATGTCAGATGGATTTTACACACACATGAATCCTTTTAAGGGTAGCTTGATGGGCAGTATCACTTCTGGGACAGGAGGCTCTGACAGCCACCCTTAGAATGTTGATCTTGGAACTTAGACTAATAAGGATTGATCGTTACACTCTCTGCTACTTCCACTCACTCCATGGTTCTCAAGGCATTTCCAAGAGCTTTGGCTCTGATTCAACAATCGGTTTTGATGACTTCTGGGAAAGAGACTGTTGTTCAAGTACAAGGACAGGAGAGAGAGAATCTTAATCTTTGTTAAAATCCTACTTGTTATAGTCAAGTTCCCCTATTTATTTATACAATGATAGAAGCTCATATGCTAAGGAGTTTCTGGTCAGCACCTGAAGGGTGGGTAGCAGACTGAAAAGACATGAGAAATGGTGTGAATCAGTCCCGGGTTCAATTCTCAGATTTGCCCCATACTGACTGTGTGACTTTAGGCAAGTCACTTAACCTCTCTGAGTTTGTTTTTTCATTTGTACAATCAGGTTGATAATAATAATACACATTTAATGTGGACTTGGAAAGAATTAAATGAGAAACAGATGTAAGTGTTCAGTAGCTATTAGGTATAATAATTATAAAATAACTACATTCAGAAATCAATCTATGTAATCCATCATGTCATCAAAGTAAAAAAGAAAATCATATAATCATATCAATGCAGAAAAAGCATTTGACAAAATCCAACCCTAACTCATGGTAAAAGCTCTCAGCAAGTTAGGAATAAAAGAGAATTGCCTCAACCTGATAAGGAGCATCTACAAAACAAAAAAACAACCCCCCCAAAACTCCAGCTAACATCATACTTACTAGTGAAAAACTGAATGTTTTCCCTCTAAGATTGGGGACAAAGCAAAGATTTCTACACTCATCACTCTTATTCACCATCACAATAGAAATTCTAGCTACTGCAATAAAACAAGGAAAAGAAATCAAAGGCATACATATTGGAAAGAAATAAAATTGTCTTAATTTACAGATGACAGAACTGTCTATGCAGAAAATCCCAAGTAATCTACAAAAAAACTCCTTAGAACTAATAAGTGAATTTGGCAAGATTGCAGGAAACAAACACCCACAAATCGATTGCTTTTCTATATACTAACCATCACACAGAAAATGAAATTAAAAACACAAACTATTTGCAATCATTCCAAAGAAAATGAATTACTAAGGCATAAATTTAACAAAACATGTACAGGATCTGTATGCTGAAATTACAAGACACTGATGAAAGAAAAAAAGAAGACCTAAATAAATGGAGAGGCACTCTGTGTTCATGGGTCAGAAGATAACAAAGTGAAAATGGCAGTTCTCAAATTCGTGTATAGTTTAATACAATTCTTATCAAAATCCCACCAAGATTTTTTGTAGACATAGACAAACTTATTTTAAAATTTATATGGAAAGGCAAAGGCCCTAGAATAGTTAAAACAATTTTGAAAAAGAGAATAAAGTGGAGGGAATTACTCTACCCAATATTAAGGCCTCTATATGGCTATAGTAATCAAAACAGTATAGTATGATACATAGATAGGTGGAATATAGATCAATGGAACAGAATAGGCAACCCACACAATTATGCTCAATATACTGTTCACAAATATGCAAAAGCAATTCAATGGAAGAAGGATAGTCTTTTCAACAAATGGTGCCAGAGCAACTGGGCATCCAGCTCAGCACCCAGAGAACCATTTGCATGGGCACACTTTCACTAGGATCCTAATTGTGGGAATGAAGGGGTGATTTCATGTCAGCCTGACACAAGCCTAGCCACCCTGTGAGATATAAGAGGAGGGCAAAGGGAAGACTTTTTCCCCTATGCATTTTAGAGGCTGCATGGCTAAGAATTGTAGGGCTACATGGAGCTCTTCATCTTATTGAGCTAATGTATTCATTGCAGGTACAGTCAACTCTCAGTTATCCTCAGGTAAAATTTCCAAATTACAGCAAATAATTAGACACATTAGTAGACAATGAAGCACTCCATGAGTACTGTCTTCTAGTTTCTGCTTCTTTTTAGTCCCTCATGAGGCCTGCAATCCAGCCAAAATGATTATTTACCTCTTTCAAACCAGAGAAGATATATGTTAGAAATTCAATAGGTCGAGAGAAAGAAAGTGGACTTTTAAAGGGATCTTTGCCCCAGTCAACCCAACCTCCCTCTCCTTGAAGCCTCAGATGCTATCAAACTTCTTGGTTGCTCAGAAGGAAAAGGAACATATCTAGGTGCACAACAAATACATCTCCGAAATCGATCTCAAGTCCCTCCCCTTCCTACTCTTCCTCTCCATCTCTGTTGTCTCCACCCTAACCCAAATCACCAATCTCTATCTTACCTGGACCACTGCAGTAGACTCTGAACAGGTAAACTAATACTTTGCTCAGTGCCTTTTGTTGTTGTTGTTTGGCATTCCAATTGCAACTTTATTGTGATTGTCTAATATTTGCAGTTTTTCAAATTGAAAAGCCCAATAAATTATGGGGGTAATAAGAGGTTAAGACTGAGTATAGCTTTACAGAATATTCTGGACAGTTAAGATGCATTAGTTATATGTATAAAATAGTAGCCATTAAGATGTTTTGTTGTCTTAATAGCTAAAACTCCCTGTTCTATCTTCTGTATACAATTCATTGGCTTAGAAATATCTGTGGTCCTTGGATGGGGAAAGGTTAACCTATAATTTTTTCAAAAAGCTAGTGCTTCCTATTTCTTTTCTCTTTGTGACAGAGCATCTTTTAAGAATGTAAATGCAGAAAGGGGTCCAAGATGGTGGCATAGGAAGACCCTGAGCTCACCTCTTCCCATGGACACATTGAATCTACACCTACATGTAGAGCAATTCCTCCTGAAGAAGACATGAGTGCTGATTGAACAACTACTGCACATAGAAGGACCACATAGAAATGAGTAGGAAAAACAGAGAACTCGTATCCATGTGAACCCCACTCCTGACTCAGTGACCTGCAGTAAGAAGGAACATTACTGAGGGACCTGAGTGCAGACTTGCCTGTCCTGGGACACAGCAAAAAAATTCCCAGCAGTTTAAAGGGTACCTATATTATATGAGAAAGAAATCCATTTAATAATGCTAGAGCTTCTGCCAAATGAACAGGAAACTGTTGGAGTCCTCACCAAGATTGGAGGCTCTCTGCCGCTCCCCCACCCCGGCCCCTGCTTGCTCCAGCTCCAGCCATCCCACCTAAGTGGCCTAAGGTGTAGTGCTCCCCAGACTTCCCCTGGCCCAAATCCACTTCAGCTCCAGCCAGCTTGCAAAAGCCACCAAGGCCAAGCAATCTACACAGCAAATACTTCCACAGAAGGCCACTCCTTCAAAACCAGGAGAGGTAGTTGTTACACCTAATTCATAGAAACAAAAACTGAAAGTCAAATAAAATGAGGAGACAGAGGAATATGTCCCAAATTAAAGAACGAAATAAAACCCCAGAAAAAGAACCCTAATGAAATGGATACTTATATCCATTTATATCCAAGTAATTTACCTGATAGTATACAAAGAAATGGTCATAAGGTTGCTCATTGAACTAAGGAGAAGAATAGAAAAACTCAGTGAGAACTTCAACAAAGACTTAGAAGACATAAGAAAGACCAATCAGAGCTGAAGAATATAATAATTGAAAAAAAATACACTAGAGGGAATCAACAGCAGATTAGATGATACAGAAAAATGGATCAGTGATCTGGAAGACAGAATAGTGGGAAATCAGCCAATTAGAATAGCAAAAAGAAGAAAGAAATTTTTTAAAATTCAAGAGAGTTTAAGCGACCTCTGGGACAACATCAAGTATATTAACATTTGCATTATAGGGGTCCCAGAAGGAGAAAAGAGAGAGAAAGGGGCAGAAAACTTATTTGAAGAAATAATGGCTGAAAACTTCCCTAACCTGGGGAAGGAAACAGACATCCAGGTCCAGGAAGCAAACAGACTCTCAAGGAAGAGGAACCCAAAGAGATTCACACTAAGACATCTTATAATTAAAGTGGCAAAAGTTAAGGAGAATCTTAAAGGTAACAAGAGAAAAACAACTGATCACATACAAGGAAAACCCCATAAGGATATCAGCTGATTTTTTTTCAGCAGAAACTTTGCAGGCAAGAAGGGAGTGGCAAGATATCCACAAAGGGCTGAAGGGAAAAAAAATTGATAACCTATAATACTCTACCCATTAAGGTTATCATTCAGTATTGAAGGAGAGATAAAGAGCTTCCCAGGTAAGAAAAAACTAAAGGAATTTATCACCACTAAACAGGCCTTGCAAGAAATGTTAAAGGGTCTTTCAGTGGAAAAGAAAAGGCCACAACTAGAAATAAGAAAATATATGAAAGAAAAAAAGACAAATATATAGTAAAGTGGATAAGCCACTTAAAAGCTAGTATGAAGCTACTACTGAAGTAGTATGATCAACTATAACTACAATAAGTAGTTAAGGGATACACAAAATAAAAAGTTGTAAAATATGTTGTCAAAAAATTACAAGTTGAGGCGGGGGAGTAAAAATGTAGCAAATTTAGAATACCTTCGAACTTAAGTGACTACCAGCTTAAATAGATGGCTATATATAGAGGTCAATATATATGAACCTTATGGTAACCACAAACCAAAAACCTCCAATGGATATACAAAAACTAAAGAGAAAAGAATCCAAACATAACACTAAAGGAATCTATCAAACCACAAGGGAAAAAAACCAAGAGAAGAAGACAGGAACATAGAAGAGCTACAAAAAAACCCAGAAAATGTTAACAAAATGGCAGTAAGTACATACCTATCAATAACTACTTTAAATGAAAATGGACTAAATGCTCCAATCAAAAGACATAGAGTGGGGAATGGATAAATAAACAAGATCAATCTATATGCTGCCTACAAGAGAGTCTCCACAGATCTAGAGACACACATAGACTGAAAGTAAAGGGATGGAAAGAGATATTCCATGCAAGTGCAAAAGAAAAGAAAGCTGAGGTAGCAATACACATAACAGGCAAAATGGACTTTAAAATGAAGACTGTAACAAAAAACAAAGAAGGTCATTACATAATGATAAAGGGGTCAATCCAATAAGAGGATATAACATTTGTAAACATTTATGCACCCAACATAAGACCACCTAAATATGTAAAGCAAATATTAATAGACATAAAAGGGAGAAACAAAGAGGAATACAATAATAGTAGGGGACTTTAATACTCCACTTGCATCAATGGGTAGCTTATCTAGACAGAAAATCAATAAGGAAACACTGTCTTTGAATGACAGAGGTGAATTCTACCAAACATTTAAAGAAGAGTTAATACCTGTCCTTCTCAAATTATTCCAAAAATTAAAAGAGGAAGGAACACGTCCAAATTTGTTTTATGAGACCAGCATTACTGTGATGTCAAAACCAGACACCACAAAAAAAGAGACAATTACAGGCAAATATCCCTGATTAACATAGATACAAAAATCCACAACAAAATATTAACAAACCAAATTCAACAATACATTAGAAGGATCATACACCATGATGAAGTGGGATTCATTCCAGGGATGCAAGGGTGGTTTAACATCTGTAAATCAATCAATGTGATACACCATGTTAACAAAAGGATAAAAATCATTTGAATATCTCAATAGATGCAGAAAAGTCATTTGACAAAATTCAACATCCATTTCTGATAAAAACTCTGAACAAAGTGGGTATAGAGAGAACACACCTTAACATAATAAAGACCATATATGACAAACACACAGCTAACATCATAATCAGTGGTGAAAAGCTGAAAGCTTTTCTTCTAAGATCAGGAACAAGACAAGGATACCTAGCCTCACCGCTTTTATTCAACATAGTATTGGCAGTCCTAGCCATAGCAACCAGACAAGAAAAAGAAATAAAAAGCATCAAAGTTGGAAAGGAAGAAGTAAAACTGTCACTATTTGCATATGACATGATACTATATATAAGAACCCCAAAGACTCTATCAAAAAACTATTAGAACTGATGAATGAATTCCATACAGTTTCAGGATACAAAATTAATATATGTAAAATAGTTGCATTTCTGTACACTAATAATGAACTATCAGAAAGAGAAATGAAGAAAATCCCATTTACAATTGCATCAAAAAGAATAAAATAATTTTAACAAAGGAGATTGAAAGACCTGTACTCTAAAAACTATAAGATGTGTACTATCCATTATGGCTTTTAAATATCATTTTCCTGATGAGTTATCCACTATTTAGCACACAGAGCTAAAAGTCAGCCAGTGTAATCCATCCTGGCAGACTTTATAATTCAATAATCCCATAATCAAACAAGGGTACTAGTAGCCATTGGCAGAAGCCTGATTGATTGGCAGGTCAGATTTCACTGACAGGTGTCTTCTAGAGGAAATTTCTCCAAGTCCTTGGAGATGACTCTGGGGAATCAGATTGGTTCTCCTCCTCATCTAAAAGAACACCATCTAATCCCAGGTGCAGATTAAGAAAGAGTTGGCTCTGGGAAGAACTGTGTTGTAGGCCAAACCTGTTGTTGGGATTTCCTCTTTCAGCAGATTTCTTCTGTCTCATGGGGTGCAAACCGTTCCCTCACCCCATGTACCTGGTGTCCTTCTGCTGTCCCACTTAATTTCTTTCTCCAGGTGGCACCCTAAGTGGTGGACTTTCCCTTGGCATTCATTATGACTTCCTGGACTAGTTTTGTGACCATGGGCAAGTCATGACCTTTTGCATTATCTTTAATTTTTTAAAACTTTATTTATTTATTCATTTTTGGCTGTGCTGGGTCTTCGTTGCTGTGCATGGGCTTTCTCCAGTTGCGGCGAGTGGGGACCACTCTTCGTTGAGGTGCATGGGCTTCTCATTGCAGTGGCTTCTCTTGTTGTGGAGCACAGGCTCTAGGTGCACAGACTTCAGTAGTTGTGGTGCGTGAGCTCAGCAGTTGTGGCATACGGGCTTAGTTGCTCCACGGCATGTGGATCCTCCCAGACCAGGGCTCGAACCTGTGTCCCCTGCCTTGGAAGGTGGCTTCTTAACCACCGTGCCACCAGGGAAGTCCTGCATTATCTTTAAACTGCAATTGGCATAGGCAGAAAGTGCTATAGAGTATGTGAAAGAGCCTAGCATAGTGCCTGGCATATACTAGGTATTAAATAAAATATCTCAGGGTTGTGTTCCCTGCTTCTGATGATAGCAGCCTGCTGTAAGACAAATAATCTGAATGCTGTAGGACACCTAATCTGAATACTATATTAATTTGGTATAGTTTAGTGTATTGTCCCACCCCAGGCATTTTCTCTTTGACAACAAATGACTTCTGGTAGTCTTTGTCTGTTGTTTTAACTCCATGGGATGAATCTTCAATGGTAGGCTCTGAAACAGTAGCCAGATAATTGGCAGTGGATGTTTTCAAGGTCAATACCTAGATCTTTGTGTTTGGAGAGCACCTATTATGTAATCTATTCAAGGTTTAACACTTTTTTTTTTTTTGTGGTACGCAGGCCTCGCACTGTTGTGGTCTCTCCCGTTGCGGAGCACAGGCTCTGGACACGCAGGCCTAGCGGCCATGGCTCACGGGCCCAGTCGCTTCACTGCATGTGGGATCTTCCCAGACCGGGGCCCGCATCAGCAGGCGGACTCTCAACCAGTGCGCCACCAGGGAAGCCCTTAACACATATTTTTTACGTCTACTCTGGTAGACTATATATATTTCAATCATATTTGGTGTTCCTCCCTGCAGTGTCTCTATCTACCAAAGGATAATACTTTTCCACCCTTCTAAAATCAGGCTCTGACATAAAGACTTGCCTTGGCCAATGAAATATGAGTAGAAGTGGTATGTGTCACTTCCAGGTGGAAGTTGGAAGAACCAGTGCTTGCTTTGTCGCTTTCCCTTTTCTATATGATGTGCTACCTGGCAACATCACACATGGCTCCTTCTCTGTTAGCCAGTATCCCAGAGTAAGGACAACTAAGATCTACTTAAAAATAGAGCTCTTGGGCTTCCCTGGTGACGCAGTGGTTGAGAGTCCGCCTGCTGATGCAGGGGACATGGGTTCGTGCCCCGGTCCGGGAAGATCCCACATGCCACAGAGCGGCTGGGCCCGTGAGCCATGGCCGCTGAGTCTGCGCGTCCGGAGCCTGTGCCCCGCAACGGGAGAGGCCACAACAGTGAGAGGCCCATGTACCACAAAAAAAATAAATAAATAAAAAAAAATAGAGCTCTCCCCACTGCCCTCCCACCAACCTATTTTGGACATGTAGTATGAGCAAGGAATAAATGTTTACTATAAGTCACTAGAATTTTGAGTTTGCTTCTTATTGCAGCATAACCTAGCTTACACTAGCTTATATAGCCTCCAAGGATGTCGGAAGAGTGACTATAAACAAGTCATGTGCAGTTTTTACATGACAACTGTTCCTTGAACTTGGACTGAAGGGCCACCTTACTTCTTGCTTCAATTCTAGTATAAATATTGAAAAAGTCCAGGTGTGAGAGGTGGCCCTCTAAAAGACAAAGCCTGTTCTGTGACTAAGCACTTTGCCCTCTCTCCCTGGATAATGAGGTAGAACCTCTGGGCAGCACCAGAGGTCCCAGCTCAATGGCTGTCACGACTTTATGGAAAGCATATTATAAATCTTCACTTTCTCTCATCATAAACCAGTGTGAGAGTGGACATCTGTGTTGCAAGTGGAATTTTCTGCTTTTAGTGACTTGACACTTTTGTTACACTTGACACTTGGCCCTTTTGTTACAAACCCAGTTTTAATTTTCTTAACATAGTCCAGGCACAGCACATAAACCTCTGCACCCTGGGGAGGCCTATATAGTCAGTTCCATTAGGGGCTAAGCTTTTGATTATTTTTACTTTGCTTGAATTGATTACAAGTGTTCCAACAAGTAGCCAGGTGATTTCCTTGTCTGAGAAGCTCAGGGGCAAGAGGGAAACCAAGGTATTGGAGCACACAGAGTAATTGGTGAACTTGAGGAAGGTATATTAGTGACCCGATGGGTGGAAAACAAGGCACTCTCAATGCTTTTTCTAGCTTTCAGGTTTGATATTTTTCGAGTCCTTTGTGTCCAGAAAATTGCAAGTGAGAATCAGGTATTCAATAAATATTCAGTGGGCACTTGTCTTCTTATATTACTTGATCTCTCAATCTTCAGAGAGTTGACCTCTCTCCCCTTGAAATATCCTCTTCTTTCGGCTTCTATGACACTTCTGGTTCTCATGATATCTCTCTAGTTCCTCCTTGATCTCTTTTGCTGGACCTCTACCTCTGCCTAGTTGTTAAGTTTTGGCATTCACCATGGCTCTGTCCTAGCACCTATTCTTATTTGACACATTATTCTTGAGCAATTTCACCCATTTCTTTTACTTCAGCTACTATCTCTATATCACCAACAAATTCTCCTTCTAGAACATCATATCTATATATTCAAATGCTACTGAGCATCTTCATTTGGATGTCCCATAGGTATCTGAAAATCAACATGTCCAAAGGACCATATGATCTCCTACCCCTATGCTCCTCCTCCTATATGTTCTTTATATCAATGAAGGCACCATTATCTACCAAGCTGCACAAACAAGAAACACAAATGTTACTCAAGATCACTCTCTCTCTCTCTCATCATATCTAGCCAATAATTATATACTGATGACTTCCAAATCTTTCCATATCTATGTTCCTATTGGTTTATAACATCCAAAGGGAAGTTCCATAGGCATCTTAAAAGGCATCAACATTTTCCATGGGGCTTCCCTGGTGGCGCTGTGGTTGAGAGTCTGCCTGCCGATGCAGGGGACACGGGTTCATGCCCCGGTCTGGGAAGATCCCACATGCCATGGAGCGGCTAGGCCCATGAGCCATGGCTGCTGAGCCTGTGCGTCCGGAGCCTGTGATCTGCAATGGGAGAGGCCACAACAGTGAGAGGCCCATGTACCGCATTAAAAAAGAAAAAAAAAAAGAATTCTACATCTGGCAAAAAACAATGCTTCAAAAATGGAGAAATTAAGACATTCCCAGATAAGCAAAAGCTGAGGGAGTTTCTTACTGATAGTCCTGCCCTGCAAGAAATTCTAAAGGGGGCACTTCAGATTGACATGAAAGGACACTAGACAGTAACTTGAAACCCTATGAAGAAATAAAGAACAATAGCAAAGTAGCTACATAGGTACATATAAAAGCCAATATTATTATATTTTTGGTTCATAACTCCTCTTATTTTCCTACAGAATTTGCAATGCAAGTGTATTAGAAAACTGTTGCAAATCTATGTTAATGGGTACACAATATATAAAGATGTGGTTTGAAAAATAAGAACATAAAGGGGGGTTGAGATATAAAGGAGCAGAATTTTTGTGTGCTATTGAAACGAAGTTGGCATTGATTCAAATTTGATTGTTATAAAGCTAAAATATCAATTGAAATGCTGACAATAACCACTAAGAAAAAAACTAAAAAACATACAGGAAAAAAATTGAGAAGGGAATAAAAAATGTACACTGGAAAAAAATCAATTAATCACAAAAGAAGGTATTAAAGGAGGAACTGAGGAAGAAAAAAGATATAAGACATAATGAAAACAAATAACAGTATAGCAGAAGTAAGTCCATTCATATCAGTACTTATTTTTGTTTTGTTTTGTTTTGGGAGGGGGGAATAAGGAATAGCGACTTTATCCAGAAAGCCAGCAGACTGAGAAGATGGTGGACTAGTGTCCCGAAGAACCATCTTCCCGGAGTTAGAATTCAGGCTTCTTTCCTACTAAAAGGGAAGAGGGTGTGGTTGGTTGTTGCAGACTTCTTGGTGCCAGAATCCTTTATTCTTATAGCTGTCTGCGCAGGTCTATGTCCCGTCACAATGTTCCTATAAACCTCCAAGACAAATGTTATTCTCTGTTTCAGTAATTACTTTGCATGTGAATGGAGTAAACTTTCTAATTAAAAGACGGGTTGGTAGAGTGGATTAAAAACATGATCCAACTATACACTATTTACCAGAGACACTTTATATCCCAAGAGAAAAATAGGTTGAAAATGAAAAGGTGGAAAAAGATCTTTTATACAAATACTAACCAAAAGAGTGTTGTAGTGGCTATACTAATATCAGACAAAATAGATTTAAAGACAAAAAGAGGTAATTATAGGGCTTCCCTGGTGGCGCAGTGATTGGGAGTCCTCCTGCCGATGCAGGGGACACAGGTTCATGGCCCGGTCCGGGAGGATCCCACATGCCGTGGAGCAGCTGGGCCCGTGAGCCATGGCCGCTGAGCCTGCGCGTCCGGAGCCTGTGCTCTGCAACGGGAGAGGCCACAGCAGTGAGAGGCTCATGTACCGAAAAAAAAAAAAAAAAAAAAGAGGTAATTATATATTGAAAATAGTGTCAATCCTTCCAGAAGATATAAAAGTTATAAATATATATATACCTAACAACAAAATCTCAAAATATATGAATCAAAAGCTAATAAAATTGGAGAGAGAAATGGATAGTTCCACAATAATAACTGGAGACTTCAGTACCCTAGTTTAGAAATGGGATAGAACTAGATGGAAGATCAGTAAAGCCACAGGAGATTTGAAACACTATAATGTACACCAACTAGACCTAACAAACATATATAAACACTCCACTGAACAATAGCAGAATACACATTTTCTCAAGTGCACATGCAATATTCTTCAGAAGAGACCATACATTAGGCCACAAAACAAGTCTTAAGAAGTTCAAAAAGATTGAAATCATTCAAAGTACTTACTCTGGCCATAGTGGAATGAAATTAGAAATCAAAAACAGAAGAAAAACTGGAAAAACTTACAAATATATGGAAATTTAACAACACACTTTTAAACAGTCAATGAGTCAAAGAAGAGATTACAAGTGAAAGTAGAAAGTACTTAAGATGAATGAAAACAAAAATAAAACATATCAAAACTAACATGATGCAGTGAAAGCCATGTTGAGAGGGAAATTTACACCTGTAAATGCATGTATTTAAAAAGTATAAAGAATAATAAAGATCCCAAATCAATAACCTAACTTTACATCTTAAAGAACTAGGAAAAGAGTGAACTAATCATAAAAGTAGTGAAGGAAGGAAATGTTAAAGATTAGAAGAAAAGTAAACAAAATAGAGGATAGGAAAACAATAAACAGCAAAACCAAAAGTTGGTTCTTTGAAACTATCAACAAAATTGTTAAAACTTTTGCTAGAATGACTAACAAAAAAAGAGAAAACTCTAAATTACTAATATCAGAAATGAAACTGGGAACATAATTACAGACCTTACAAAAATTTTTAAAAATGATTATAAGAGAATACTATGAACAAATGAACACTAGCAAATGAGATAGACTAGAGGAAATGGACAAATTCCTAGAAACACAAAACTACCAAAATGTATGCAAGAAGGAGTAGAAAACCTGAACAGACATAACAGGTAGAACAGCAGTCCCCAACCTTTTTGGCACCAGGGACGAGGGTTCAGTTGGTAATGCGAGCAATGGGGAGATGGTTCAGGTGGTAATGCAAGCGATGGGGAGCAGCAGATGAAGCTTTGCTCACTTGCCTGCTGCTCACCTGCTGTGCAGCCCAGTTCCTAACAGGCTGCAAAAGAGTAACTGTCCGTGGCCCAGGGGTTGGGGACCCCTGAGGTAGAGGGATTGAATAAATAACTTAAAACTTCCTTAAAAAGAAAAGCCTAGGTGTAAAGCAATTATACTCCAATAAAGATGTAAAAAAAAAAAAAAAAAAAAAAAGAAATGTCTAGAACCAGATGGCTTCACTGGTGAATTCTGTCAAACTTTTAAAGAAGAATTAACACCAATTGTTCTCAAAACCTTCCAAAAAATAGAATAGGGAACACTAATAACTCATTATATGAGGCCAGCATTAACTTGATATCAAATCCAGATAAAGATATCACAAGAAAAAAAATTATAGACCAATATCCTTTTTGAATATAGGTGCAAAAATATGCAACCAATTCTAGCATCCTATTAAGACAACTATTCATTATGAATGAGTGGAATTTATCCCAGGAAGGTAAGATTGGTTCAACATATGAAAAAAATCAGTGTAACATACCATATTAATAGAATGAAGGGGGGAAACTGCAAATGATCATTTTAATTGATGCAGAAAAAGCATTTGACAAAATCCAAAAGCCATTCATTGTAAAAACACTGAAAACTTGGAATAGAAGGAAACTTCCTCAACCTGGTGAAGGGCATTTATGAAAATTGCACAGGTAACATCACACACAATAGGGAAAGAATGAAAGCTTTTCCCTAAAGATTAGTATGTAACCTTATCAGATTGACCAGTGTTCTTTACATATCTATTTATTAACTCAAGTTTATTGTTTTATTCATTTCATTCAGACCTTATGTGTCCCTAGTAAATTTGTCAACTTATCTATCTGTTCCTGAATGAAATGTGTTAAAATCTCTCATGGTGATTATGGATTAGATTATTTCTCATTTTAACTCTGTCAACTTTCACTTTATACATTGGGAGCTATATTTTTAACTCATAAAATTTTTTTAAGTGAATGTCTGTTTATTAATCATTGTAATGTGTCTCTTTGTCTTTATTAATGCTTTCCACTTTAAATTCCATTTTGCCTCTTCTGTCATTTTCCATCCCCCCATTTTCCTTTAAATTATCTGATTCATGATATTTTAGATAAGATTCTTATAGACAGCATATAGCTGAATTTTTAATATTTAATCTGAGTGTCTCTGTCTTCAAATAGGTGTTTCTAATCCATTTACATTTATTGTGACTATTGATATATTATTTAATTTTTGATATATTATTATTTTTTGTTTCTTTCCATGTCACATTGTCTAGGGGCATAGATTTTTTTTCAGGTTAACTTTTTTTAATTTGAATTTTATTTTATTTATTTTTATACAGCAGGTTATTAGTTATCTCTTTTATACATATTAGTGTATATATGTTAATCCCAATCTCCCAATTCATCCCACAAAAACACCCCCACTCTACTTTCCCCCCTTGGTGTCCATACATTTGTTCTCTACATCTGTGTCTCTATTTCTGCCTTGCAAACCAGTTCATCTGTACCGTTTTTCTAGATTCCACATACATGCATTAATACATGAAATTTGTTTTTCTCTTTCTGATTTACATCACTCTGTATGACAGTCTCTAGGTCTATCCACGTCTCTACAAATGACCCAATTTCATTCCTTTTTATGGCTGAGTAATATTACATTGTATATATGCACCACATCTTCTTTATCCATTCCTCTGTTGATGGACATTTAGGTTGCTTCCATGACCTGGCTATTGTAAATAGTGCTGCAATGAACGTTGGGGTGCATGTGTCTTTTTGAATTATGGTTTTCTCTGGGTATACGCCCAGTCGGGGGATTGCTGGTTCATATGGTAGTTCTATTTTTAGTTTTTTAAGGAACCTCCATACCATTCTCCATAGTAGCTGTATCAATTTACATTCCCAGCAACAGTGCAAGAGGGTCCCCTTTTCTCCACACCCTCACTAGCATTTGTTGTTTGTAGATTTTCTGATGATGCCCATTCTAACTGGTCTGAGGTGATACCTCATTGTAGTTTTGATTTGCATTTCTCTAATGATTAATGATGTTGAGCATCCTTTCATGTGTTTGTTGGCAATCTGTACATCTTCTTTGGAGAAATGTCTGTTTAGGTCTTCTGCCCATTTTTGGATTGGGTTGTTTGTATTTTTAATATTGAGCTGCATGAACTGTTTATATATTTTGGAGATTAATCCTTTGTCCATTGATTCATTTGCAAATATTTTCTCCCATTCTGAAGGTTGTCTTTTTGTCTTGTTTATAGTTTCCTTTGCTGTGGAAAGGCTTTTAAGTTTCATTAGGTCCCATTTGTTTATTTTTATTTCTATTACTCTAGGAGGTGGGTCAAAAAAGATCTTGCTGTGATTTATGTCAAAGAGTGTTCTTCCTATGTTTTCCTCTAAGAGTTTTATACTGTCCAGTCTTACATTTAAGTCTTTAATCTATTTTGAGTTTACTTTTGTGTATGGTGTTAGAGAGTGTTCTAATTTCATTCTTTTACATGTAGTTGTCCAGTTTCCCCAGCACCACTTATTGAAGAGGTTGTGTTTTCTCCATTGTATATCCTTGCCTCCTTTGTCATAGATTAGTTGACCATAGGTGCGTGGGTTTATCTCTGGGCTTTCTATCCTGTTCCATTGATCTATATTTCTGTTTTTGTGCCAGTATCATATTGTCTTGATTACTGTAGCTTTGTAGTATATTCTGAAGTCAGGGAGATGGATTCCTCTGCTCTGTTTTTTTTCCCTCAAGATTGCTTTGGCTATTCAGGATCTTTTGTGTCTCCATACAAATTTTAAGATTTTTTTTGTCTTAGTTCTGTAAAAAATGTCATTGGTAACTTGATACAGATTTCATTGAATCTGTAGATTGCTTTGGGTAGTATAGTCATTTTCACAACATTGATTCTTCCAATCCAAGAATACGGCATATCTCTCCATCTGTTTGTGTCAGCTTTGATTTCTTTCATCAGTATCATAGTTTTCTGAGTACAGGTCTTTTACCTCCTTAGGTAGGTTTATTCCTAGGTATTTTATTCTTTCTGTCGCAATGGTGAATGGGATTGTTTCCTTAATTTCTCTATCTGAAGTTTTGTTGTTAGTGTATACAAATGCAAGAGATTTCTGTGCATTAATCTTGTATCCTGCAACTTTATCAAATTCATTGATTAGCTCTAGTCATTTTCTGGTGGCATCTTTAGGGTTATCAATGTATAGTACCATGTCATCTGCAAACAGTGACAGTTTTACTTCTTCTTTTCCAATTTGGATTCCTTTTATTTCTTTTCTTCTCTGATTGCCATGACTAGGATTCCAAAACTATGTTGAATAATAGTGGTGAGAGTGGACATCCTTGTCTTGTTCCTGATCTTAGAGGAAATTCTTTCAGTTTTATACCATTGAGAGTGATGTTTGCTGTGGGTTTGTCGTATATGGCCTTTATTATGTTACGGTAGGTTCCCTCTATGCCCAGTTTCTGGAGAGTTTTTATCATAAATGGGTGTTGAATTTTGTCAAAAGCTTTCCCTGCATCTATTGAGATGATAGTATGGATTTTATTCTTTAGTTTGTTAATATGGTGTACCACATTGATTGATTTGCGTATATTGAAGAATCCTTGCATCCCTCAGATAAATCTCACTTGATCATGGTGTATGATCCTTTTAATGTGTTGTTGGATTCTGTTTGTTAGTATTTTGTTGAGTAGTTTTGCATCTATATTCATCAGTGATATTGGTCTGCAATTTTCTTTTTTTTTTGTAGTATCTTTGTCTGGTTTCGGTATCAGGGTGATGGTGGCCTTGTAGAATGAGTATGGGAATGTTCCTTCCCCCGTAATTTTTTGGAAGAGTTTGAGAAGAATGTGTGTGAGCTCTTCTCTAAATGTTTCATAGAATTCACCTGTGAAGCCATCTGATCCTGGACTTTTGTTTGTTGGAAGATTTTTAATCACAGTTTCAATTTCATTACTTGTGATTGGTCTGTTCATATTTTCTGTTTCTTCCTGGTTCAGTCTTGGAAGGCTATACCTTTCTAAGAATTTGTCCATTTCTTCCAGGTTGTTCATTTTATTGGCATAGAGTTGCTTCTAGTAGTCTCTTATGATGTTTTGTATTTCTTTGGTGTCCATTGTAACTTCTCCTTTTTCATTTCTAATTTTATTGATTTGAGTCCTCTTCTTCTTTTTCTTGATGAGTCTGCCTAAAGGTTTATCAATTTTGTTTATCTTCTCAAAGAACCAGCTTTTAGTTTTATTGATCTTTGCTATTGTTTTCTTTGTTTCTATTTCATTTATTTCTGCTCTGATCTTGATGATTTCTTTCCTTCTACTGACTTTGGGTTTTGTTTGTTCTTCTTTCTCTAGTTCCTTTAGGTGTAAGGTTAGATTGTTTATTTGAGATGTTTCTTGTTTCTTGAGGTAGGATTGTATTGCTATAAACTTCCCTCTTAGAACTGCTTTTGCTGCATCCCATAGGTTTTGGATTGTCGTGTTTTCGTTGTAATTTGTATCTAGGTATTTTTTGATTTCCTCTTTGATTTCTTCAGTGATCTCTTGGTTATTTACTAACATTGTTTAACCTCCACATGTGTTTGTGTTTTTTACAGCTTTTTTCCCTGTATTTGATTTCTAATCTCATAGCATTGTGGTCAGAAAAGATGCTTGATGTGACTTCAATTTTCTTACATTTACTGAGGCTTGATTTGTGACCCAAGATGTGATCTATCCTGGAGAATGTTCCATGTGCACTTGAGAAGAAAGTGTAATCTGCTGTTTTCGGATGGAATGTCCTATAAATACCAATTAAATCTATCTGGTCTATTGTGTCATTTAAAGCTTGTGTTTCCTTATTAATTTTTTGTCAGGATGATCTGTCCATTGGTGTAAGTGAGGTGTTAAAATCCCCCACTATTATTGTGTTACTGTCGATTTCCTCTTTTCTAGCTGTTAGCATTTGCCTTATGTATTGAGGTGCTCCTATGTTGGGTGCATATATATATTTATAACTGTTATATATTCTTCTTGGACTGATCCCTTAATCATTATGTAGTGTCTTTCTTTGTCTCTTGTAACATTCTTTATTTTAAAGTCGATTTTATCTGGTATGAGTCTTGCTACTCCAGCTTTCTTTTGATTTCCATTTGCGTGGAATATCTTTTTCCATCCCTTCACTTTCAGTCTGTATGTATCCCTAGGTCTGAAGTGGGTCTCTTGTAGACAGCATATATATGGGTCTTGTTTTTGTATCCATTCAGTGGGCCTGTGTCTTTCGGTTGGAGCATTTAATCCATTCACATTTAAGGTAATTATCAATATGTATGTTCCTATTACCATTTTCTTAATTGTTTTGGGTTTGTTTTAGTAGGTCATTTTCTTCTCTTTTGTTTCACACTTAGAGAAGTTCCTTTAGCATTTGTTGTAGGGGTGGTTTTGTGGTGCTGAATTCACTTAGCTTTCATTTGTCTGTAAAGCTTTTGATTTCTCCACCAAATCTGAATGAGATCCTTGCCAGGTAGAGTAATCTTGGTTGTAGGTTCTTCCCTTTCATCAGTTTAAATATATCGTGCCACTCCCTTCTGGCTTGCAGAGTTTCTGCTGAGAAATCAGCTGTTAACCTTATGGGAGTTCCCTTGTATGTTATTTGTCATTTTTCCCTTGTTGCTCTTAATTTTCCTTGTATTTAATTTTTGTCAATTTGATTACTATGTGTCTCGGTGTGTTTCTCCTTGGGTTTATCCTGTATGGGACTCTCTGTGCTTCCTGGACTTGGGTCGCTATCTCCTTTCCCATGTTAGGGAAGTTTTCGACTATAATCTCTTCAAATATTTTCTTGGGTCCTTTTTCTCTCTCTTCTCCTTCTGGGACCCCTATGATGTGAATGTTGGTGCGTTTAATGTTGTCTAAGAGGTCTATTAGGCTGTCTTCATTTCTTTTCATTCTTTTTTCTTTATTCTGTTCCACAGCAGTGAATTCCACCATTCTGTCTTCCAGGTCACTTATCTGTTCTGCCTCAGTTATTCTGCTATTGATTCCTCCTAGTGTAGTTTTCATTTCAGTTATTGAATTGCTCATCTCTGTTTGTTTGTTCTTTAATTCTTCTAGGTCTTTGTTAAACATTTCTTGCATCTTCTCGAACTTTGCCTCTATTCTTTTTCCAAGGTCCTGGATCATCTTCACTATCATTATTCTGAATTCTTCTTCTGGAAGGTTGCCTATCTACACTTCATTTAGTTGTTTTTCTGGGGTTTTATCTTGTTCCTTCATCTGGTACATAGACCTCTGCCTTTTCCTTTTGTCTGTCTTTCTGTGAATGTGCTCTTCGTTCCATAGGCTGCAGGATTGTATTTCTTCTTGCTTCCACTGTCTGCCTTCTCTCAGGGTGACTGTTTTTCCACCTATGACTTAGGGCAGAGACCACATAATTGCTGTCCTCAGGCCATCAATTAGTTTTTTTCAAAGAAGACAGACTTTCCATTTCTCTACTTTCCCCCTTCCCCAGGTATATCAGCTTTAACTCTCTGCCTTACATGGAACTTGCAGCCCTGACTCTTAGTCTCTTTTAAGCATTAAAAATCCAGATCCTAAGAACTATATCTGGTTCACTTATCCCTTTGAGCCTCAAGTCTTCAAATCCTACTCACCATTTTGGGTATTTTCTTTGTTCCTTCCACCTGGATACTTCTTTTCTTCCTTTCAAGATCAAGTCTACATTTACACTTTAAAGTCTGACACTTCTACATATCTGGAATGTGTGAGTTTGTGGTGTGTGTTGTGTGTGTGTGTGTGTGTGTGTGTGTGTGTGTGTCTGTGTGTATTGGTGGGGACTTGGATTACTTCCTACATTAGCCTAGGCTTTGATCTTGACTGAAAACAAGCCTGTGCTTTTAACCACTAGGCTCTACTGCCTCCCAGTGTTATTTCCCCTCTTCGGTTTCCATTATTACCCTTGATGCTTCTGTGCATTGTATAAATAAGGAGACAGAATTTGTGACATGCACTTTCTCTGTACAATATAAATAGACATATCTGTCACACTTGAAGTTATCAAATATGGAAAACAAGTTAGCAAGTTAATTTTCCTTTGTTTACTTTCTACACGAACCAATTATTTTCTTAATTAGCTACAGTTTGGCTTTGATTCAGGACCTTAATAAATGAAAATATTATTTGCCTATTTTCGTTGTATACCACATTTCACTGGACCAGGGAGCCAAATTCAGATAGTTCCTTCTTATGAAAGCAAGGTTTAAAGTTTAATGAAGAAACTAAAAATTGGTTCTTGGAACTGAAGTGTAAGCAGGATCCTATATAGATATGCTGACTGTTTTTTCCCATTCCAGACATTCTGCTTTGACTAATATATTTAGAAGATTGAAGATCAACACCTGTTCCTCCAGTAGTTCTCTCTTGTACAGTGACCTTTGCCTCACCCTGTATAAATACACAGGGTGATTAAGCTGTCAGATAGCATAGGGGACTTTTTCGCGGGTGAGGACAATGAATCACTCCTGGAATTTCTCACTGTTTATCCCCCAGATGTCTGCCATTCACCTTGCCACTTATTTATTTGCCCACTTTTAAAAATTAAGCCAGAGTCTCCAAAAGAGTCACCAATGTTGTGGCATTTGAGAATTCTCTATGAAGTTATAGGGCTTGGACTAGATGATCTATTACTAAGAGCCCTCCCAATTCTGGCATTTTATGGGCTCAAATTTCATTGCCAACTACCACGATTGAGGACAGATCACATAACCTTAAGTTTGTGCTTAAGAAAGTGTCAATGCTCATGTTTATTGCTACAACAGGACTTCACACAAAGCCATTTGTAGTATAGAACTTTCCAATGTCCCAGGGCTTTTTTAATCGGTGGGAAAAAAAAAGGAAGGAAACTAACATTTATTGAGTTATCACATAGCATGTATCCTCTGAGTTAAAACTTACTGACTATGAAAGAGGTTCTATTTCACCCATTTTAAAAGAAGTTGAGTTTGAGAGAATTTAACCAATTTGCTCAATGTTGCATATCTAGTAGTTAGTGGAGGTGAGATTTGAATCCAAGTCTTGGTTTCAAAGTCTTTCCACAACTCATGCTTCCTGTCTATCTATCCATCAATTTATTCATTTATCATGTATTTATTGAGCACGTACTATGTGCCAGATAGGCACTGTGAATACAGTGGAGAATAAGACAAGGTCCTTGCACTCCATCAGGGTTCATTTACAGCATGAAATTATCCTGAATATGGTAGACCACAGGACAATGAGCATCCCCATGGCTGCAGAAAGATTCAAAACAGATGACTTGACTGCAAAGATCCTGGAGGGCCATGGTGAGATCTGGTTAGCACTGGTCAGGAGAGGGACCAATTTTGATCTGATCATCCTCTTATTAGAACCCCCAAAAGATTCCATCACTTTTGACCAAAATAGATGTCAAGTGGTATGAGGGGAACTTAATCCTTCTTAGGTCCATAAGCCTCTGAAAAGAACAGCTTTATTAAGGTATAATATATATACCATAAGATTCACCCATTTTAAGTATATGATCCAATGGTTTTTAGTACATTTATAGAATTGCACAACCATCACCACACTCTAATTTTAGAACACTTTCATCACCTCAAAAAAGAAACCACATAAACATTAGCAGTCATTCTCCACTCCTGCTGTCCCTCCCTCTCTGCTCCAGCGTCAGGAAACCCCTAATCTACTTTCTGTCTCTATGGATTTTCTTATTTTGGACATTTTACATAAATGGAATCATGTAATATATGATGCTTTGTGACTGGCTTCTTTTTACTTAGCATAATGTTTTCAAGGTTTATCCATCTTCTAGCTGTATCAGTACTTCATTCTGTTTTATGGCCAAATAAAATAGTATACTACATTTTATCTATCCGTTCATCAGTTCACTGACATTTGGTTGTTTCCACCTATTAAGAATGATGTTGCTGTGAACCTTTGTGTACAAGTTTTTGTTTAGGCATCCATTTTCAATTCTTCTGAATATATATTGAGTGGAATTGCTGAGTTCTATGGTAATTTTTAATGCTTAAAATATTAAGGAACTAACAAATGGTTTTTCAGCAGAGGCTGCACCATTTTACATTCCCATCAACAATGTATGAAGGTTCCTGTTTCTCCACATCCTCTCCAATGTTTTAAAAGCCTCTTTAAAGTACGTCATGTAGCACTTTAATAATAATATTATCAATATTAATAATAACGACAACATTAATAGCCAACACTTACTGTGTGTCAGGTACTTTTCTAAGCACTTTACATAAATTAACTCATTGACTCTTCATAGAAACCCTATGATGTAGGTACTATTATTTCAGATGAGGAAATTGAGGCACAGAGAAGATAAATAAATTGCCCTAGTTCACACAACTAAAAAGTTTCAGGGCCAAGATTTGAATATAGGAAGTCTGACTCCAAAATTTGTGCATTTGACAAATAGGTAACATTGTTTCTCTAATGAATATAGCTTGCATTCTAAGTGTTTTACACCCATCTTCTCATCTCACCTCACAAAATGCTATTTTATCACCACCATCTTATACGTGAAGTGACTATGTCAAAGAGAGGTTAAGTAACTTACTCAAGGTCACATGGCTTGTATTTGTGAAACCAAGATGAAAACCCAAGGTCAGGCATGCTGAGCCCTTCTGCTCTTTGGAACAAGGCTGGAGTTCATGCAGCTTCAGTGGTAAAAGTGGAAGGGAAAACAATACCTATAAGCAGTTCCCATGCTTAGGGGTAAAAGCTACAAGAAACAGAATCACCTCAACCCTACTAAATTCTCATTGACCCCTGTTTGCAAATATTTTCAAGTAAAAAGTGAATGCAAAATTAGCTGAGAGGTTCAGGTGAGACTCCGTGACATGGGGACCTTTTCGGGTAAAGAAGTAGAACATTGTCCAAATAAGAATGCATTTCCACTGGACTGTCAACCAGCAGTTGTCACTGGTGCCAAAGCAGAAGCACTGGCTATCCTTTAGAATGGTTTTCAATTACACTTTTCTTTAAAAAAATTAACAGTTTTACATTTAGTATTTTATCTTTCCAGGTAAGAAATCAGTGGCAGGATCCTTGGATAAGGTACTTGCTTTGATGAATGAAAGGTGAGGGATGTCTTGGTGAGGAAAAATTTAGAAAACATTGGGAAACACCTATAACTCCATCTGTGGGCTAGAATTTAAAAACCTAAGGTTGGGGCTTCCCTGGTGGCGCAGTGGTTGAGAGTCCGCCTGCCGATGCAGGGGACACGGGTTCGTGCCTCGGTCCGGGAAGATCCCACATGCCGCAGAGCAGCTGGGCCCGTGAGCCATGGCCGCTGAGCCTGCGCGTCCGGAGCCTGTGCTCGCAACGGGAGAGGCCACAACAGTGAGAGGCCCGCGTACCGCAAAAAAAACAAAAAAAAAGCCTAAGGTTGATTGTTTGCTTTATCAAACTGACAAAGGCTGTGTGGTGGTGAGGATTATAGGCTACTGTCCTTCTGAGTTCTATTCTGGACTCTGCCACTTGCCTCACATGTAACTTTAATCGAGTTACTTAACTTCTCTCTACCTTGGTTTCCCCATCTGTAAAATGGGCATCATAGCACCTATCACATAGAAGCATGGGGAGGATTAATTAGGTTAATACATATAAAATGCTTAGAACAGTTTCTGGCATACAGTAAGATCTATTATGTTAACTGCTTGTATAATAGTAGTAATACTAATATTATTATTGTATGTTGTCAAGAAGAGGTAATATTATAAATCTTAAAATGTAAATATCCTGAAATCTCACTTTTAGAGAATTATGCTAAATAAATAATTACATATTCAATTACAACTATGTTCACCGCAACCACGTTTACATAGTGGAAAACCAGAAGCCATCTATTAATAATGTAAACCTTCATGCCTTGACAAGGAATGATCTTTACAACATAAGGCTAAGTGAAAAAAATCAGGCCATAAAATAGTACATTATAATTTTTTATTTCGGGAAATATGTGTATACACATGCTTGGAGAAAGGTCTGGAATATCGATATATTAAACAGTAGCTATCCCTGGCTGTTGGTCATTTTTAGGCCCTCCTGGCTATTTATATTCTACTCATCTTTTCTCAATGAGCAAGTATTTGTGTAATTTTAAACAGTCATCTTAAAAAGTCGAAGCCTGCAACGTCTGATCTGCCTCACCCGGCAGCGGGTTTGGACAGTTAATAGATGCAGCCCGGGTTGCATATGAGGTACTTTACATTCTCCACAGCCATCCGGGGACAGAATCTCAATTAGAACATCAAGGTCTGGCTTCTGCGGCCCCTTGCTGTGTCAGTTCCACCTAGGAGCTGCTGTGGATTTACATAAATTAAACGCCCGCTGGATAGCTGCCATCATCTTGAAAAATGGAATGTGATCAGCATGGGGGAGGGAAGGAAAGGGAAAATTCGCCTTTGTTTCATGACACCCTCTTCTTGTTAATGCTCATTCAAGACTGCTTTGACCGCAGCTCAGTTGTGGTTTGGTAATATCCATGGCTTTTTTTTTACGATGGGGAAAACAATTTGAGCAGCATTTTCTTCCGTGAGAGGCACTCCTTAGGGAAGAGATCTTGTACAGCCGGATCACATGCCATGGGATGTGCGTGGGCTTAGAATCATAGAATTTTCAAAAGAGAGGTGCCCTACGGACTGTCAGTCTGGTGCTGTCCGCAACCATTATAAGGCCATGCTGACCTTTCAAGAGACAAAAACTCGTGTTCTTTTTGTATTTTGTATCATGAAAGCAATCCTTCTTTTTTTATATTTTCTCTTTGTAATTTTTTTTCTCTTTTTTTTTTGGCCACGCCGCAAGTCACGTGGAATCTTTAGTTCCCTGACCAGGGATCGAACCCGCGCCCCCTGAAGTGGAATCGCAGAGTCTTAACCACTGGACTGCCAGGGAAGTCCCCTGTTTGTAATTTTAAAAAAATTTGTAAGTAATTTTTAAACTTGAACTGCATATTTGTAATGATAAAAGTGCCTTTTTTTTTTTTTTTGCAGTATGCAGGCCTCTCACTGTTGTGGCCTCTCCCGTTGTGGAGCACAGGCTCCAGAGGCGCAGGCTCAGTGGCCATGGCTCACGGGCCCAGCCGCTCCGCGGCATGTGGGATCCTCCCGGACCGGGGCACGAACCAGTGTCCCCTGCGTCGGCAGGCGGACTCTCAACCACTGCGCCACCAGGGAAGCCCGATAAAAGTGCTTTTTAAGAGATTCTGATTTTGATATTCTACCTGGGGTTGGGGGAAGGAGGGTTTGTCCACAATGTCCTCACACATAGCAAGAATCACTGCTCTAAGCCAAGCCTCCCTCCCCATAGCCATCTCTCACTTTCATTCAGTTCATTGAGTCACTATCATGTTCCACGGAATGTGCCAGCTCATGTCATGTGCCTTCCCAGGAAAAGAGAAGCTCCATAGATTTCATGAGTAAGTCTGTGGTTCAGTGTGAATTAGATTCATTCATCCATCCTTCTATCCATTTGTTGAACAAATGTTTATTGAGTATCTATTACATCCTAGGCAATGGTCTAGGTTCTGCAGGTAATGATAGTGAACTAGAACTTACATTCTAGTGGGGAAAGAGGCAATAACTAAATAATATGAAGTCAGGCAATAGTAAGTGCTATGAAGAAAAGAAAGTAGGGTATGGGAGTACTCCTTTAGATGGGATGGTCAGGGAAGGCTTCTCTGAGGAGGTGACGTTTGAGCAGATAGCTGAATGGAAGAGACTGGAGCAGGATCAGAGGCATTCCTAGGGTTGAAGTCTGTTTTAAACAGTTATTTAGCGTCTATTTCCAGAATTTGTTCAGACTCGGGGCAGAAAGTTTCCCCTGACTACAAAATAAGAGATGACCAGGTTCAGGCAAGCAGTGGGAAGCATTCAACAGCCCATATCAGAGTCCTAGCATTAGTCAGGCCACAGTTCACAGAGGAGGACTGTGATGCCCATCAGTATGGCCTGTATCAGGAACAATAATCAGCAGTTGGAACTCTCAGTTCCTTAGGCTCTCAGGCTCTCTGCTTCTGTGATGGGTAAGTAAGTCATGGGTCCCTGCTAACCTCCTCTACTCTTCTTCTATACCCTCACCCCACCCACCCTGTAGGGTAACTGAAAGGTCTGGAGGAGCTGCTAGTCCCACAGAACAGTCTTAGAACCATTGGGATTGACATGTACACACTGCTATATTTAAAACAGATAACCAACATGGACCTACTGTATAGCACAGGGAACTCTGCTCAATGCTCTGTAATAACCTAAATGGGAAAAGAATTTGAAAAAGAATAGATACATGTATATGTATAACAGAATCACTTTGCTGTACACCTGAAACTAACCCAACATTGTTAATCAACTAGACTCCAATATAAAATAAAAATTAAAAAAAATAAAAATTTCAAAACACCAAAAAATATATATATAATTAAAAAAAAAAAACCATAGGAGTAGATGCTCTGAAACCCTGCCCCAGGAAGGAACAGGCCCGGTTGTCAGGGTATCCAGGCAGCATTTAACTGAAAGCTTGGGAGGAACAAACCAGAAGGCCATTTCTGTTCTTGGGAGCAGGGTCACAAGCAATTGTGGGGAGAGAGGGAGAGAAGGCAGGTAAACCCAGACAGGCTTCAGGGAAGACAGTACCAGCAGTAGCTGTGTTTGTAACCTCCCGTCTTTCCTTTTGGTGCCCCCTCTCTGTTTCCAGCACCCCTGGTTTAGCTTCCATCCAGATGCTGAGGTTGTTCTCAATTAACTGCCCACTAATCTCCCCAGAAAGGGTAACTTGGAACATCTCTAAGCACTGGGTTATAAACGAATTATCGCAGAGCCCAGGGTTCTGAGGCAGTGCTTTGGGGGTCACTGTGGGAAATGAGTGAGGTTGGCCGAGCATGTGGTCTTTGGGGTCCCCAGCCCCTAAACAGATATTTGTATCTGCTATACATACCGGCTGCTATGAAAAGGTCCAAATTCTTTTTTGAAAACCCACAAAAACAAAACTAAAACTGTCACCTTAAGGTGTTACTTCTTCTGGGAGGCAAGTAGAGTCTAATAGCTAAGAGTTAGGGTCCAGGATAAGGCAACCTGCATTCGATCCCAGTTTCATCATGGCAGTGATCTTGGGCAAATTACTGAAAACTCTCTGAATTTGGGATTTCAGTCATTCTCAAGTTACTGGAAATACTTAGTTTCATCATAAGGTTGTCATGAGAATCAGACACAGTGAAAGTGTATGGAGGGCTTTGTACAGTGCCACATAATAAGGACATGGTAACGGTTAGCAATTCTTAGCTACATTTATTAAGGTGTTCTAGAGCCTTGCTACTCAAAGTGTGGTCCATGGACCAGCAATACCAGCGTCTCCTGGGATCGTGTTAGAAATACAGAATCTCAGGCCCCACTGCAGACTTACAGCACCAGAATCTGCAGCTTAACAATACCTGCTGGTGATTCACATGCACATTACAGTTTGAGAAGCACTGGTCCAGAAGACATTCAAGACCAAAAGAATTGATGTTTAATGGTGGTATTCTGGGAGCTATTTGGGAGCCATCAGAGGTCCTTCCTGGTACCCTTCAAATCATACCATGCAGACTGCTACTTTCCCGAACAAAAAAGTTGATTTTTCAAGTAAAGTGCCTGACTGCCTCTGGAAAACTCACTCATCTTTCAAGGCACAGCTCAAGCGTTCCCTTCTCAGCACAGCATTTCCTGACACACCTGTCCCACCACGCACACCCTCATGGAACCAAACACTCCTCCCTTTGTCCTCTTCTTGACTCTGAACTGCCTTCTATATCATATTGCCCAAACACATACAGCAGTTATGGAATGTATGCCCAGCAAGCAACTCAGATGTGCAAAAATGTTCTCTAGAATTGAACCAAACTACCCCCAGGAACTTCCCATCCTGCTGGGTGGCGGGAGAGGAAGTGCAGACACACAATTCATTGTGCCAATTGAAAGAAATCTGCCTCTTTGGATAAATGCTGAGTCTTGCATGTTTTAACTTCATTTCCCCTCCCCTTACATGGGAGGAGTCTAGGAGCTGTGGGGTTGGGGACAATAGAGCCTTGGATCTGTGCTCATTCTTCTGGGTGCTCACTATTTTCTGCTAGGGAGTGGCTGGTCCAGAATAAGCCTTCCGCTCCTGTGCCAATGGATGCTGAAGTGCAGTGGGTCCCTTCTGGTCTTTTAGGGACTTCATTGGTTGCACCTGTTGTTGAAAGCTATAGCCCTAGCTGTTTGTTTCTGGTTGCAAAGCCCCCCTGATTTTGTATCCTCTTCATTCCAAACACAGGCCTCTGGTGGCCCACTGGTCCTCTCTACCCCTTCAATTTTGGATTTTCTGCATGCCTGTGGCAGGTTGTGAAGAAACAGAAGTGTTACATCAGGCCCATGAACTTTGAGACCTCCCTCCCCTATCACCCAGATGCCAGACTGTTCCAGCACCGAGGTGAACGCAGGTCTTCTCCAAGGGGCCTTTAGAGCGTCCTAGTCTGTTCCAGTTAAGAAACAGCCCTCACTGCTTTGGTGGTGTCTACCAGGCTCCTCTGGTATCTGTCCACTTGCTCCTCTCCTTGGTGGGAACTTTCTTTATATCCTAGACTGAGTTCTCTTTACTCTTGGCCTATAGTAAAACCCCAAACTTTGCTTTGAATATATAAAGGAAGCTTCTGGTGTTTGAAAATTCTTTTCTTCCTTGATAAAACCTCATTTTTAATGACTTTTTTATAATTTATTATTAATTTTATACTGGAGTATAATTTACAATATTATGTTAGTTTCAGGTGTACAGCAAAGTGAATCAGTTATACATATACATATATCCACTCTCTTTTAGATTCTTTTCCCATATAGGTTATTACAGAATATTGAACAGAGTTCCCTGTGCTATATAATAGGCCCTTGCTGATTATCTATTTTATATATAGTAGTGTATATATGTTAATCCCAAATTCCTAATTTATCCCTCCCGCCCACATTTCCCCTTTGGTAAACCTAAGTTTGTCTTCCAAGTCTGTTTCTGTTTTGTAAATAAGTTCATTTGTATCGTTTTTTAGATTCCACATATAATTAATATCATATGATATTTGTCTTTGACTGACTTCACTTAGTATGATCATCTCTAGGTCCATCCATGTTGCTGCAAATGGCATGATTTCATTCTTTTTTATGGCTGAGTAATATTCCATTGTATATAGGTACCACATCTTCTTTATCCACTCCTTTGTCGATGGACATTTAGGTTGTAAAACCTCATTTTTAAGACTATTTTCTAACAAGGGTTCTTAAGCATTTTCTAACATGGTGGCCTTCTGTAGCAGTCTGATGGTGCTTATGGATACCTTCTCAGAAAAATATTTTAAATAGATTAAATAAAGTACATAGGATTACCAAGGAAGCCAATTATATTGAAATATAGTTATAAATATTAGAAAACCATGATAGAATGATATTTGTGCTTCTTTATCAATGCATTTAATGATAAGATCTAATTGCAGGTCTAGTAACCACCACAATTTTGAAGTAATGATGAGGGTAAATAATATTTTGAGATAGCCACAGCATTATTAATTTGATATGAAAATGTGATTTTTATTGACGACAAAGTCATAGATGTGGCTAAAATTACAGTGGTTTGTTGCCTACAGTCATGATGAAAGTAAGTGCTGATTTTTGATGAGAGATGTGTGAAAGTTAAAATGCACTTTGTCTTTTGTGTACTTTTCGTAACTTTGGATCGCATGTTTAAAAAAAACAACACACGACTCATCTATAGACTAAAAAGAACCCCCAAATCTAATCTTACAGCCAAAGCTAAGCAATGACTTACAGTACTATTCTAGCTGGTACCCACTCTTCCCTGAAGAGTGGAAACCTATAGACTCGGTGAACCCCAGGGCATCAAGACTTACAGGAGATGAAAGATCCATTTGTGTAATAGTTTAAAAATGATTATAGCCATTACGTTATTTATTGGCACTGATTTGTTTTCCTATCTGTCTCCTTCATTAGACAGGGCACTAGTCCTTGAGAGCGGGGATTGTGTTTTAGTCATCTTTGTCGCTTAGGAGCTAGCCGGACACATGGCAGGAGATCAATAACTGTCTATGAATGAGCAAATCAACTATCTTTGCCAGAAAATTGGCAGGACCTAGCAGCCTGCTGAGCCATTCATTATTCACCATTCAGCTCCTCTTTGCACTCCAACCATTGCAAGCTCACCCTCAAAGTCTTGCTCACTCATCTCAACTCCAACGCACTCCAACCCTCAGCTTTTAGTCCCTCTTCCCTTCAACACACATACACAAGCACACACACACGTCACAGGAGGATGAGTCACTTAACCAACAGCAAATGCCACTGAACACTGCTACCACCTATTCATTCAATACATGATTATGATGCTCTTACTATGTGCCAGGCTCAGAACACAGAGCTAAGGGTACGGAGCCAGACATGGTCCACACTCCTCCATCTTGAAGTTTTTAGTCAAGGGCAGTGACCTTTGAATTGTGTTCTATAACTTCCTGGGTTCATGGAGAGTCCTTAGAGGCTGATATAGGGAGACTAAACTGTCAGAAGTCTGGGTCCCCTTCCCTACTTCATCCAGAGTAGCTACACTTTTTGCCTATTTTACATATTGAGTTTAATTTTTAGAAAGAGTTTCATAGCTAAGAAATATGTGAAAACCACTGCCCTAGTGGAAGTCCCTGGCCATAGCAGTGATTTGAGGCTCAACTTTTCTAAAACCACCTTTTTGAAATGATAAAGGAAGAGCTTGTGTGTTCAGGATTTAGCGCAAAGTTCCTCTCATCCTAAAAGTCTTCAGGGAAAGAGATTCTAGAAGACAAAGTCCCTGTCCCCTTGGATATCTGGTCATCAGAACCTTTCTGCCTTTGATAAGGGCAGGGGAAGGGGCTACAGGGAGAGATAAGGACAGGGGAAGGGGCTACAGGGAGAACAGCCGTGTGGCCTCTGTCCCTAGCTGCGGGCCCCAGCCACAGGACCTACAGGAAGGAGATGTGGATTTTGCAGAGAATGGAATTTCCTGAGTGGTCATGCCACAGACACCAAGCTGATGCCTTCTCCCTGGCACCCCTCTTCCCTTCTCTGCCTTTATAAGTGAGATGGCAGAGAGAATCAGGAATGCAAACTCACCAAGGCCAAAATGTGGTTAATTCCACTGATGGCTGGAAGTCAAGACCAAAAGTTTTAATACAGAATGGTGCCCGTTTTAGACTGCTTTGTTTAGATGGGGAGTGCAAATTAGAAAAAAATAAAAGGGGTCTGTGGAGACTGTGTTTGGAAGCATATGAAGCACACAGTGGGAAAACGTTTCCCCCAAGAGCTGCCTTCTCCAAGATTGCATTATTTTGTTTGCTCTTAAGGGCAAATGTGGGAACAAAGAATTTGAATTTGATTGGCTGAGCAACTGCCTCCTTCCACGGCCATCTCACCCTAAGCCTTGGAAAAGGTCAGACTGTGATAGTGGCCCAGTCTGAGTGGTGAGGGATAAGATAGTGAGGGTATAATAGGAGTGAGGCACAATGGTTGACACGTAGTAAGAAAAGAAGCAATGGCTTGCTCATTCATTCATTCATTTCCTGAGAATCAATTATGTGTCAGGTACTGTGTGAGGTGTTGGAAACACAAAGACACGGGCACAGTCTGCCATCTTGGAGCATGGAGAAGTTATCATAGCTTTGTAAATTTTAGTTTACTCATTTATAAAGTCAGGTTAATCTGAGTAGCTCCCTCATGGGGCTGTTAACAAGGACATAGTGGGTTAAAGTCCAAGTATGCTCAACTGAAATATTTTGTAGATTTTATATTAAGAACAGATTTTTCTCTACTCACCTGCTTAAGAGTTTATAAATATTCCAGAAAAAAAGATGAATATGAGGAAATGCGGCAGGAGAGGTCCAGAAATTTTTCCTATGGCTATGGAATCTCTCCATAAGGATTTGTCTCTAGGCTTCAACCTGTGAATTTGGTCAGATTGTGGCCAGGGGTCTACTGCCCCAGTTTGTTAGGGGGCCTGAATTTCACAACTCCAGCTGCCTTCGGAACTGATGAAATTCCAGCAGAGTTAGTAGTTTGTTTCCTAATTGATTTTGATCCTCAATCATGGGGCATCACGTCTATACAATAACTCAGGTCCTGGCTTCACTCAGAAGCTGCAATATTAGTGGTATTTTTCCCAAGAATAAGGACCCTCTGATCCTAAGGTTCCTGGGTCCTCCTTTAGTCAGAGTTTGCCCAATAAGCGTCTCTGTTTTAGTGCCCTTACCTGCCCTGTTGAACTCAGGCATGGCCATGCAACTTGGTTTGACCAATGAAATTTGAGTAAAAATGGCACCTGTCACATTCAGGCAGAGGCTTTAAGAGCCAGTGTGAGGTTTGCCACATTCCCTTATCCCTCTTCCATGTCAACTGCAATGTTCCAGATACAGGCTGATCTATTAGCCCAGGTCCTGGAGTGAAGATAACATGGACCAGAGGGTCAACCAAGCCATGATGGACACATAGCATGAGTGAGAAATAAACCTTTGTGGTTCACAGGTGAGATTTTGGAGTTATTTGCTACTGCAACATAAGCTCACCTATTCTGACTGATATAAGAAGTGCTGAGTAAGTATTAATTCTTATTATTAAGCAGAAGCTCCTTCTTTCTCATTTAGCATGAAATCACAATATATCATGATAGTGAAAAATTTAGGAATTCAACTGGTTGCTTTATCTCCACCAATAGTTTTCTGTTTATTAATGAAGCCCCCTTTTCAAATAAAGCTCTATACAGGACTTCAATATATAAAACAGATAAAGGCAGTAGTTTATTAATATAAATTTGATAACCCAAATACGTATTTACTTATTATAAAGGAAAAGTAACAGATATGACTGTTTTGATAAACACAAACATTAGGAACAGGAAATTATGATGCAGTTGTATCAATTCATTGGTACAAATGAATTTGTTTTGGCTGTACATAGTAAGAATATTCTGACCCATAATGATAAATATCTGCAGATGGTTGTTTGTATTCCCTCATTCAACAGCATGCTATGGACTTATGTTCTTTGATTAAACTGGATGGGAAATGAAGTCTATTTTGAGCTCTGCACAAAAATGAATCACCGAGCAGCTCAAGTTAATGCACTGCTTGGTCTTCAATGTGTCATGTGTCAAAATTTGGCATATATAACATTTTTGAATGTGTGTTGTTTTTAGTTACAGGTTTTTTACTTACAAATTTTAAGCTGTTTGCAATTATCTTTAAACGATATTCAGATTGATGTTAGAATTCCTGGGCCATTTCTTCAGAATCCTTGGAAGGAAACAAAAATATTTACCTACATCAGTATTTTCCAAGCATCACTCATTTATATGCCACCTTCACTATCTTTGCTATTTCCATAAACCACCTGTCCTATTATTCCCTTAATATCTTTCCTCAAACTGACCCACTTTTAAAAAAATGACCTCATCGTAAGCAATAATATTTCTGAAATAATGAGTCTAATATAATATTTGTATTTTTCAAACATATATAAGAATAAATATACAAATTTGAAAAAAAAAAGTGTCTGTTTACCAGCTTTCACTTTGCATTTGCTATTGGCAATAAATACCACACTTACAGAAATACTGACCACAATCTAAAGCAATCTGTTTGGCTGTGGGTTTTTTCATATGATTTTGTGATCATTTTTTAAAACAATACTGAATTACTCTGATTTACATCTGGATTTAGTACCACGTAGAAACAGCCTAATATTTTCTATTTCATTCAAACTTTTCCTGAAAAAGAACCAGAGTGTAGAACCAGTTTTCACCGGAGTGTAAAAAGAACCAGGGGAACAGATTTTGTGTGTGGAATGGGGCATGAGAATTGTTAGGGTAACTGAGGGATGCCTACTAGGCTTTAGGCTACACATCTAAAAGGAATTCACAAAGTAAGTGGTAGCAGTAAAGGACTTAATCTAAGAAAGTAAGGATGTCTTAAGAATTTAAACTGTAGTTTTTTTCAGACCAGCCACAATGCAAGGATGTCATCTGTAGATAAAAGAGTTGCATTGGTTCCTTGAGTTTTTAAGGACAGTGGCATCAGATACTTCTGAAATAGAGGATGTAATGAATAGAGGCCAAAAAGTAGAAAGCATCTCCATTATAAATTGACTTCAATGATAATATCCACTGACGCTTCAAGACTTTTTTTGCCTGCTTCAAACCCTGACAATTGACAGGCTCTAGGAGTAGCTCTATAAATGGGGCAAGTGTAAACACATTGAGAAAGAGAAAATCTTTGGGAAATGTTCTGAGAGAAAATAAAAACAAACAAAATGGTCCACATTAATGTCCAAACTGGCAAGTTTTTCACTGACTTACAGCCTGAGTCCTCCTCAGAAGAAACTCATAAACATCAGATGCTCTTTTGTTCAGCTCTATAACAGGGCAACAGCAGGAAACACCTGGAGAACAACTTGGAAATCCAGGGGTTGGCTAGCTTTTTGATTACCTTCTGCCTTTGCACTGCGAGACAGCCTGGGTTTGACGCTACCATCTGGAAGTCTCCTGCCACATGTGATACTTGATGGAATGACATTGCGACCTTTTAGTGTTTTGGTCACTGGGTCTTCCAGGAGGGGACTTTGTTCTTCTACGTGTGCCATTCTTACATAGAGTGGAGTTCTATGAACATTGGTCTAGGAGCTGAGCAAGGTAGCAGCATTAAATGTCTCTCATATAGCACCAGGAGACTGAACCAAAATGTTCATTGCGGCATTGTTTGAAATAGTGTAAAATTGGAATCAGTCTAAGAAATCATTGATTAGTGACTGGATAAATAAAGTGTGGTATATTCTTATAATGGAAGAGTATATAGTAGTACAAATGAATGAACTTGAAGTACATGTGTCAACTATGGACCCCACTTGAAAAAAATTCATAGTATCATGTCATTGATACAAAGGTTATCAACATGCAAAGCAATACTATATATTGTTTAGGAATATGTTCATATATATACATTCATATGTAGTAAAAGTACAAAGAAAGAACATAGTCTTTATCTTCAAGATAAAGGTTACTTCTGGGAACAAAGGGAGGAAAATGAGATCAGGGAAGAGTATACAAAGGGCTTTGACTATGTTTATAATATTTTATTTATTAAGCTAGGTGAGTTCATTACATTTTTCTCGACATCTTTTTAATGTCTCATATCTTCATAAATAAAAACCATTTTTCAAATATGCTCATTGCAACAGCTCATCTGACAGAGATCCACCAGCTTCTAAGGATCACTCATGTGAGCGGAACTGTTCTATGTACTTAAAACTGGAAAATTGTACCAACAAACATGTGCTGATCCCCAAAACGGACGGGCTATTTGGTGTTGCTTCCTCAAAAGTGGGCTTTGGATTGTAAACTTTCTGGGACGGGGAAGCCATTAACAACATATAACTGGATTAGACAGTCACCTGGCAGGGCCCTGAGGGGGATAAGACCTGAGACATGTTGGTTGGCTTGGAGAGGACAGAGACAATTCTAGAGCAGTGGCCAATCACTTTTTTTTAAAAAAAAATGAGGGTCATTTCAGGAAAAATTAAAATGCTTATGAGCCGTCTCTGTTTCCCCTTATTTGAAATGAAAAGAGCTTTATTGAGTTCTGACTTGGTTCATTCACTTTGTAGAGTAAAACAATGCCAATGAGACCATTGGTTCTGTCACTAGAACATTAATATCCAGCCATATTGAGGAATAGCTACCCACAGATGCCTTTCTAATATTTCACCTTGAAATGAGGTTGTGTGTTACAAGGTGGGATAGCTGTGTGAGGCCTGTGTTTCTGTGGGTAACTCATCACAAGTCTAGAGTTCAGGGGATGACAAACTGCAGCTCATGAGCCAGATCAGGTCATGGTCCACTTTTGAAAAGAGTTTTATTGGAGCACAGCTATGCTCATCAATTTCTGTACTGTCTCTGACTGTTTTTGCACTACAATGGCAGAGTTGAGTAGCTGCAACAGAGACCAACTGGCCCACGCAGCCTAAAATATTTATTATCTGGCTCTTTACAGAAAGTTCATCAACTAGACTAGACATGAGAAACTGACCGAGCAGGATGCAGCTGAGTGGAGCAGCGGAGGCACTGGGTTGCGGGCAGCAGAAGGGAGAGGCAGAAGAAGGGTAGCTCGGGACCAGCTGGGTCTATTTCCCCAAATCACTGCCAACCAGCTCTATCTGCAACTGCACTGAGGTCATTCTGATTTTCCTCTGTGACTCATCCAGTGCAGCCACCAGTGACTACCTTTTCTCCTGGTGCCTCCAGACCTGGGCAAACGAAAATCCAGTAATTATCAAACTCTGATGTCCTCCCACCTCTCAAATCTGCTCCTCTACTTGTCTTCCCCATCTCAGTGCTGGCAACTTGATCCTGCCAATTTCTTAAGCCAAAAATATTATAGTCATTCTTGACCTCTAACTTTCTTTACATCATCCACATACAATCCATCAGCAAATGCAGTCAGCTCTACTTTTGCAAGGGTATCGGAATTTTGACCACTTCTCATCTTTCTACCACTACTTCAGTGGCCCAATTCACCATGCTCCCCTGCCTGGATCACTACAGTCTCTCCCTAATGATCTTCCCACTTCCACCCTTGCTTCCTTAGAGTCTATCCTCCTAGTAGCAGCTAGAATTTTATTATTTTTTTTATTGAGGTATAGTAGATTTATGATGTTGTGTTAATTTCTGCTGTACAGCAAAGTGATTCAGTTATACATACATATATGTTATTTTTCGTATTATTTTTCATTATAGGTTATTACAGGATATTGAATATAGTTCCCTGTGCTATACAGTAGGACCTTGTTGATTATCTATTTTATATATAGTAGTTTGTATCTACTAATCCCAAACTCCTAATTTATCCCCCGCACCTTTCCCTTTGGTAACCATAAGTTTGTTTTCTCTGTCTGTGAGTCTGTTTCTGTTTTTAAAATAAGTTCATTTGTAACATATTTTAGATTCCACATATAAGTGATATCATGTGATATTTGTCTATCTCTGTCTGACTTATTTCACTTAGTATGATAATCTCTAGGTCCATCCATGTTGCTGCAAATGACATTATTTCCTTCTTTTTTATGGCTGAGTAATATTCCATTGTATGTATACACATCTTCTTTATTCATTCATCTGTTGATGGACATTTAGGTTGATTCCACGTCTTGAATACTGTAAATAGTGCTGCTATGAACATTGGGGTACATGTATCTTTTCAAATTAGAGCTTCCTCTGGATATATGCCCAGGAGTGGGATTGCAGGATCATATGGTAACTCTATTTTTAGTTTTTTAAGGAACTTCCATGCTGTTCTCCATAGTGGCTGCACCAATTTACATTCCCACCAACAGTGATGGAGGGTTTCCTTTTCTCCAAATCCTCTCCAGCATTTATTGTTTGTGGACTTCTTTTTTTTTAAGATTTATTTTATTATTTATTTAATTTATTTGTGGCTGCGTTGGGTCTTGGTTATAGCACGCGGGATCATCATTGAGGCATGCGGGATCTTTCGCTGCAGCACGCAGGATTCTCTCTAGTTGTGGCGTGCGGGTTTTCTCTCTCTAGTCATGGCACACAGGCTCTGGAGTGCATGGGCTCTGTGGTTTGTGGCACGCAGGCTCTCTAGTTGAGCCGTGTGAGCTCAGTAGTTGTGGCGCGTGGGCTTAGTTGCCCCGCGGCATGTGGGATCTTAGTTCCCTGACCAGGGATCGAACTCGTGTCTCCTGCATTGGACGGCAGATTCTTTACCACTGGACCACCAGGGAAGTCCCGTGGACTTCTTAACGATAGCCATTCTGACTGGTGTGAGGTGATACCTCTTATAGTTTTCACAGAATTATTTTTTAAGACATAAATACGATTATGATATTCATTTACTGAAAACCCTCCAGTGGCTTCCCACCTCGCTCATAAAATTCAGTCCTTAGTTTATAGGAAAGTCCACCATTTGGCCCCCTGTTACCTCTTCAACCACCCTCTCCCCCATATCATCATTTCAACCGCTCTAGCCTCCTTGCTATTCTTCAACCACGCCAGGCCTTAGCCCATGATCTTTCCTCTGCCTGGAACAATCATCCCACAGATATTCCCATGACTCTTTGCCTCACTTCCTTCAAGTCTCTGCTCAAATATTCCCATCTCTATGAGGCCTTCCTTGATCTAAAATGGTGAATCCCCCACTACCAACTCTGGTGTTTCCCATCCTTCCAAACTCTGCTTTTCGTTTCTTCATTCATTGTCATTTGGCACAGTATTTATTTAATAAGTTATCTTGTTTGTGGTCTGTCACCCCCTATTAGGTTTTAAACTCCATGAAGGTAGAGATGTTTGTTTTGTTCATGGTTACATTCAATCGGCCTAAGAAAGTTCCCGGCATATAGTAGGCAAATTTTTTGTTGTTGAATGAGTTACTGGGAACTAGTTTCTAGTAGAGATCCATGGGCCTTGAAAATCTCTGAGAACCTTTGCTAACATGAATTACTATGTTTTTCCAAGATAGTTTCTTATCCTCCACACCTCTAAAAGTGAGCATCCAAGAAGAAAGACCCAGGACTTCAGATCTCTGAGCCTAAGGCATGATGAACTTTTGGTATTAGATACCTCTGGTCAAATGTGACACTTTGCTTTGCTTCTGGAAAGATTAATTCGCTTTGGAGGGACCCTATCATCCTCATTCTCTACTCTCCTTCTCTCCAAGCAGGGAGGTTAGGACTTAGTTTTCTTACTTGGTACCCCTCTGCGTTGTTCAGAGTATGCAGGGTAGTTGCTTTCTTTTTCTTTTCTTAAATAAATTTATTTATTTTTGTCTGCGTTAGGTCTTCGCTGCTGCACGCGGGCCCTCTCCAGTTGTGGCGAGTGTGGGCCACTCTTCGTTGCAGTGCGCAGGCTTCTCATTGCAGTGGCCTCTTGTTGTGGAGCATGGGCTCTAGGCACGTGGGCTCAGTAGTTGTGGCATGCGGGCTCAGTAGTTGTGGCTCACGGGCTCAGCAGTTGTTGTACACGGGCTCAGCCGCTCAGCAGCATGGGATCTTCCCAGACCAGGGCTCAAACCCGTGTCCCCTGCACTGGAAGGTGGACTCCCAACCACTGCACCACCAGGGAAGTCCCAGTTGCTTTCTTTTTGATTCTATGTGAGCATGCCCCATCAAGTCAGCTGCCTGAGAACAGGAACAGCATATGGGCAGCTGTGGTGGCAAAGCAGTGACAGCAGCACCTCAGGCAGCTCATTAGGTCCAACACACCCTTTCCCCTGCAACCCCATCTTTCAGCCCCAGGTCCTCCTCTCTTCAAAGGAGCAGGCTCTCTTTTGTTCAGCCCAAGCCACTGTTCCTGGGGGATAAACGAATCTGTGGCAGCTTGAAGTCGAGGCCAGCATCAAGCAATGGAACAGGCTTAAAATAGCTCTATGAGGCCATAAACTCTTAATGATCCAATCTTTCAGCAGCCCTGGGATGCTGGAGCAAATCCAGCTCTAAAACCCCACTCGCTGGTTGCCAACCCCACCAACAGTGGTCTCTTTGTTCCTCTTATCAGCCTGCAAAATTACGCTGTGGCAATTGGGCCATTTCACTGTTTCCTTCCTTTAAAGGGCTCCTCAGAGAATGAGTAGGTCAGATGGGCATGAAGTGTCCTCTCACACTTTTCCACCTCAGACCTGGCCTTGCCTTTCAGGAATGATTGATTTCCCACGATAGAGGCTCTGCTCAGGAGATGATCTAGAGGCACTGGTCTCTCTCTAGCTGAAGTTTTCTAGTCCCATGCTCACCACCACCACTTGCCTAGGAGATTCTCTGGAGACACTAATATCTTTGAACACTGAGACCCAGAGAAAACATCAAGATACCATGCTGACCATTCTGCTTCCAGACCAAGGCAAGCAGGATGGGTAAGAATTGCTGCTATTTAGTAAAATTTAAAAAAAAACAAACCTGTTTTGGCAAAAGTGATTGTACAGCCTGCTCTACCCCTGTGTTGATAATCAAAATGGTGTTTCCCTCCAAGAACAAGAATTTCAAGCCCATTAGATACAGCTGGCAGCGATGCTGTCCACTCTTCTCTAAACAAGTCAAGTATGAGGTCAGTTCCAAGCATGCGAATGTCTTTTTTTCCAATGAAATTTAACATGTATCACCACTCCCCAGTTTTACTGAGCTGTAATTGACATATACTATTGTATAAGTTTAGGTTGTACAGCATAATGATTTGATATTTGTATATATTACAAAATGATTACCACAGTAAGTTTAGTTAACATTCATGACCTTACATAGTCATAATTTTTCTTGTGTGAGAACATTTAAAATCTACTCACTCAGAAATTTTCAAATATATAATAGATTATTGTTAACTATAGTCACCATGCTGTACATTACATCCCCAGAACTTATTTGTCTTATAACTAGAAGTTTGTACCTTTTGACCACCTTCACTCATTTCCCCTACCCTCCACCTGCCACCTCTGGCAACCATCAATCTGTTCTCTGCTTCCATGAGTTAAGCTTCTTTAAATTCTACATAGAAGTTAGATCATATAGTACTTGTCTTTCTCTGTCTGACTTACTTCACTTAGCATAATTCCCTCAGGGTTCATTCATGTTGTCATAAATGGCAAAATTTCCCCTTTTTATGGCTGAATAATATTACATTATATATAATACATATATATGTGAGAGAGAGAGAGGTAACATTTTCTTTATCCATTCATCTATTGATGGACACATAGGTTGTTTTCATGTCTTGCCTATTATAAATAATGTTGCAATGAATATGGGGATGCAGATATCAATTTGAGATAGTGATTTTATTTCCTTCTGATATATACCCAGAAGTAGAATTGCTGGATCATATGGCAGTTCTATTTCTAAATTTTTGAGGAAACGCCATACTGTTTTTCCATAATGGCGGTACCAATTTACTTTCCCACCAACAGTGTACAAGGCTTCTTTTTCTCTACATCTTTGCCAACACTTATCTCTTGTCTTTTTGATAATAGTCATTCTAACAGGTGTGAGATGGTATCTCATTGTGGTTTTGATTTGCATTCCCCTGATGATTAGTGATGTTGAGCACCTTTTCATGTACCTGTTGGCCATTTGAATATCTTCTTTGGAAAAATGTCTATTCAAGTTCTTTGCCCATTTTTAATTGGATTTTTGGGGGTTTTTTTTCCTTATTATTATTATTTTTTTTTTTTGCTATTGAGCTGTATGTGGTCATTATATATTTTGGACATTAACCCCTTAACAAATATGTGATTTGCAAATATTTTTTTCCCATTCTGTGGGTTGCCTTTTCATTTGGTTGATCATTTCTTTCACTGTGCAGAAGTTTTTTCGTTTGATATAGTTCCACTTGTTTATTTTTGCTTTTGTTGCTTTTGTTTTAGTCAGTATATTCAAAAAATCATTGCCAAGACCAATATCAGAGAGCTTTCTTCCACGTTTTCTTCTAGGAGTTTTATTGTTTCAGGTCTTACATTTAAGTCTTCAATACATTTCAAGTTAATTTTTGTGAGTAGTGTAAGATAAGGGGCTACTTTCATTCTTTTGCATGTGAATATCCAATTTTCCTAACACCACTTATTAAGAAGAGATTTATTAAGAAGAGATTGTCTTTTCTCCATTGAGTATTCTTGACTCTCTTGTCAAATATTAGTTGACAGTATATGCATGGATTTACTTCTGGGTTCTTGATTCTGTTCCATTGGTCTACGTGTAAAATCTTAATTAAAAGCCTGAGTTCTGAACACTGTTGGATGACAATCATATAACAAAGCGAACTTGAAAGCAGATCCTCCCTCAGCTGAACCTTGAGATGACTGCAATTCCTACTAGCATCTTGACTGCAGCCTCAGGAGAAACCCTGAATCAGAACCACCCAGATAAGCTTCTCTCTTGGATTCCTAACCCCCAGAAATTGTAAGGTAACAAACTTGTTGTTTACAGCCAAAAAGTTTTGGGGTAATTTGTTGTCTAGCAAAGGACTAATTCAGGAGTCGAACAGGTAAGGACTTACAGGTAACAATAAGGAGAAATTCTCTAGACGTGAGGTTGTAGATACTACCTCTTGTCCAGTAGGGAAGGTGCAAATTTGGCTGATAGTAGGATGTGGGTATCATCTGCCTTCTGGCTCCACTTGACTTTAGGTTGGTGTTATAAATGTCTATAGTACCATTAGGAAGTAGTATGGTCAAGAGGAGATAGCTTGTCCAGGCTCTGGAAGTTTGGAATTGGTGTGTTGGCTTTTAGAAGGCAGCACATTGTTCCTAAGTTTTTCTCAGTCTTCTAAACTATTGCTTCTGGATAGTCCTCAAGACTTTGCAGATGACTTCATCAGATAATGCTGACATCTCATCATGTCAATAAATATATGGTCATTTTATTCCCTTTGGTTTCAATTAAATTGGGTGATTGATTTAACAAGAATTATGAACCATAAATAAAGCGTTTCTATGAAGTCTCTTGGTATAGCCATATACATCTACATCCAATATCAAAATTCCTGATTTTTTAAGGCCATTTTTAGGTAACTCAAAGGTCTTTTGGGTCACAGAGCAGATGGAAACCAAGTCATAGTACATGCAAATGACTGCAAAAGGACACCGGCTGCACCCATAATCATATTGCAGAGCCCCCAACCTGAGCATTGTTCTTCAGGTTTTTATCATTATCTTTGCCTCTTCTAAATTCTTTACTCAAGAGTTTGCTTTTTACAAAAACCACATAAAACACAAGCCTTGGTTTAACAATATAAAATCACTTGTGAAAAAGGTTTTTTTTAAAATGCTTTCTCCCAAAGCAATCTACAGATCCAATGCAATCCCCGAAACGTTTTTTGCAGAAATAGAAAAAATTCCTAAAATTCATATGGAATCTCAAGAGACCCGCAAATATCCAAAATAATCTTGAAAAAGAAGAACAAAGTTGGATGTCTCATACTTCCTGATTTCAAAGTTAGCTACAAACCTACAGTAGTCAAATTAGTGTGATACTGGCAGAAAAAGAAACATACAAACCAATGCCATATAATAGACAACCCAGAAATAAACCCTAGTAATTATGGTCAAATGATATTTGACAAGGGTGCCAAGACCATTTAATGGGGAAAGAACAATCTCTTTAATGGTGCTAGGAAAACTGGATAGTCACATGCAAAAGAATGAAGATGGAGTCTTACCTTACACAATATACAAAAATTAACTTAAAATCAGTCAAAGACCTAACATAAGAGCTAACAATATAAAACTGTTGGAAGAAAACATAAGAGAAATGCTTCATGACATTGGACTTGGTAATGTTTTCTTGGATATAATAGCAAAAACACAGACAACAAAAGAAAAAATGAATTTGACTTCATCAAAATTAAAAAATTTTTACTACAAAGAGCAGAGTGAAAGGGCAACCCATGAAATAAGAGAAAATATTTGCAAATCATATATCTCATAAGGGGTTAATATTCAGAATATATAAAGAACTCCGACAACTTAACAACAAAAAACAAACAACCCAATTCAAAAATGGGCAAAGGACGTCAATAGATATTTCTCTAAAGAAATTATAACGATGGCCAATGAACACATGAAAAGATGCTCAACACCCGTAATTATTAGAGTAATGGAAACCAAATCATGAGTTTCCACTTCGCACCCATTAGAAAGGCTCTTTAAAAAAAAACAAAAATAGAGAAAAAACACAAAACAGGTGTTGGCAAGTATGTGGAGAGATTGGAACCATTGTGCCTTGCTGGCGGGAATGTAAAATGGTGCAGCCATTGTGGAAAATAGTATAATGGCTCCTCAAAAAAATAAATATAGAATTACCATAGGATGCAACAATTCCACTTCTAAGCGTATGCCTAAAATAATTGAAAGCAAGGACTCGAACAGATATTTGTACATTAACGTTCTGAGTAGCATTATTCACAATAGCCAAAAGGTAGAAGCCACCTAAATGTCCATCAATGGATGAATGGCTAAACAAAATGTCGTATATACATACAATGGAGTATTATTCATATAGCCTGAAAAAGGAATGAGAATCTGATAATGCTACAACATGGATGAACCCTAAAGACATTATGCTAAGTGAAATAAGCCAAACAGAGAAGAACAAATAATGTATGATTCCGCTTATATAAGGTACCTAGAATAGTCAAATTCATAGAGACAGAAAGTAGAATAGTGGGTGCCAGGGTCTAGGGGGAGGGGTGATGAGGAGTTGTTTAACAGATACAGAGTTTCAGTTTAGGATAATGAAGTAATTCTGGAGATGGCTACTGGTGATGGTTGCTTAGCAATGTGAATGTGCTTAATGTCACTGAACTGTACATTTTAAAATGTTTAAAATGGTAAATTTTATGTTATATATATTTTACCACAATAAAAAACAAATTTAAAAATGCTTTCTGTCTACAGAAATGTTTCCCAGCCTGCCGCATTTACACTGGCCTCATCCCAATTTCCCACTGCCCAGGATTAAGCAGCCTTCCTCCAAATCCCCCACCCCTGGCCCAAATCAGCTAAATCGCCATGACACCAACCCACTGGAAATAATTTCTTTGTTGGGATAAGTTTCCCAGAGATTGGAATGTCCCTGGTGATGCCACCGTGAATCAGACAGAGCTCTGCAGTTGCTCTGCAGGCCAAATAAGTCCTGAATGTCCCCGGACAAATCTCCCCTCCTCCCTACATCCATTTTGTTCCCCACAAAAATATTTATGATTACCATTTATTTGGCATTTTAAAATTTACATCATACCTTCTCATGTAAACTCTTACTTTTTTTTTTTGCGGTACGCGGGCCTCTCACTGTTGTGGCCTCTCCCGTTGCAGAGCACAGGCTCCGGACGCGCAGGCTCAGCGGCCATGGCTCACGGGCCCAGACGCTCTGTGGCATGTGGGATCTTCCTGGACCGGGGCACGAACCCATGTCTCCTGCATCGGCAGGCGGACTCTCAACCACTGTGCCACCAGGGAAGCCCCGTAAACTCTTACTTTTGATAAAACCATCTTGACTTGCCCAAATTCTCATAGCTACTAAGTGGTAGAACCAGGACTTGCTGAACCCAGACCTCTCTCATGAGACTCCTCCCTCCTTGACTGTCTCACAGGTATGTGGCAACATGTTCGAAACTGAGCTCATCAGCTCCTCCTCCAATCTGCTTCTCCTCCTGTGCTTCCCATCTTAGTGAATAGTACCACCATTCTGTCCAAGGCAGAAACCTTAGAGTCATCATTGATACCTTCCTCTGCCTCTTTAAATATATATATATTAAATAATCTTTAAATATATATTCACTTTCTCCACCCCACTGCCATCTCCCTAGTCCAATTCACCATCTTCTCTCATCTGGACTCCTGCAATAGCATCCTAAATGAGCTCCTTGCCTTCAGTCTTGCCTCTTCACAATTCATTTTCCAAAGGGTATCCAGAGCAATCTTTCTCAAGTCAAGTCTGATCATGATTCATCTGGGCGTTTTGTTCATTTTTGTTATTGTTGGCAGTGGAGCCTTTTTAAAAAAGAAATATTTAAATAAACCCAGATAGATTGATAGATAATAAATAGATAGATAGATAGATAGATAGATAGATGATAGATAGATAGACGATAGATGATAGATAGATGATAGATGGATAGATAGATAAAAGCAGAAGTATCTTGTTGAAGTGAAGGTCAGAGGTCTAAATCCCTGAATATTTTATGTCTCCTACCTTCCCTGAGGCACCGAGGATTCTGCAGAGCAAGAGTTAACAACCACTAAAGCACTAATTCTACAGGATAAAGAAGTTCATCAGATGAGGCTGTTGTTTACCTGTCTAGTTTCATTCCTCATTTCCGCTACTCTTCTCTTCTGTATTAATTAGGATAGGCTAGGTAATGCCACATAACAAACAAACCCCAAATCTTAGTGGTATATAAAATAACAAAAGTTATCTCTCACTCATCCTACTTGTCTGATGCAGGTCATCAGGGACTCTGCTCCACCTCATCTTTATTCTGGGAGAAATGCTCACGGAGCCTCCACCACTTGGAGCATTGCCTGTCACCATGGTAAAGGGAAGATAGCCTGGTGGCTCTTATTCTGGCAATTAAATGCTCAACCTGGAAATGACAGGCATCACTTCTGCTCACAATTCATTGGTCATCCCTGGACACAAGGGGGGCTAGGAAGTGCTATCTTACCATGTACTCATGAGAATAGGGTAGGAGACAACTGTATTATTTGGCAAAAAGCACCAATGTCTACCACACCTTCATACCCTTACTCTAAGTCAGAGTGGGATATCTAAAAGTTTTTAGAATGTACACATGCTGTTCTTTTTGACCTCCTCCCCCCAATCCTTCTGGGAAGATTCTACTTGATCTTGTAGTTTCAGTTCAAGCAATATGCCTCTGGGGAGCCTTCTTTCTGTCTTATCTGCTTCTGTTTCTCCCTTCCCAGTCCAGGGCAAGTGCCCTTTGGTTGTGCTCTCCAAACTCCTTGTTTCCTTCCTGCATAAATCTTATCACATTCTCTGAATGTGACTGTTTATATAATGTGTTTTTTTACCCACAAAATTGTATATTGCCTGATGTCAAGAACTGTATCCCCAGTGCCTAGAGTGCTTCCTGGCACACTGTAGGTTCTCAATAAAGGTGGAATGAATGAATGTTTAGAGCTTTATCTCCTTGGTCCTAAGCCTTTGCCCATTTGGCACACCAAGCTGCCTGGATCAGAGGAGGAGTTGAAGCTGAAAACTGCTTTCCACTGTGAGTTGAGCGCATCTGGAACTGGCCTAGAAAGTAAGGGTATGGCATTTGAAACTTGAGCTTCATTTATGAGCTAATCCTGGGACACACACTTCCTTGGGTGTGTTAACCGGGGTTAATGAGGAAAACTTGGCTATTCAGACAATTTTATGTTCACTAAGTGAAGAGTGTCACGGAGTTTAGACTTCTTCCACAACAGACTCTGTTAAGGAGTTTCTAACAGCCAGAAGATATATGATTTGGGAGATAGAGTTGAAGCTGATGTTCTGAACTCTTGTTGTTTTGGGTTTTAGAGTTTTCATTGCAAATTAGACATTAGACATCCTTACTGTACTTGCTCTTACCTAGGGATATGGAAGTGCAGCTCAGGCCATTTGTCTGAAAATCTTTACTAGAACTCGACTGGCCTCTTTAGTAACAAAGAGCTCACCTTCAAGGGCAGTACTTAGATAAAATAAAATCTTTGAAGACATGCTAAAACTTATGAGTAATTAGAGAAATACAAGTTTATCTAAGCAACTCTCAGACTGGCAAACATTAAAAAGCTGATAATGTGTTGATGAAGATATGGGGTTATAAGAGCCCTTACGTTCTGCGTAATGTAGGTTGGTTCAGCTCTTCTGGCAAAACACCTCTCACTCAATGAATATTTACTGAGCGCCATCCATGCGTCAAGTGCTTAGGATATAAGCAGTGAAAAAAACAGACAAAAATCTGTTAAGATCTTATGATAATCACTATTTATTATAAGCTAATAAAATAATGCATAAATTATTTAATTTATTAGATAGTTATAAGTGCTAAGCTGAGAAGTTAAAACAGGAAAGAGGGATATGAAATGCTACATGGGGATTGAAACTGAAGAAAAGGTGGCCAAGAGAGGCCTCACTGGCTTGGGGGGGTCATATAGCTAACTTAGTCATATTAAATATACACATTTACTATGACCCAACAATTGTGCTCCTGAGTATATATATCTAGGAAAATCCCCCCACAAGCCCATAGGGGGATATATATGAAGATGTTTGTGGAAGTGTTATTTGTGGTGGTGGAAGGTTAGCAGAATCATAGTGGGAGCCCTTGACTGAGAGAGTGGATAGGTAAAATATGGTGGATGCATGCCATGAAATATCAGGCAACAGTTTAAGTAACAGGATAATATATGCATGGCAACATAGATCGATCTAGAGCATGATGCTGAATGAAAAATGTAAGAAACAGAATGACGTATATAACATAGGATCGCTTATGTAGATTAAGAATCCATGCACACAATACAATACACAGTTTGAAAGAATAGATTCAAACAAAAAAGCGACACGTTAAACATGTTAGAATGGCTATGGGGATGAGGAGAAAAAGGGGAATGGAAATGGGGTATGGGGTTTAAAAATAAGATAAAATGAACACAACTCAATACATTGATTTGGTGTTTAGAGAACCCATATTTCTACAGCCTGAGAGTCAGGTGTCTAATTCACTTGCCTCATGTGGGCTTTCATTTCCTCAGCTATATGGGAACAGTATTTCCAGTCTAAGCTACCTTCTGGGGCTGTCGCAAGACTAGTTTGCTGATGTAGGAAGGGACTTAGACAAGTTTAAAGTGAACACACTTATCTCACACAAACAATCATTATTGTTGCACGGAATGAGCATTTGCTGTTTGCCTTCCTATCATGCATTTCTACTTTGTTCCTTCCCACCAATCCTGATTCCTATTTGGGGAGTACATGTAGTTTTGAGGCAGCTGACTATTCCCAGGTGGAACACATGGCTTAGGATAAGCCAGTCACTCATTCCATCCCCTGGCCACAGTGATTGATTTGGGGTGGGCATTTGACCCAAGCTATTGAAATCCCATTGAATCTCAAGACTTTGGCTGGGAACACTGGGCGTCTTCCTCGTTTGGCATGAATGGGGTAGTATGGGGCTCTGGAAGTAGCAGCTTGGGCATGAAACTTCTTAAAATACTGCAAAGCACAAAGAAAAATGGATGTGTCCTGAGGTTGGGTTGGTACATATCTCTACACCAGATGGAAACGTTCCCCAGAAAGTGCCCTGAAATGGATTGTTCAAGGTTTTCAGCAGTTCCACACTGCAAATGATGTCAGCTGCTCCTACTTGGAATGAGGAAAAAAGATATCTGCTTTCATACATTTGTTTCCTGATCTGTAGTTGACAAGAGAAAGAATCCTGGAAATAAAATTGTTGCAGGTGCCTGATGATTCCAATCCTTTTGCCACATGTGATGAGATAGAGACCTTGGTTTGTAAGGAATGCCGCTCCAGAGGGTCGTGGGCTTCCGAATTGAATGCCGCGAGGGAGCACGAGTAGCCTCAGTCTGGAGTGTCCTCTGCTCAGCACAGCGTCTTAAGATTCTCCAGGCTGAGTCTATGGAGCAACTGTTTTTGAAATGATACAGCAGCCAAAATGCTAACGAAGAGTGTTACATTCATCATTCAAACTGCTGCTTCCCTTCAGTGGCCTTGCCTTCTAGACAGAGGACTTTGACACCCTTAAGCATTCTTCGTACAGTTGGTTTCCCAGGTTTGGGGTAACCAGGCAGGAAAAGGGAAGAATAAGCCTCCAGAATGGCAGCTCTTTCTTGTCACACATAGCATCAGACTTGTCCAGGACACCGATCATGCTTACTGGGCATGATGGAGAATACAGAAGTTTGAGGCATGGGTTATGCCCTCATTCAACAGTGTGCTTAGTTAGCAAGACAGGAAATACAGAGTCACTCATCATGCTTCTTCCAAAAACATAGATTTTTTTTTTTTGCCTAATTTACTCCTACTTATCCTCAGCTCAAATATCACTTCCTCAGAGGTGCTTTCTCTGGTCAAATCCCTGTAATAAAAACTCTCATAGCTCCATGCAAATCTCCTTTGTAGCACTGATCACACATTTTACATTTACTTGTTTTTACAGTTGCTTTTTTTTTTTTTTAAGATTAAAGGCAGTCTCTCTCACTAGACTCTAAGTTTCATAAGGGCAGAGATGGTCTAAGTCTTTGTTGTTTAACAAGCACATATACAACTTTTACTATGTGTCAGGCAATTTTCTCAATAGTTTACAAATATTAATTTATTTAATTCTCATAGTAAGTCCATCAGGCATTATTATTGTTATACATACGGAGGAAACTGAGACCCAGAGCGGCAGGGTAGCTTGCCCAAGCTCACAAAACTAAGAAATAACAGAGCTAGGATTCAAACCCAGGGAGGCTGGTTCCATAGTCAATGCTCTTAACCAGCGGTCCCCAACCTTTTTGGCACCAGGGACCGGTTTCATGGAAGACAATTTTTCCACGGATGGGGTGTGGGGGGGTACTTCAGGCGGTAACGCGAGCGATGGGGAGCGACGGGGAGCGGCAGATGAAGCTTCGCTCGCTCACCCACCGCTCACCTCTTGCTGTGCGGCCCGGTTCCTAACAGGCTGCAGACGGGTACCGGTCCTTGGCCTGGCAGTTGGAGACCCCTGCTCTTAACCATTATGCTCTAGCCATTTTGCTCATCATTGTATCTCCAGTACCTAGTGCAATGCCTGACTCATATATGCTCAATAAACATTTGTTGGATGAATCAATGCCTCTTGTCCTTTGTAACCCTAAGTCAGGCAACCCCCCAAATTAGCCTAATAATCACACATTGATCTATAACTCATATACGTCAAACTTACATTTCAGTATGACAAGATGATACAGCCCCCTTTGTGATTTTTTGGCATTAGTTTGGGTTTTTTTTTTCTTCTTTAAATTTTATTAATTTGAATTTCTTTCTATTTAACCAATTAACATGGAGTATCTGAAAATTAATTAACTAAAACAGAAAATATTACATAAAGAAGTTTCAACTACTGGTATGGTCAAGTAAGCTCCTGTTAGACTTGGCCCTCTTGCAAATTACAGACTAGGGTTTGGCAAACTATGGCCCATAGGTCAAATACAGTCTCCCACTTGTCTTTGTAGATGTAGTTTTATTGGAACACAGCCACATCCATCGGTTTATATATATTCTATTTCTGCTTTCATGCTGTAATGGCAGAACTGATTAGTTGTGATAGACTATATGGCCCACAGAGCTTAAAATATTTATTATCTGACCCTTTATAGAAAAAGTTTGCCATCACCTGCTCTGGAAAAAATACAACAAATAATGACAGGAAGGCACTGAAGAGTAAGCAAAATGTTTTGACACTTGGAAAGAGGGAAGGTAGGGAGCATATTTCCCATTTTTTACTCCTTTTAACCTGAGGGTGGACTAAAGGTGGAATTGTGAGTAAGTTAACACTCTAATAGAAGGCCAGCAGCCTTTCTGGTATGAAGAATTGAAGGACAGAGTTCTGGGCAACCATAACCATTGGAAAGTGAGGGGGAAATTCCAGAAAAGACAGAGCCAGAGATGAGGAGCATCAAATTATGCCCAAGTCTCTGATTTACTCCTGAAGCATGCATGTGTAGGACAGATGCAAAACAGCCCAGCTAAATAGCCTGAGTTGGCAGTTTGAGTTAATTTACTGCCAACACAAAAGTATCCATACTCTTCAGGGAAATATATCAGAATCTCAGAGCCTCCATAATTTAGCATTCAGAATCTTGAGGTTATAATACAAAACTGCTTGACATACATATGAAGAAACAGGAAAATGTGATCCAATCTCAAAAAAAAAAAAAAAAAGACAACAGTGGAAACCAGCCAAGAGATAACCACAATATTAGAACTAGTGGACAAGGATTATAAAACAACTATTATAACTATGCTTAATGAAGTGAAGAAAAATATGCTTGAAATCAATGAAATGTTACAAAATGTCAGCAGAAAATTGATATTATCATTTTTTTAAAGAACAGAAAGGAAATTCTAGAATTGAGAAATACAATATATGAAATAAAAACTCACTGGAGGGGCTTAACAGCAGAATGGAGATGACGGGGAAAGAATCTGTAAACTTGAAGATAGAATAATAAGAATTATTTAATCTGAAGAGAAGAGAGAAATAAGATTGAAGAAACTCTACAGAGTTTTAGAGAACTATAGAGCAATACCTGAAAGGTCTAACACAAATGTAATTGCAGTCCTAGGAAGAGAGAAGAGAATGGAGTGTCCTACATTCTTAGTATCCATTTTCACACATGATCCTCAGATATTTGTCTGTACTAATTAGGAGAAACTCAAGTAGTTCTTTTGGAGTGTAGTATATCTCCACATGGGTCACACATTGTACCTCTGTTTACAGACCCAGAACCCCTTGAGGAAGAACCCCAGTATACTACCGAAAATGTATACTGCTAATTTTTTCTCCCAACCTTGTGTAAAGGGACCTATGACTTTTCACCAGGGTAACTATACATTGAGGAAAGGAAACAATCAGACTTTTCAGAGAATACTAGATACTAGTTCTGAACTGACACTAATTCCAGGAGACCCAAAACATCATTGTGGTTCACCAGTCACAGTAGAGGCTTATAGAAGTCTGGTGGTCAATGGAGTTTTAGCTCCGGTCCATCTCACAGTGAGTCCAGTGCGTCCCTGAATCCATCCTGTGGTTAGTTCTCTCATTCCAGAATGCATAATTGGAATAGTCATTTTAAGCAGCTGGCAGAATCTCTCCCATCGGTTCCTTGAGGGCTATTATGGTGGGAAAGGCCAAGCAGAAGCCACTAGAACTGCCTATAGACAGTTTTAGAAAAATAGTAAATCAAAATCAATATCACATTCCTGGAGGAATTGCAGAGATTAGTGTCACCATCAAGGACTTGAAAGATGCAGGGGTGATGACTCCCACCACCTCCCCATTCAACTCTCCTAGTTGGCTTATGCAGATGACAGATGGATCTTTGAGAATGGCGGTGGATTATTGTAGGCTTAACCAGGTGGTGACTCCAATTGCATCTGCTGTACCAGATATGGTTTCTTTGCTCGAGAAAACCAACACATCTCCTGGTGCCTGGTATGCAGCTATTGACTGACAAATGCCGTTTTCTCCACCCTTGTCCATAAGAACCACCTGAAGCAGTTTGTTTTCTGCTGGCAAGGCCAGAAGTACACCTTCATTGTCCTACCTCAGGGGTATATCAACTCTTCAGTTCTATTTTACAATTTAGTACATAGGGATCTTGATCAATTTTCACGCGATATCACATTGGTCCGTTACACTGATGACATTATGCTGATTGTACCTAACGAGCAATAAGTGGCAACTACTTTAGCCTTATTGGTAAGACATTTGCATGTCAGAGGGCGGGAAATAAATTGATTAAAATTCAGTGCCTTCTACCTCAGTGAAATCCCTAAGGGTCCAGTGATACGGAGTATTTTGAGATATTCCTTCCAAGGTAAAGGATAAGTTGTGGCATCTGGCCCCTCCTACAATCAAGAAAGAGATATGATGCCGAGTCCTCTGCAGATTTTCAAAGAAACATATTTCTCATTTGTAGATTACTCTGTCCCACTTGCCGAGTGCCCCCAAAAGCTGGTAGTTTTGAATGAGGGGCCCAGAACAAGAGAAGGCTCTGCAACAGGTCCAGAGTGCTAGGCACACTGCTCTACCACTTGGACCATATGATCCAGCAAATTCAGTGGTACTTGAAGGGGCAGTGGTAAGTAGGGATGCTGTCTGGAGCCTTTGCCAGGTCCCTATATGTGAATGGCAGTGCAGGTCCTTAGGATTTTGAAGCAAAGCCTTTCCATCCTGCGGATAACTGCTCCTCTTTTGAGAAACAGCTCGTGGCCTGCTAGTGGGCCTTAGTAGAGACTGAATGATTAACCATGAGCTGCCAAGTCCCCATGCGACCTGAGATGCCAATAATGAGTTGGGTGTTGTCTGACCCACCAAGCCATACAGCTGGGCATGCACAGCAGCACTTTACACAGAAGTGGTACATGCACGATCAGGTCCAAGCAGGCCCTGAGCACAAGCAAATTTACACAGAGAAGTAGCCCAAATGCCAATGGTCCTACTGCTGCTACTCTGCCTTTTCTTCCCAGCCTGCATCTATGATCTCATGGGGAAAAGAAGACTTGGGCTTGGTTTACAGACGGTTCTGTATGATGTGCAAGCACCACCCAAAAGTGGACAGCTGTGGCACTACAGTCCCTCTCTGGGACATTCCTGAAGGACAGTGGTGAAGGGGAATCCACCCAGTCAAGCAGTGCGTCTGGTTGTTCACTTTGCCTGGAAAGAGAAATGGCCAGACAAGCGATTATACACCAATTAATGGGCTGTGGTCAATGGTTTAGCTGGATAGTCAGGGACTTGGAAGGAACGTGATCAGAAAATTAATAAGAAAGAAATCTGGGGAAGAGGTATATAGATAGATCACTCTGAATGGGCAAAAAACATGAAGATATTTGTGTCCCATGTGAATGCTCACCAGTGACCTCAACAGTGAAGGATTTTAATAATCAAGTAAATAGAATGACCTGTTCTGTGGACACCAGTCAGCCTCTTTCCCCAGCTACTTTTGCCATGGCCATTTGGGCTCATGAACAGAGTGGCCATAGTAGCAGGGATGGAGGTTATGCCCAGGGTCCACAACATGGACTTCTACACACCAAGGTCAAGCTGGTTATGACCACAGCTGAGTGCCCCATCTGCTAGCAGTAGAGATCAACCCTGAGCCCCCAGTATGGTACCATTCTCTGGGGTGATCAGCCAGCTACCTGGCAGCAAGTTGGTGACATTGGACCACTTCCATCATGGAAAGGGGAGCATTTTGCTTTTACTGGAATAGACACTTACTCTGGATACAGATTTGCTTCCCCTGCATGCAATGCTTCCACCAACACTACCATCCGTGGACTTATGAAATGCCTTATGCACCATGATGGTATGCCACACAGCATTGCTTCTGATCCAGGAACTCACTTCACAGCAAAAGAAGTACAGCAATGGGCCCATGCTCGTGAAATTCACTGGTCTTAGCATGTCCCTCCTCCCCCATCCTGAAGCAGCTGGCTTGATAGAACAGTGGAATGGCCTTTTGTCGATGCAGATACAGTGCCAGCTAGGTGGCAATATCTTGAAGGGCTGTGACAAGGTTCTCCAGAAGGCTGTATATGCTCTGAATCAGCATCCAATATTTGGTGCAATTTTTCTGATAGCTAGGATTCCCAGGTTCAGGAATCAGGGGGTAGAAATGGGAGTGGCACCGTTTACTATTACCCCTAGTGATCCACCAGCAAAATTTTTGCTTCCTGTTCCCCAAATTTTATGCTCTGCTAGCCTAGAGGACTTAGTTCCAGAGGGAAACGCTTCCACCAGGAGACACAACAATGAATCCATTGAACAGAAAGTGAAGACTGCTGCCCTACCACTTTGGGTTCCTCATGCCTCTGGGTCAACAGGCAAAGAAGAGAGTTATGGTGTTGGCTGAGGTGACTGATCCTGGCTACCAGGGCGAAATTGGACTCCTACTCCACAATGCAGGTAAGGAAGCGTATGTCTGGAGCATAGGAGATCCCTTAGGATGTCTCTTAGTATAACCATGCCTTGTGATTAAGGTCAATGGAAAACTACAACTCAGTCCAGGCAGGACTACAGTACTAACGGTCTGAACACTTCAGGAATGAAGGTTGGGGTCACCTCATGATGTAAAGAACCACGACCAACTGAGGTGCTTGCTGAAGGCAAAGGTACAGAATGGGTAGTGGGAGGAGGTAGTTATAAGTATAAGCTAGGACCCCGTGGCTAATTACAGAAACGAGGACTGTAGCTGTCATGAGTATTTCCTCCTTATATCAAGGAGAAGAGCTACCATCACTCAAGGACTTTACCTCCTCTTCTGGGGAAGGGATTAGTGTATCTTCAGTTGTGTGCAGGATGGTTGTTTCATGTTAGGCAGAATTATGACTTTGTTATCGTCTTTATTTGGAGATGAAGTATGGTTAAAGGAAATGCATACGGATACCAAGTTGACAAAAGGTCGACTTGTGATTAAAGGTTAATTTCATGCATTAGCTTGGCTGGCCATCGGTGCTCAGATTAAACATTATTTCTGGGTGTGTCTGTGAGGGTGTTTCCACGTGTGGTTAGTGTTTGAATCAGTGGACTCAGTAAACTGTCCTTCCCAATGTAAATGGGCATCATCCGATGTGGAGAAGGTCTGAATGAAACAAAAGGCGAAGGAAGGAGGAATTTGCCCCTTTTTTCTTGCCTCACTGTTTGAGCTGGGTCATTTCATCTCACTTTCTCTGGCCCTTGGACTGAGTTATACATAATCAGCTCCCTGGTTCTCAGGCTTTCAAGCTCGGACTGAATTATACCACCAGATTTCCTGGGTCTCCAGTTTGCAGATAGAGATTCATCTATCTAGCTTCAAAAATTTGAGCAAAAAGGGCGTATATTTTCCTGAATATATATCCTGAATATATATTTTTATTTTCCTGAATATATATTTTTCCTGGATATATTCTGGAAAAAACACATACGCCCTTTTTGGCCCTTTTTGTCCAACCAAGCAAGCGGGCAATGCAAATCTGCACTACAAAGAAGTCTCACTTCTCACTGGTCAAAAGGGCCATCCGAAAAAAGTGTAAAAACCAGAGAGGCAGGCCAGGCCATGGAGAACAGGGAGCCTTGAAACTAATGTTCTAGTATGATGAATGTTAGAAATGGGCTCTTCTTTGTAAAGTGAAAGGTATTCAATATATGTGGATTAGCTATAATAAATTGAAGACACTCCCTACCTTTGTACGAACAGAGTATAAGAATCCGCCAAGGCTTTTACCCCATTAAAACCTCCGTAGGCTGACATGAATGACTTAATCTCAGATGCGTCCTGTGCTCAGCCATTAGGTGAGGAGGATTTCTGACTGCATGGTGTCAACTAGAGGATATGTGCTGTGTCTTTCATAAGGATGTGCTCAGAGCACTTAAAAGGACAGAGACCTGGGGCTTCATCAAGTTTATGGAACAGGTTTCATGATGTGTTGTGCCTACTGTGCTAATAAATAAGGTCTGTATGAGGCAGAATTTTATCTAAGCCCTTGTTTTATTAAAATCTGGCTGGAGAGCGTAGAGGAATAGCTCGACTTCTCTGCCTCAAACTTCTTTGCCAGCTATCATTATTTACCAAATAATAGTTGTGCATTACCAAGAGACATAGGTCAGTTTGCATCAGCTAGGTAGTATTCTAACCATTTTGTGTTCATTAACTCATTTATTTCTCAAAGCAATGTTAGGAGACGGGAGCAAATAATATGATAAAACAGTAAGATGAGATGCAGAGAGATGAAATGACTTATCCAAGGTCATACAGCAAGGCCAGGGACCCAGGCTGTCTGATTTCAGTGCTGGTGTTTGAACCACTTCATTCCACTTCACTACCTGTTGTTTTTTATCATCATCTTGTAAGAATATACCAAGTCAGATAAATGATATCAATAGGAATCAACTTTCTGTGGAGCTGAGGACACCTTAAATTCATAGGCTCTGGGTATTAGAGGTATAAGGGGCTCAGATATGGGGAGCTTAATATGGCAACTGTACTGACCTCAATACTCCTGATGACGTTTGTGGTTACTTTTTTTCAAATAACACCTTTATTGAGACATAATTCACATACCATAAAATTCACCTTTTAAAGTGTACAATTAAGAAATTTCTAGTATATTCTGAGTTGTGTGTCTCTTTTCTGTTAGCTCTGTTTGGGGAATTTGGTTCTTTTGTATTTGTGACAATAGTCAGACTTTGATTCACAGCCTATTGTTTGGCCATCTTCGCTCCCAAAAGTCAAACCCTGGGTGTTCCACCAGCTTCCTCAAGCATTGATCTTTGTGGAAGTCATCCAAATGAGCATTTAGGGTGACTCCCTGAAACATACGCATTTAAATTGTTTTTCTTTTGTCAGCTATTAACTAGCCCTACCCAGACCTCCTATGGAAAATACACCTGTGAGGTAGATGGGAGAAGCTCCACCCTACCTTACTGGCCCAAAAATATCTTTGGTATGAAACTTTTAAAGAGATTAAACTTCCTGTTTCAATCATTTCTTCTGGTTCAGACAGTGGTTCTTAATCTGAGGCTACAATCCTTAAGTGAACCAGGGAGTTATCATGAGGGACCTGAAAATCTACCTGTGGATGAGGCATTGTCTTTATTTTGGATAAATATGTCTTACACGTATATTTACTACTTATTTATAAAACGTACATGGATGCCATTGTGATTAATAAAGCACAGAACCTTCTAAACATGTAGCTGAATTCCTAGTAACTTTTCATTGTATAGTTTCTCAATCAGCAGATATGAAAGTAAAACCACCATCATGGGATAATCCGAGAGTTTTGAGCCACAAAAGAAGTCATGTAAACTCAAAAGAGTTGAGGAATCACTGAGTTAAATAATGAACCTACTTCATAGGATACAAAGTTTTCACTTAGTAGGACATCAACTTATCAGCAGTCATTAGTAAGGTAGTCTGAATTCATTGGATTGCTTCAGGGTAGGCAACGGAACAACTCCACCATAAAATCAGAGTGGGGATCAGAAAACACCCCAGGCAGGTCTAGTGGGCTAAAAAGGTCAGCCTTCGGGGTACCATGTGTGCTTGGGGAAATTGATTCTTTTTGTATTTATGACAGCAGTCAAACTTTGATAGATTATTGTTTGGCTGGTACCACTCTAAAAAGCCAAACCCCAAATGTTCTCCAGCTTCTTCCAGTGTTGGAAGACACTAAAGGGGAAACAAAAGGATGCTGAGCACCAAGGGTGGAAGCTAAAAGGGAGGAGGGAGCTGCCAAATACGTGACCAAGACCAAATCTGCCCACTTAGTTTGTTGGGAGTGCCAGGAGATAGTAGTGTCTACCCCAAAACCTTAGCAGACTACTCGAGACTTCTTTTGAACTTCTCCTTTCCCTTTTCTTTCCCAGAATCTCCTTCCCCTATACTTGCTTACAAACCTTTCCCATCCCATCCAACGCAGAGTCCCACTTTCTCTCCAAAGCTGTTTAATGAGCTTGAATTGTCTCGTGTTTTTCTGGAGGGGTTCCTTCTTCAACATTGCCAGAATGTCTCAGTATTCTTGGAGCTTGTCCTCAGTTTCCAAAACTTCAGGGCATCCCGTAGGGCACAGCTCTGACTTCAAATGCACACTGACTTTTTCCTCTCAACCAAACATCCTTCTCCTTCCCCGTTGCATTGCATTAGAGCCTCCTCAAGCCTGTTGTCTTGCTCCAGGCATGACCCTGCCTGCGGCTTGGGGTTAATATCTGGTCCTTTCCAATCCCACCCCATGTGATTGTGTCTTTGTTTCAGATCCAGGAGAGTAATCATACTCAGACTGGGTCTCCACTAGCCAAAGCAAAAGAGACATTTGAGGAAACAGTTGGCCAGTTCCTGCAGAAGGGGGTTTTGGGTTGCCTGACAACCAACTGATTGCCTCAGTTCTCCTTTCTGCCTGACGTGACCTCAGGGCCATAGATGGCTACTTTCCTTGGTGCTAACAAGGCAAGTGTACAATGACTTTAGTTGCTTGAGAAGAGGCTGTATCCCAAGAGGTACTCCTGAGAACTTATTTTCTTAGAATTGCAGAGTAAAAGGTTCCTGAGAACTGGGTTGAAAACTTTGTGTCTGCCTCTCTCCAACCTCTGTCTGACTGCCATCTAGTGGCATATGAGGGCGGGGGGTGAGGGGGTAGGAGTGGGAGTGGTCCACAGGGTGCGGTCAATAAGTGGGTGTTTTGTCTCTGGAGAATTTGAAAACAATAATAGAATCGACTAAAAATTAGACTTATTATCACCATGCTCCAGCAATTCTAAACAATGTCAGTGATAAAATACTTCTCACTTTGGTATGTCACTTCCCCCACTCCAGCACCTAAGTAGTCCCCTTCTCCCCGCTGGAGAGCCATACTTAATGCTGACTTTGCAGCTAATCTTTCAGATTCACATCTGTTCCCTTCATCAAAATTTCCCTGTCTTGATGAAGGGAATAGATGTGAATCTGAAGGATTACCTGAAAAGTCAGCATTACATGTAAAACTAACACAACATTGTAAATCAACTATACTTCAATAAAAATAAATAAATAAAAATTAAAAAAACATTTCCGTCTCTTGTGTTCCATCCCTTTAGGGCTCTGCTATCTACTTTCCTTGGTGGAATTTCTTTATAGGGGAGGACTTCCAGTGGCTACCCCGCTCTCCCTACCAGGAGCGCCTGCATTAAAACAGGAGTCACCAGAAGAATCAGTGCTTTAGTTCAATGCTTATTCAAATTCTTTTAAAGCAGTGAAACCTTGTTTGCAAACAAAATACTGTGTGGAACTCCAACTCCTAAGTCTTCTTTAAGCCTGTCCTTTAATGTCATTTCCTCAGGGAAATTTTCTTTGCTCCTCCATGATAGGGACAAGCCCCCATGATCTACATTCTCGTAGCACCTTGGACTGATTCTTTCATCCCACCCATCACACCTGGAATTACGTGTTCTCAGGTAGACCTTAATCTCAATGCGTGCAAATGCCAGGTTTCTCTTGTTCACCGTTGAAACCCCAGAACCAAGCATAGCACCTGGCCCTCTGCAGGTGTTCCATAAAGAGCTGATGAAAGAAGGAAGCCTACCTATTACTATAGCCTATAAGTAAATGAACACTGCAAATGGCCAAGTCGCATGTCACACTGTGGCTTTTATTGACATCATGGTCAACAACAATCTCCGGATCATTTTTCAGAACCGAAAAAGTGGTCAACCACGTTTTCCTACCTTGTAGTCACGTGATGACATTTTAAAACTAAACCCCAGCTCTCAGTTTCTAGTGGGTAAATTTATTCCTCCCCTCCTTGGCACTAAAATCAGGTTCTTGCTCTTACTAAGTCCTGGCTGAAGTCCTGTGGGGACATGCCCTCTCCTTTTCTATACCAGGACCTCCTTTTAGCAATCCCAGGTTGGCATTTCCTTTAAAACCAGGCTCCGATTCCACTTTCTTCCTGAAACAACCCAAGCCTAGACTGTTTTCCCCTTTCTCTGAACTACTAGAGTTCAAGAACAAATGGTTCATCTAACTGTAAAAACCCTGGAATTTACTGTGCCCTTGTTACATGCCGGTCACCATCATGAGCACTTTACATGATCTCATTCAAATGTCACCACAACCCTATGAGGTGAGGATTATTCTTCTCCCCATTGTACAGATAAGGAAACTGAGAGTAAGAGGTGTAGGAAGCAAGGAGAAAGGGAAAGAAATGTGAACCGTTTGCATGTATGAGCTCCCTGTCTCCTCCTGGTTTCCTGATGGGAGTGGACTCCCTGCAAGGTTTGACCCCAAAATTCTTATTTTATTTTTCATTTTGCTGAGCCTTTAAACAGAGGTGAACATCTTGATCACAGGACTGAAGATGGCTAAAGCCCTTCTGCAGTGTTTCCTCGGGCAGCTATTCGGACAGGAACAGTAGGAACGCCTTGCTTACTTGGGGCTGCCTACTTCCTCCAGCACCCCCCCAAAAAAAATCAACCCTCCTACACACACACACCTCCCTCCTACTGTCTCCATTGTCAGAAGGTTTTCGCTCACCCCAGCCCTCTGCCTGTCATCTTGTAATTGGGGAATTCATTTCAGGGTAATAAAGAGTAGTAAAGTCTTTAGAAGTGAAAAGTGAAAAGTTGCTGAGGGTTAAGCAACTCTCCTTCACTTCACTGAACCTGCTTCCTTCTGGAGGCCCAGACAGCTGCCCTGAAGGAACTCAGGTTCTGATTGTCGAGTGAGGTAGCTAATGGTGGAGTCCAAGGTTCTCTGAGGAGCAGGCAAGCCTGGGTCTGGGACGGCGGGATGTGAAGAGGGGATGACAGCACAGGGGACCCAGAGAGCACGTGTGATGAAATGGAGAGACGAGGCTGGCAAGTACAAGCTTTGCCTTCTTTGAGATTTTTGCCTGGAGCCTGCTCTTCACCCCCTTCTCACCCGCCCCACCCAGAAAAGTGAAAGGAAACTCCCTGCTTGCTCATCTCTCCACCCCTCTGCCCGTGCCCCCAGGACCGAGCTTAAGCAGGTACTAATTAGTGCTCTATATAATTTGGCTACGTTCAAAGTTCAAGAGGCTTGTGTGGACTGGCCTGGAGATCTCAGCGTCAAATAGAATGTTTCTATAAGAAAATGCATGCTGGATTCCAAATTTTGGGCCAATATTTCATTCCTAGATTGGGGACTGCTTATACTTGGAGGCAACTCAGAACTCCTTTTGTCTACATTAACTTGAAGCCAGGCCTTGGGTCTTTTGTACTGTCCATTTTGTGAAGGCTCTAGATACACCATGTGGGAGTCTAATTGTTCACTCATACACATATAGACATGTAAGTTTTGTAATATGTACTGTAGCTATTCTAAATCTTGCACTACGATACAGATAGTATATATAGAAATATAGACGCTATACTTATCCACAATATTGAAGTCTAAGCAAGAATCCTTCACAGCTGTGAGGCTGATACCACAAATGCAGGGACATCTTGTTTAAGCACTAAAAAAAAAAAACTCTATGTGTAAATCCAATATTTATCAGTGATTTTAAAAGATACCTTATGCCATAATGGAAAAGAATATATATATATATATATATATATATATATATATATATATATACACACACACACACACACATATATATATATACCTGAATCACTTTGCTGTACAGCAGAAATTAACACAACATTGTAAATCCACTATACTTCAATAAAAAAATATAGAGAGATAAAATAAATAAAAGACACCTTACAGAAAATCATTTTTCAAGGCAAACAAACACTTTTTCATTGGTATTTGTTAACCCAGATTTTATTCGTTTTCCTTAGGTACAGAGAAAATGTCCCGAAGGCTGGCCTCACCCTTGGATATTTAAGTAATCCCTGGACTGCTTTCTTTCCCAGCTGGAGAAAGAATCTCATCACATTGACTATTCACTTGGCAAATACTTACTGAATGTCTGGAAGTGCTGGGCACTGAGTCCCTGCCCTCTCAGAGCTTTCCAGACTTATCAGGGAGACTGTGGCTGGGCAAATGCTTTAAATTTTAACACATGAAGGCATGTAAAAGGTGAATGCACTCCATGTCCTTCTCTCTAAAATAGGTCAATAATGGGACCTATCACACTGGGCTCTGGTGAGGATTAACTGGGAAAACATACATGTCAATCGATGACTACAGTGGCTGGCACAGGGTAAGTGTTTTGGTTGTTATTTCCTAGGAGAAGAACGAACTGTGCCTGAAAGAGGTGGACAGTCTGAGATGAGCAACGTGAGTTTTAAAAAATGAGTATGTGTTCGTGAAGGAGAGACATCAGAGGATGAATGTTCCAGGCAAATGGAGCTGTGTGCCAAGGCACAGAAGTACTAAGGACAGAGTAGGTACCTGGAGAATGGATATGGCATGTTGGAGGATAGAGTACATAGAGAGAAATGGAAAATGGTGGCAAACTCTGGGGAGGAGCAGGCAAGGCTCCAGAGAGGAGGTGACATTTGGACTGGGTCTTGAAGGATAAGTAGGAGTTTGCCAGGCAAAGAAGAGGGAAGAACATACTAGTGGTGGCAAAACATACACAAAGGCACAAACTTGTAAATGTGTATGAAATATTTGGGAGACGTCATGCTGTAGCTGGGGCTCTGCATTCAGGGACTTCTCTCTTCCGCTTGGAGGTTTCAGAGGTATCTGAACTTGTTTGGCAGACTGGTGGGGTTGGGCTCCCTGAAGTCAATTTGCACAAGGGATTCATTGGGGAATAAAAGCAGTACATGTGCACCGAAGGAAAGAGGGATGAGGGGAACAGACTCACATCTGTCTTACAGGCTTATACGTGCAGACCTCAGAGATATTGCAGGTTCAGTTCCAGACCACTGCAATAAAGCAAATATGGCAATAAAGCATATTACACAAATTTTTTGCTTCCCTAGTTCATATGAAAGTTATGTTTACACTATACTGTACTCTATTAAGTGTGCGACACCATTATGTCTAAAAAAACAACGTGCATACCTTAATTTAAAAAGACTTTATTGCTAAAAACTGCTAACGACCCTCTGAGCCTTTGGTGAGCTGTAATCTTTTTACCATAGTAACATCAAAGATCACTGATCACAGATCACCATCAGAAATAGAATAATAATGAAAAAGCTTGAAATATCACGAGAGTTACCAAAATGTGACACAGAGACAAGGCATGAGCAAACGCTGTTGGAAAAGTGGCACCGAGAGACATGCTTGAGGCAGCGTGGCCACAAACCTTTAATTTATAAAATACACAATAGCCGCAAAGCACAATAAAATGAGGGTGCCTGTGTTCAGCAGAACCTCTCCATATTGGCAACTGAGCCCCGAGAAGAGCTGAAAGTGGAACCTAAAGGGCTTGTTAAAGGCTTGTTTCCTTGAGAAACTCCAGGAGACTCTGAAGCACAAGAAGACTGTGCTTTGGTCCATGTATTATGTACTCATCAACTACGTGTTAACTGTTTAATGTAAGGTGGCAAAGTTTAACACCGCAGGGGGAGAGAGGAGGGCCTTCTGTCCACTTGTGCACGGGATACGGTGCCACTGTGGAACACTGAGGACTCCAGAGCAGCACCAATGTGGTGGCGCTTCTAGGCCAGCAGAAGGAGCACCCTCGGGCAATATCACAGCTGGCGGCTGTGGTGACCGTCACGAGACATGTTCTGATGATGGCAGCGGATGGCCATTTTTTCCAGCAGTACCTCTCACAGAGGATGACCAAAGCAAGAATGAACTAAAAGGGTGGGTAATGTGGTCGCAGGCAGGACTTGTCCTTGTGCCCTTATGAGAGGATCTTGAGGGCTTTCTGGGAATTCCTTGCAGGGGCGGGTAAAGACTATACAGGGAGGAAAAGACCCTGCGACAGGAAGATAAGAGCAAAAAGCAAGAAACATGGGCTACATTGAGGAGACCAAATTGATAGGACTTGCTGAAATTTGGATGTGGGCGATCAGGAAAAGGGAAGCCTGCCAGATGGAGCCAAGGCGTCTGGTTTACATGGGGTTCCCCCAACGGAGGCGGAGCAATATTGGGATTTACAGCCCATCATTCCAGAAGAAAGTATGTCAGGCATAAAGAGAGACCAAGCCAACAGAGATGACGGGAATGAGGTGTAGCTAATTCACAGTAAGGGGATGGCAACCAAAGGCTAAAAAGCTGTCCAGGCTGTGGGTCAGGAACTGAGTTTCCAGGGCTCCTCATGGGGGCGTGGCTCCTCATGGGGGCGTGGTTTCTCATGTAACCCACACAGCAGGCTCACCCTCCTTTCCCATCACCTTCCACCTGTTCCTCTCTATTGGACCCCTCCCTGCAGTATTCACACATGGCCAAATATCTCCCATATTTAAGACAAAAACTTGCCTTTGACCTCATATCCTTCTCCAGCTACTTCCATCACCTTTTCTCTCCACTCTCCGTAATTGAGCATCTCTAAATTGTGACCTTGAGCTGCTGTCTCCAATTCCTCATCTCCCCACTCACTTCTGGCCTCTGCTCCTCTCACTTCTCCAATATTTCACCACCAATGACTTCTGTGTCGCTAACACCAAGGCGTCCTTTTCCGTCCTTACATTGTTTGACACTGCAGCTCTCATATCTTGGCTTCTGTGATAGCAGAGATTTAGCTGGTGTTAGGGGTCTGAGGGACTTTAGTTTGGATCAACATATGCGACAACACTTTTACCCTGCTCCCTATGCAAATGTGCCACTGAGCAGCGACCCAAAGTGAGGCCCTCTTGAAGCCCAAGTCAATGGCCTTCTGTCCCCAAGCTCTTAACGTCTTAACCTAAATACAAGCCATAAATCAATGGCTGTTTTCAGTGCCAGTTTTGAACATCCACGGTCATGCATGAATGCTCACTACGCACAAGACAGTGGTCTAATCACCTCACACGACGTGACCAAATTAAATCTCACTGCAAGATTGAAGGCAAAGGGCGACAGTGCTACTGTTATCCCCATTTTATAGATGGGAAGACTGACACAGCTGCTAAGTGCAGAGCTGGGATTAAAAACCAAGGTCGGCTGACCGCAAAGTTCTCACTCCTAACCACAAGGTGGTAGCGTGAGAGGGGCGTCAAGCTGAGTGTGCAAAAGCCGGGCCTGCCCCTCACCTGTTACCCAGTCCAAGGTCAGTACTGCCCAGACTCAATCACTCACACAACACTCCTGGACAGGATTTTTCCAAATTAAGTTTTTTATTAATTTAAAAATCCAGAAATACAGTGACTACATAAATAAGTACCATATTTAGGTACATGTCCTGTGAGAAGAGTGAAAGGGTAATACTGCTATGTTACTCTTGTTTACACGAGTTAACTAGAAAATGGCTATAACTGCTAAATGGTGCTTATGGGCTTTGTTGTTCCGAGTGTTTATGGTATAAATAAATACACAAGAAGAACCACATCCATTCCTCTCTACTAACTGCAGGCGGCTGGGCCTCTTCTCTCTCGGTCCTACTCTGTACGCAACACTGAACACTGGAGGGATTCTACGTTGGCCTCACACAGCGCCCCAGCTCCTGCTTCACACAGCTTGGCAGAGGTGTGTCCCAGGGCCCGGGGGAAGGAGTCTATCTAGGGAAGCTCCCTGGGTGTTCCCTTAAGGATGAGCTTTCAGAGAACACCTGGGTGGGAAGGCTTTGCGGTGAGTCATCCGCAAGGGGAAATCACTGCTTTGCTTTAGGATCCGGTGACTCGTTTCCACACTACGGGGAAATTGCCACCTCTGGGAGGAAGGCAGCAGCTACTCAATCACGCCCCCAACCCCCTCCTCCACCAATAAGGCTCTGTGGCCTTTCAGCCCTGGATGTCCTCCTTCCTTCCCTCCCCCCCAACCCCCGCCCCAGGAGAATGTGTCTAAGAGGCTCGTCCCCTGAAGGCCTGACCACCAGGCCCCTACATCTCTTTTATGAGAATAGACTCCTTTATGCCAGCTTGCCATAAAGACTGGACCTTTTACATTTTTCCCTATTGGTGTCAAATAAGGAAAAAAATTTTCCTCTTACCTATGGTCACAAAGTAGGAAACATGGGACTTCTCGGTCCTTAATATTTAAGTACTCACTAGAGTTCATCCATGCCCCTTCAGAGGAGATAAATCTAGAAGGCAGGCTTGAGATCCCTGCTGTGGAAAAGGTATAGTTTTCCCACAAAGATGATTTCTAAAGCCAGGCCTCAGAATGGATCATCTGGGCTCTGGTGTTAGGCTGCAAAGAGACATTTTCGGAGCAGCCTTCTCTGGGATCCACGATTCAGATCCATGGTTGGTGCATGAGGGGAGAATGGTAGGAAGGTTTAGATCATTATCAGAATCCCCATTTCCCCAAATAAGCAATAATTCTCCTAACTGAAGCTCCTGAGGACAGAACCCCTTTGCCAAGTAAAAACCAACTCCCATAAATGGAGAAGAAGGGAAACCACCCTCTTAAGAAGCTTCTAGAATTTTATCATCTAACCGAAATCTGTGGACTAGAGATCTATGACTTCAAGAGACTAAGCGAGGATCGAGCTGTTAATTGGTGAGTTTTGTTGACTTGAAAACATACGGCTGGCCTTGCTGACTTCTATCAACTCCTCTCTTCAATAACTATTTTGTCTTATATGGATTCAGTTTCTGAAAAGTTTACCCAATTCTAACTTCTTTATGGAGGCCCCATAGGTTCGGGGAGAAAAGAGAAGTGTGTCATTATGGAAAAGTCCTTTCCCACCTCAAAGTGAAGGCAGCCAGGAAATGGTGTTCCTGCTCTTTCCCAGGGTTGATGCCATCAACAACCATACCACAGACCCAAGGGCACAGGCTTCTGTTCACAATTCCTTATTCATCCTCCAGGGTACCAACCGCCTCCAAGCTACTTCAGAGCCAGGCAAGGGAAAGAAGGGGAGAGTCTACACTGGCCTTGCCTCCGAATGAAGGCTGTAGTTCACTGTGCGTGCGTGTGTGTGTACATGTGTGTGTGAAGATGGGGAGTTAATTTTTTTAAAACACAAGACATTCTAAAATTTGAAGAGCAGAATTTCATACAAATATTTTCTCTGTACTAAAAAACTCCTACTAAGCAATTCCCTTCTCTTTCTTTCACTGGAATAACTTTCTAGATAGAAACCCGGGGGTCTTGTTTACTCTTTAACCCGTAAAGAAACGTGAAATGCGATTCTCCCAGAAACTAGAGCAGGGTTGTGGCGGCGTTCTAGCCCTCTTCCTACCACAGAGAATTCAAGACTCTTCTAGTCTCTTTGGAGGAGATGTTTAAGGGCTGACACACCACTCCAATAAAGGAGCAAGTTATGCTGTGCATGGCGTGAATAACTGACTGCATTTGAGTTTGGGGTTTTAGGGCACTGTTGATTTAAGCAAAGTAAGCCTGCAGTCCAGCCGCAGCTTGAGTTTTCTTGCTTTACTCTATCCAATACTGTCTGTCTCATCTAACAGTGGCCCTTTTCAGACCTTTCCAGGTACAAAACTTTGACCAAATCTTCAAGCTCCGTTCGGCACACACGACTTGAACACATCTGGCTGATCTGGGCTTCTCCTTCAGTGAAGATCTTCCACTGGCCTAAAAGGCAAACACAGAGTGGCCCAGAGACGTGAGAGGAGGGCAGAGCCAACGAGGTGTAGAACCGATATACCCCACCCTTCCCCACGCACTCACGGACCTGCCAGGGGAGCTGGAAGATGAGCATCACGTGATTTCAGCAAAATAGCCCCTGAAACACTTTTCTGGGGACAGGTACGGAAAATGGGCCACGGAGTCTTCATTTCAACACACAGCATTTGTAAGAATCCCAAGAAGAATACAGAACTGCCTCCTCAGGAGTAAAACCTGAGTATTGGGTTGGCCAAAAAGTTTGTTCGGGTTTTCGTAAGATGTCACAGAAAAACCCGAACAAACTTTTTCCGCCAACCCAGTATTGTTCTTGGGATTTTTACAGTTGACTTAGCATTTGCGAATTGCTCCGCTATCAGGTCGTTAGCTATTAGGTGGCTCACTCGGCAGCTGGTCAAATAAGGCACTTTGGAGACCAGTACTTGGTACATTACTGGGGCTTTGCTTACTCTTTGAGGCCTGAATATTAGTTTGGGTTGCTTGATTATTTACTGCTCTTTTCCCTATTCCTGCCGCCCTTTGTTAAAAACCGCTCCCCTCTGCTTTGTCTTATGCCCACACGCTGGCCTCACACCACCTTCAGCGGCCCTTCCAGCCTCCTATGGCTCCGCAGAGAGTTCCAGCCTCACATCCACCACGTGATCCCTCTCTGCTCCGGTTGAACACGGCCGCATCCCTTCCGTTCCTTGTCATCCCTGCCCCTGTCCCCCTCCACTCCCTGTTGTCTCTTCCCCCGCCCCCGGAACTGTCCACACTTCCAGCGTGTCCTCACCAACTTCTCTATTCCCCCTCCTGCCATGCTAACTGAGCGAGCGGTTTTGACTACACACCCGTGCTGAGCTCTGGAAACCACCTGATGTCTCTGGACCATCCCTTTCTAACTTTCCTGGTCCCTCAGTGGTAAGATCATCCTTCCCCAGCTATCATCTTGCTCTGTCGAATAGCGTTCCTAACAAAATGTCTACCCTGGATGCCCTCTTCAGCCTTTTCAGTCCTGTGCTCACGGTGCTGCAACCTGGAGAATTCTGCGAGTCCAAGGTCGGCGAGCGCCTCTTAATCCAGAACCGTTGTTGAACCTCTTTTCTTTCTCTCGCCACAGAAGACCACGCCCCACTTCCTTACGGTCTCCATTTCTCTGCTCCTTTCTCCCTCGGATTCTTCAGTTTTCCCTATTCTCTTGGATTCGATGGGAAAGGAGAGATGGGTCGGGCAAGGAAGCAGCTTCTACCAAAGCCCTACGGTGTGCCAGGATCTGACAGGCACACTATATACAGGAGTCAGGCTTGCTCTGCTCTGTCCCCAGGTGACCCTGCGGGATCATCTCATTACCTACGTCCTTCAGAGGCACACATCATCTACCTCCATTATGCACCCTAAATCCTAACTGTGACAGGAAGACTTTGTTTAAATCATCTTTCAAGTGCCCCAGTGCCTAGCACAGTGCCTGGCCCACAGTATGAACAAATATATGTTCTTTGAAATTAATTGGTAATTTCAAGTCACATTATTGATCCTATAGACTCTGCCTTTTTATTCCTTACAAGAACTTCCAGCTCCTCCATTTGAATTCTCCTACTGTCCAGTTGTCTACCTGTCTCCTGCAGAATGAACAATTGACCTCATCGACGCTATGTCCAGCTGCCTATTGGATAATGCTGCTCATATGGACTTCAAGCATCTTAATCTAAACGTGTTCCAAGTAAAACTCATTTTTGTCACCAATGCCTGCTCATTCTCCAGAGTTTCCCACTGGTGAATGGCGTTACTATTCACCCAGTCCATAAAGTTGTTAATATTGGAGTCATTCTAAACTCATTTCTCTCTTTGATCCTGATCGTGACGGTTTAACCTCAGCCCCTCACAGGGACCCCTCCTCCCCTGTCTAACCGACTTAATACAGTCTAACAGCTTCCTGTTAGACTATCACCAGCTCTCTCACTAAAAGCCCACCTGCCACTGCATCCAGCAAGTACCACTTTCTAAAAAACAGATCTGAATGCATCGTTCGCTTGCTAAAACCCCCCACTGGGGTTCTCCGGTCTGGAGACCAAGTTCAACTTCTCAGCATGGCATACTGGGCTCTTTAGAATATGGCTTCTCAAAGTAGGTGCTTAATAAATGCACCTGACAGCCGAGAGACATCTTTCCAAAGCCCCATTTTGACGCCACTACACTGTGTAAGTTTGCAGCAAGCACCCATGCTCCTTCCGGGCCCTCTAACTACTTCCTACCTCCAACTCTTCTCAGATTTCTGTGCACCCTACGTGGCCTTTGTAATGCTTCCTCACCCACACCCACCCACCCACCTCCACATTTCTTGTTTGCTCCTGTCAAGTCTTCTCTTAGGCTGTACCTTCTCCCTAGACTGATTTCCTGACCCGTTGCCCAGTCACACCCTTCGCTTTCAAAACCCACCTCCTCCCTGAAGCCTTCCCCGACTAAGCCCACCTGGCTCTCATCTCATTGTTCTTTGCAGATTCCCCTGAGCACTTAGGTATTTAACTCTTCAGAAGTATACTAATTCATAATGAAGGCATTTTCATGTTCTGTCTCGCCCATTAGAATTCCCTGTGGATAGAAATTCTGTGCCTTTTATTCCTTCAGAAGTGCTTACCCCCCCACCCCCGCCACGCAGTGCCTAGCAGGATCTAGTCCCAGGCTCCATCTAGCGTAGAAAGTGGGAGAGCCGCAAGTATGCTTGAGTGTCTGAGTGCTTTTAAAGAAACACGACCAACCGGGGCAGTTCCAAACAGTCAAACAGAGCTTTGATACAACACAAGAATCGATATGCAGTCATCTTCTCTCTTTCTCTCTCATCCCCACCACTGAGGACATAGCCTTCCGGATGTGAAGTCTCCACAGATAGACCAGGCCTCCCACCCTCTTGAGACTCTGGGTTTAGTCACCCACAGGAGAGAGAGAGAATATCCTCTAATGCTGACATGGACCACTGCTCCTGTTCAGTGAGAGCACGGTGGGTACTTTATTTGGGGCTATGTGACATTGAAAACTGGATGTGTTTTCCAGGGAGGAGTAAAGAGAGTCACGACTTACTCAGGGTTGTCCTGGTCACCAGCTTGAAGTGATGGAGCTCCTCAAACATCCTCTTGGAGATCTTCTCAATATGGAAGTGCTGGAGGATGCCTGGGGCCAAGCACAAAGTGGGGCAGGTGGTCAGGCGCTCTCTATCTGGAACCACCAACCCCTTTTTCTGCTTGGGCTGAGCATATCATCTCACTACTGGGGCTTAGGAGTCTCGAGCGGGGCTGTGTAATGTGCTTAACCAGGAACTTGGACGGCTCGAGGGTTATAATTGACTCCATTTGTTTCCTTGGCTCACTGACCTCCCCCCTGGTTCTCTAGAGGACAGAGATAAGGGAGACAGAGCTGCTGACCGTGGGACCCGCTCCTGGGGAAAGCCACAGAGAATCAAGCATGGATGCCGGATGGAGTTTCTGCAGCCAAAGGCAGTATTAGACATTCTGCCCTTGCCCCTGGTCTGGGTAGACTATGTCCCTGCCAAGCCACCGGGCTACCCTCCTGGCTCGGCAGCGAGAACCAGCAGTGGGTCTTGCAGACAGGTTGTGTAAATGGAGAAGCCATCCTTATTCCCGAACTCACCAGAAAGCATATTTTCCTTTGGGAAACAGTCACAGCTCCTTTCACTTTCCCTTATAAAAAGGGGCAGAGTGAAAATAAGGGGGCTCCCACAGTCTCAACCTTGCCTTGAATAGCTTTTATCAGAATAACACGTGAACAACTGAAAACTGCCACTTAAATAATCCTCAAGAGGTCTACAAGGAGCAACGGACATGGAGCCTGGGTTTTCCTCTATCCACTATGCACAGATCTTGATTACCCAGTGCTGTGAACAAGAGCTTACTTAGAGGCGACACTAGCAAGTTGAAAAGCGTCCATGCATTTCTGTGAGGCGAGAGATGTGGGGCGATGGAGGCATAGTGAGGTCACCGCTAGGGAAGCCAACAGAACAGTGCTTAGTCCTGGTGACCAGTTACAGAGGAGCTAGGGAGTTAGGGATGGCAAATCAACATTCCTGGGTCTAGAGCAAAAACAAACAGGGGTGAGCCTCAGATGTGTGTTCTAGCATATTTTTAAAGGGGTAGAGAGGAACTTGTTCTTTTGAGAAAGAAAGAAGGGAGAGAAGAAAGGCCCACAAAATACTAGAGCAGTTGTTTCTCAAAGGATGGGTCCAAGTGCCACCTGTATCAGCATCACCTTGCTATTTGTTAGAAACACAAATGTTTAGACCCTACCGGAGGCTGACTGAATTCACACTTCTTGGATGGGGCCAGGTAACTGTTGTTTTTTTTTTTTAAATAAATTTATTTATTTATTTATCTTGGTTGCGTTGGGTCTTCATTGCTGTGCGCGGGCTTTCTCTAGTTGCGGTGAGCGGGGGCTACTCTTTGTTGCAGTGCGCGGGCTTCTCATTGTGGCGGCTTCTCTTGTAGCGGAGCACGGGCTCCAGGCGCGCGGGCTTCGGTAGTTGTGGCACAGCGGGCTCTAGAGCGCAGGTTCAGTAGTTGTGGCGCACGGGCTTAGTTGCTCCATGGCATGTGGGATCCTCCCGGACCAGGGATCGAACCCATGTCCCCTGCATTGGCAGGTAGATTCTTAACCACTGTGCCACCAGGGAAGTCCCGGTAACTGTGTTTTAAACCAGCTCCTTGTGTGATGCTGAAACTTACTCAAGTTCGAGCACTCTCGAGCCTTATGCGGGAGCCAATTGAAAAAGGATGTGCGTTATTTCCCAATTCCTAGAAAACTTGACTAGACTAGATCAGCCCTAGTCTCGTGAATAGCTGCAGGGATGATGGTTTAAATTTGTCTTACTGCAGAGTCCCCAGCATGGTTCGAGAGACTCAGCTGTGCACTGAACGATTGCATTTTCACGTTTGTTGAGCTTCCTCTGGGAAACAATGGTAGACTACAGTTTGGGAGTTTAAAACCCTGGGCGTACATCAGAATCACCCGCAGAGCTTTCCAAACAAACCCTTAAGCCCAAGCCCCACCTGGCCAATTAGTCAGACCCTCTGCAGGTAGGCTCAGGGATTTGGTATTTAAAAACCTTCCCAGACGATTCTGGTGTGCAGCCAGGGTTAAGAAGCACTCCTCCAGCCTTGGTTGTGTGAGAAAGACAACAAAACCCAACAGTCAATACTTACTTTTTAGCCCAGGTCCTGGTTAAAGCTAAAGGCCACAACAGCAACGGTGGGAGTCATATGTTAGTTTCTAAGCAATCGGGAAATCTTCTGACCCAGAGGAACAGGTTGAAGCAAAATGAAGGTGAGTCTTCCATTCCTTCCCTGTGTCCCCCTTACAAAAATATTGACAAGAAATTAATGTCGTCTGGCTCACCCTTTCGAATGGTCCAAACGTGGACCTCTACCTGAGGCGGTCTCTCTGTCTCCAGCGCTATTTTTCTGGTGGTCTCCCCATCCTCCATGAACACAGACTCATACACGGGCATGGTTTCTTCTCCACAAAAGTAGCCTTTGCTGTCAAAGCTTTGGCCAGGAAGTTCTTCTGGAATCAGGAAGCAAGTAGAGATTTGTCATGGTTTTCCAAAACTAGGAGCGAACCTCCGTATTTATGCATCTCTTTGTTCATAGCACCACACAAGCATCAAAAGTGGACAATCTACAAGAACATTCCTACAGAGATAGAAATCCCACCCCTATTTCACTGGCTCAGCTGAGGCTGCCCCTGTAACAGCCACGAAATCACAAAGAAGCACGTGACTTTGAAGTCCGCGTGATGACAGAACACTGGCCCCAAAGCTACACTGGATCCACCACCACCGCATGAGAAGTGGATCTTCACAAAGAGGAAGAACGTGACGAGGTACAAATCTGCTGGGCGCTTAAGGGAACACAGCATTTTCGATGCTGGGTCGGGATCATGGTTGGGCTAGCTCAGTGTTGCCAACAGAGACCCAAGGAATGGGCTGACAGAACGCCTCGGTTAGCTTCCCTGACGTCAATTAGGCATACTCAGAAAACATTTATGACGCTCATTTATGTGCATATACTTGCCCAAAGGATCTATCCAAATTGGCTTGACATTTTGGAACGCTCTTTGATTTGTTTGTAAGCGGAATGCTAATACCGGATCAACACCAGTGCCAAAACCTAGACGTCAGATTAGTCATGTGTATGCTATGCCAAATGAACGGGTGGAAGACACAAAAAAATTGGTCAATCCCTCAACTATGGATCATCTAAAGTATAAACTAACTTGTTGGATTTCAGCTTCCAGGCATAAAGGTACCAGCCCCCTCTTACTCCCCATTCTGCTCCGCCCTCCCCTTTCCTCAGCCCGCTACTGAAAGAAGTTTCCCTTGGTTGGTTATCCGTGACTTAACTTGCTTTGCTGGCCTTGTCATCAGCACCCTCTTCAGCTGTGCACTTAAAGTGTAACACTCAAATCGGGAACAACAAAGACAAGCTGAGGACACCCTGAAAAATTCGGAATATGCGCAGAAGCCGTCTGTAAGCACATCTGATGAAAGCGGTGGGTGTTGAGTGCTTTGGGCCCGTGACTCTAATTAGGGGGACTCATTGTTAGCCAATCAGAGGCACTTGGACTAGAGGTTGTAATCAAATGGCTATTGCGTGTCTCTTGCTGACCTGATTAGCTCTCCCATCCCCACCACCATTTTGGCACTGGAAGGACAAAATCCTGGTCCTCTCTGGACGATTCCTCTCTGGACGATTACTCAATTCGTAGATTATCCTAGAGTCAAGCTTTCTTTCTCCTTGTGTCTTTCTTTTTAGTTATTTAAGTACTCGGTGGGCTGGTCTTTGTTGGCGATGCATTAGGTGATGAAGGGACTTGCACGAGCACTTTTCAGTAGGTGGAGGGGGGAGGAGGTCATGGAGCATAAAGGAACCTCTATGTATTTAATTACCGCCTTTAGAATGAGAGCCGGGTTCCTGTGTTAAATCTTGCCCACCAGCTTAATACTAGCTATAGCTACCATAGCCATATGAAATCCATGATGGCACTGGAAGTACCTATCATACACTACAAGTTCTCCCAGTGTCCTGAAGAGTTATCCTGCCCCACCACCCCTCCCTTCCAAGAACTTAATTTACTCACCAGAAGGGATCTATAAACAACAAGATCCATTAGTGACTCACCCCTGGCTGGCGCATGAAAATATTAAGAGTAAATAAACAGAGCGTGTCTTTCGAACTACCTACTCGGCAACCTCTTCATTCCACATCGTCCACTTCAAGGTGCTTCCTGATCACTGCACGTGAACCTACTTTCATTTCCTTCTGGGGAAGTATGCCACACCTGAAGTAATTTCTGGGCATTCCCACTTCCCACGAGAATGCTCCTGTCCTGAGCCCTCCAGAACTAAGAAATTGAGAAACCACTCCATATGGAAGTGGGGATGACTGATGCAGGAGATGTAATATCCCAGCCCAGGAAACAAACTTGAAGTCTTACCAGGGGCTTTTTATGCTGTAACCCAAAAGGAGTGTGTCATTACGGGAATTCCAGGTATATTGGGGTGGTATGGTGGGGTGGAGAGGTGAGTTGGGGAAGCTTCAGGGAGTAGAAGTCCTACAAAACCCTGCAGATGGCCACTGACACATGAAGCAAGGCCAGCCTCCACCAGAGCAAAGACGAGAGAGAGAGAGAGAGAGAGAGAGAGAGAGAGAGAGAGAGAGAGAGGAAGGGAGGGAGGGAGGGAGGGAGGGAGAGAGAGAGAGGTGAAACTCACATCCTTTATTGTGGCCTTAGTTTTTTACTGGGGGGCCTGCAATCATTTGTTCTAATGAAACTTTTGGCTGGATCATCAGTGAATTTTATTTGTCTCTTTTCCCTTCTCAACGTGAATAACTGAATTTACCGTTCTTTTTTCTGTCGATCTTCTTCTCCTCTCACTCCTTTCTTCCTTTTCCTCTGTGTCCTGTGTCATTTTCTAAGAGGCTGAGAATGTCATGATCTTCCCTTTCTCACCCCTTCACATCACTCAGAACTCTACTCAAACATCGTTCTTCAGAGAAGCCAACCCTGACCAGCCTTTTGAAAGCACTTCACCCTGCCTGTGCCATTCACTATCACCTGATCCTGTCTGTTTTCTCTTCTCAGTACTCATCACCACTGAAAATTACCTTATCGGTTTGTGTTCATTGCCTTTCCTCTCCCACTAGAATGTAAAGAGCATTACTGGCAAGTAGCCTGAGTCTGTCTGCTTTATCTCCCTATTCTCAACACCTACAACCATGTCTTGCACACAGAAGGCACATAACATGTGTTTCCAGGTTGCATGCTGCGCGAACAAGTGCACGCCCCTTGAGGATCTGAAGTTGCTGAGTACCCGGGCCTCCGTGGATAGCGACTCTTGTAAGGCAACGTGACTATTGGGAGACTTTCAATTTGCAGACATCCACGTGTGGCTTACTGAGGGCAGGTGACAGAATGGGACAGACACTCTCTCCTTCCATGTTGCCCAGTAAGTCCTCTATATCTACACGTCTGAGCAGCACGGGAAAGCGGGAAAAGCCACTCTTCCAGAGAAACACATTGTCAATGATTGTTGAAAATTTAGAAAATACACATAAACAAAAAAGAAGAAAATAAGAACTACCCATCATTCAGTCACCCAAAGATGGCCACTGTTACCTTTTGCCATATGCCCTTCCAGTCTTTTTTTTTTTTGGCTAAGCATATTATCAACGTTTTCTCTATTAAAGAGAAGAAAACTGAGGTGTATAAAGTGAAGTGACTTGTCCAGAGTCACAGAAATAGATAATAAAACGAAGGTTTGGAATCCGGGTCACTTCCAGCCCATTGTTTTTTCCAGGCCAGCAGAAAATGTTGACTGATTTAAAAAAAAAAAGGCAAATCAGTTACTTAAGTGTTGGTTTTGACACACGAGCTTGAGAAAAATACAGTCTGTAGTATTGGGGTGACAGAGTACTGGATTGATGGTCCAGCATTCTAGTCCTGGCTCTGCCACTGGTTTTCTGTGTGACCTAGATCATAATATACATATTGTTTTCTAGCTCGAAGATTTTGTACTTAACAGATATATTGCAAGTATGTTTCTGTGCCATTAAATCTTGTTCTATAGTGATTTTTAATGGCTATATAATATGCCACAGTACAGATATACCATAATTTATTTAACCATTTCCATACTGGTAGACTTTCAGTTTGTTTCCAATCATTCACTATTGTAAACAGCACTGCAGCAAAAATCCTTGTTTGTATGTCTCTGTACGTCTCTGATCACTTTCTTTGGATTTCCAGGAGTAGAACTGCTTAGCCAAAGAGTATGAACATAAAGGTTTTAATAAACGCCACCACCTGAAAGGCGATGCCTGTCCTGTGTACTGTGCCCACACCTTTTTGATTCCTTCACTCTTATCTGAATCACGTACAGCAATACAATCCTAACCACACAAAGAAATGGGATGTGGTCTGAAGGTGTGAGATTCAAACTGGAATATTATATAGTGGGAGGGTTTATCTTACCTGGGTAGTTTAGGTAACTATTAGTTTGTGTATGAAATTATCTTGTTGTATTACTTTTATGATGATAGGCATTAGACCCTTGACAGGAGAGAAAATTGTGCTGGTAGAACTACTTCCAAGTGACACTGAAAGGCCTGGGGATCCAGCGAGGTGGCAGACTTGGAAGTTACAATAGGTCATCATGGCTGGGTGGCTGCCATGTTCATACCCTCAGAATGTGCTCTCTCCGTGCCCCTAGTGAGTACACTTCCTCAACAATTTTAATGCCCCAATTCTCCACTCCATATCAGATAGCTCCTGTCCGTCCTACCCACACTCTGCCCCTACTCTGGAAGACGAAGCTTGTTACATTAAGAAAGATTTTGTTTGTGCCATAAATCAGTGCTTCTCAAACTTTAATGTGCATTGCACTCACCTGGGGGACCTTGTTAAAATGCAGATTCTGATGCGGCAGGTCTGGGGTGGGACCTGAGAGTCTGGTTTTCTCACTAGCTCCCAGGTGCTGCCGGTCCATAAACCACACTTTGATTAGCAAAACCATGAACTACCCTGGGCCTACAGCAGTGGTTCCCAAACTTGTCTGCAAATTAATATTATGTGGGGATCTTCTAAAATTCCAAACCCCAGGCCACAACTCAAATCAATTAAATCATAATCTCTGGGGATGAGACACAGGTTATTTTTTTTTTTTAGTTTTAAGAGTTTATTTGAGCAAAAATTGGTTCAAATTGGGCAGCCTCTGGTCTAACAGATAGAAAGGAGCTCCAAGGAGCTGTACAAAATGAAAGACTTTTACAGGCAGAAGGGAACAGGAACAAGGAAGTTATATTTGGAAAAAAAGTGGATTGGTTATCGCCAGGGCGCTTTCCTTTAAGGGATGGCATGGGTCTATCAGGCAGGCGACCTCACTAGTGCTGATCAGGTGACTCCTGATTGATTGGTGGAGGATTTCATTTCTGGGAGAGTGAAAATTAATTGTCTCGATTTGGTGACATGGGGCTTAGCAAAATTGACTCCATGTTGGGCCTGTTGTCTTGTTTTTAGCAGAAGAGACCACCTGGTCCTCGTTTCCATCCTCTGTCCATCCTGGCATCCTTCCACACTGCCCTCTGGTCCTTGGTGGTCCAGCCACACCGACGGCCTACTCATCCCCGGGCCTGTCTAGTCCTCAGTTGTTGGTCCAAGAGACACAGGTATTTTTAGAAGCTCTCTGGGGGATTCCAATGTGCAGAGAAGTTTGGGAACCATTGGCCTACACGAAGATGCTCAAAATACATATATACTGAATACACTGACGAAGTTCGTGTCTGTCTGCTACTCATGAGGAATTGCCTAAATTGAATAAATGATTTAGCTCTCTGCCTACACTTAAACACATTTGTTTTTTTTTAAAAAAATATTTATTTATTTGGCTGTCCCGGGTCTTAGATGTGGCACACGGGATCTAGTTCCCTGACTAGGGATCGAACCCAGGGCCCCTGCCTTGGGAGCGTGGAGTCTTAACCACTGGACCACCAGGGCAGTCCCTAAAAACATTTGGTTTTTCATCTGTGTTTACAACAGTGCTTTGCAGGTAGATATAAGAAATGATAAACTCATGTGCCTGGAAGTGATTAATTCATTCAGTCCTTGAATGTTAGAGCTGGAAAGACCCTAAGAAATCTACTCTAACCCTCTCATTTTGCAGAGAAGGAAACTGAGGCTCAGAGAGGTGAAGTGACTTGTTCTAGGTCACACAGGAAACCAGTGGCAGAGCCAGGGCTAGAATGCTTAATTATCAAGCCAGTACTCTGTCACCCCAATACTACGGACTGTATTTTTCTCAAGCTCGTGTGTCAAAACCAACATTTAAGTAACTGATTTGCCTTTTTTTTTTTAAATCAGTCAACATTTTCTGCTGGCCTGGAAAAAACAATGGGCTGGAAGTGACCTGGGTTCCAAACCTTGGTTTTATTATCCATTTCTGTGACTCTGGGCAAGTCACTTCACTTTATACACCTCCGTTTTCTTGTCTTTAATAGAGAAATGATAACATCATTATAGCATTTTAGAATTGGAAGGAAGCTTACATATCAACTATTCCAAACTTTTCATTGTATAGATGAGGATGATGCAGCCTAGAGAAGATCTGGCACATTTCCAAGGTCACCCAGCAAGTTAGTTATTAGGACCAGAACCCACTCTCCTTCCACCATGCCTCACCTGTCTCTAGTCCTATCTGAAAGAGAAAACGAAGGTGATTGTGCTTTGATGAGTTAAACGGTGATATAAACAAAGGGTGCTATTGTCCTTCCTAATAATCACGATAACCTAATTCCTCTACTATTTAGAAAAGCAAGGCTTAGGTTCGGCCCTTAGGGCTACGTGGGACCAAAGGTGTGGTAGACACAAGCAAATCCGCAGCCTGTTTCTGAGAAGTCACTTTCTTCCAAGCAACCATCTTATCAGCCCTTCAAGAGAGGCGCGAACGTAGATTGTTGTCAGTTATTAGAACTATTACCATTACAATTATATGGCAGGTTGTGGTTATGTTTCTGATACTCAAAGAACATTGAGAATGACTATGTGGGGATCTCAGTCAACCAACGGCAGGGCTTCCAACCAACGCACCTTTTGCCTTTTTACCTGGACACACCTTGCAGCACTTTCCATCTATTTTTTGGGGATACTTGCAGGGGTATCGACTGGGGCAGTGGATTTTCTTGCACTCTTGCTTGGTGACATTACAGGTGCACAGCACACACTCCACAATGCCAAATGCCCGGAGGTTTGGGTGCCAGGACTCGCCGTGGGAATAGGTCTTTCCATTGGAAACACACACTGGAAGAGAACACAGGACTGGAAATTAAAGGCTAGGGAGCGGAAATGGGCCCCGGTGCTCAGAGCCCAAGTCCTGAACCCCTTAAGACATCAAGCATCCTTTGTTCTTGTTGTGCCCGTGGAGGTGTGTTTACAGAGCAGCCTCTGTAACCGAAAAACAGCTTGTGCCTTGCTCTCCCGTCAGCAACTATTCAGGATCTTCAGCAGAGGCCTCTGGATGCCTACAAGGGCCTGACACATAGTAGGCCATCAAATAGTATGTTTTAAATGGAGGAATGAATGGATGCATGAAAGCAGAGTTCTAGCTGTCCAGGGTGTCTGAGAAGGAACCTCTGCTAGAATGTAGTGTTCAGACCTGTAGTTCCATAGAGGATTGGGATGGCCCAAGTGGATGTGCTTCTAGGCATGAAAATCTCCCAGGAAGGTTTGCTGTCCAGGGAGACTAGTTGCAAAAACTACTGGTCTTCTCAAAGGGCCAAGTTTTTCCAGATTCTGAAGCAAATCCATTCAGAATGTCAAATGCTATGAGAATGTGATCTGCTAACACAGATGGGTACGGAGCTCAATGGTGCTGGCTTACTCTCTGGAGTGGGAAGGAAGGTGCTGAGACAAGACTGAGAAGGAGAGGACCCACCCCTCCCGGGTAAGTGGTGAAAGGTAGCCTTTTACGCCTCTAATCTTCTGGCAACGTCCTGTATCCTCATAGTAGCTGCAGAGATTTGGCTACAGCGAATCACTGACTGCTCTAGAGATACCCTTTGGTGGTCTCACATTTGCTGAGTGGAAGAGAAGTCACCGGCTCCATGTTTTCTGGGGGAGGGGTGCGGTTTGCAAGAGCAAGCATCTGGGCTGCAGGCTGAGGGGCCTATGAAGGGAAGGAGTCACAGGAACATCCTTCAGTGCAAACCAACCAAGACCTATCCGGCTTTGACTGTAAGGCACGGAGCTAAGCTCCAGTATAAGACCTGCACAGAGCCGCAAATGGGGAGGTCTGAGAATGAGTTCTCTCTTTTTTGAAAGTGCTGAGACATTCTGGAGATTTCCAGCCGTGACGGGGACTGGGTGTGTTTCTCATTATTCCCATCACCTCATCATGCCCAGGGAGACCTGTCGGTATCCCAATCAACAACATCTCTAGGGTGGGTTGTATCACTTAAGGCGGGGCGAGGGCGGGAGGAGTAGCTCCACTTGGGGCGTTTCTTAGGAACTGACTGATTTGGCTGCAAGACAATGGCCTCAGAAGGATGAATCATTGGGCTATTTCTCTCATCAAATCCACTGGGTCACATTAGGAAATATGGACGATGTCGGCTGCCTTTTCCTGTCCTCTGCAAGAGCTGCTAGAGTACTAGGCCCTCTAACAGGTCAATCCACGTAAAGATTTCCAAGAACCTAAGCCAGAGAAGCTCCTAATCGTACAGTGAGATAGAATAGGGGCTTGAAATCTAAACTGTTGATGGAATCACAGGACAAGATGGACCAGATGTGTTGTTCTCTCTCCCGCCAACCCCTCTTCTCTCTCCTCCCCAGACAGTGACACACCCTTCTAGACAACGAGATCGTGTGGGGGCAGACTCTGCTTCAAGAAAGTTTAGGCTGGACTCAAGAATGGTGGGGTCCTGCTGCTTCTCCTCTTGAACTCTAGCAAGGGACAAAGTAGATGTATCACAAAAGAACACATTGTTAGCAGGAGGGCTAAGGAGCGGGGCAGGCAGGACCCCCAGGGTTATATAGCCAGGTCCTCTGTCCCCTAGACATTTGGACTAAGGGAATAATCCAGACTGGGTAAGAGCCTACACTCTGAAGTGCAATAGGGTGAGATCAGCTCCCTAGGGGGAAACACAGCCTTCTCCCCACCAACAAATTCTCAAGATGATTTCGACCATCCAGCTGGGGCGCTGGGAGTCGGAGATCGGGACAAGTGACTCTCCAGTGAACTATAATAGAGAAAGGTCAGGAGAGAACAGCTGCATTCGAATCAATGGGGTCAATGAATAAATGAAAACCAGCTGGGGCTTTTGTAGGACATGGAGAAATCAAGGGATGAGCCTCTGCCCTGAAAATGAAGAGGCCTGTGGAAATTATGGGATTTAGGATTTTCAAAGACCATTTCCCCACACGTTTTTTAAGGCTTTAAAATACTTTCAGAGCAAATGGAATCTATTGAAGGCAATTTAGGATTGAAAACCAAACTGCATCTTTACCTAACTCCTCCTCCTCATTTCATAAATTCATATCAGAATGCCTTGGAATTTCAAAATAATAAATTTCAAATCAAACCCAGATCAATAGTAAATATTTCCAATTCTTCTAATACCTCACCATTTTTTATTAAGAGTTTTATTTTGAATGTTCTTTTTTTAAGCCTGTTAGTTTCAAAAGCAATTTAATTTTTTTATCTGTAATCTGAAATTTACATCTAACTAGTAACAGATGTGATCAACTGGCTTTGGCCTGACCAGCTTTGTTGAGATTTATAGTAGGAGTTCTTTGTAACGGATTGTTTTTCACCCATGTTATTCAATCATTTGGTTTAATAATTTATTACTTTTAACCCATTCAGAGAACTGCCTTTGATTTGTTTTTCCTTTAAAGGAAACAAAACATGTTTGTGGTTTCATAAAAAGGAACCAGCTGAGCTTTTGCTCTGAAGAGCTGGTTGACAGGATGCCTAAAGGAGTAAGAAGCAGTCAATTGTTTGATCGAATTTCTCCTCCCCCCACCACCCCCGACCCCCGCTACTGGCCGGGAGGCGGCGGGGGTGGGGTGCACGCGGTGGCTGGAGAACTCTGTGCAGGAAGGAATGGGCCGTGGACGTGCTTGGCCGAGTGGGTGCTCAGCCAGGAGGTTTCTGGATTTCTCACTGGATTACTCACTTCTAAGCATAATCTCCTCCTATGAATTAGAATCTCGGAGTGGGAAGCCTGGAATAAGTGCCTTTAACAAGAGCGCCAGGAGAAGCTGGGGCAATGAGGGGTGAGAATTGCTATCTCTACGGTTCAGATGAGCGCTTTAGAGGCGTTTAAAGCCGACTAGCTCTGAATATTGGGTGTCCTGCTGGAAAACAAACCGCCTTTCGTTCTGTTAAAGCCCCAGCAAACTTTCCCAAATGACCTTCAACCCCCAGAGGCAACGGAGAAAATGCTGGAGGGTGCATCAGGTTCACTGCTTTCTCACCTTCGGTCCTTAATAAGGACAGATACTCCTGAAATATAAACTATGGTCTTTGGACTGTATTTAGGAAAGTCCTAACAGTCCACACTCGCTTGGTAGACCGGATGCTGAGCGATCCACATGGGAATGTCTGATATGTATGGGAGAAAGGGCCCTTTCCCAGCTCTCCAAAGACCAGGGCTGCTGAAGCCCCGACAGGGTGCAGTACCAAAGAAGCACGTCCCTTACCCTGGCCATGCTTGTGTTTGTTATTGATGACGATCTGCACGATGGTTCCTGACGCTTGCTGCGAATCCATGAGCGCTCCCCGGTGACTTCTGGCTCCGGGAAAGCGGGGCAGACCTCCAGCCTGTCGGCTCGGTGGGGGGTCATAGTGCGAGCGGTGGTAAGAATGTCTCTGTGAAATGACAAAGGACAAATTCAGCCCCCCCCGAATCTACCAATGAGAAGACTGAGATGGACTTAGCTACCTTAGAAGCTGTTTGATCGTTTTTAGTGACGAGCTCTGATCTTAACTGCATGTCCACCAAAACCAACAGAGAAACTGGGATGTGGCGGAAGAACAGCGCTGGCAGCATGCTGAGATTTCTCTCTCTTCTGGCAGGAGACTGGACTAGATTCACAGACAAGCTCCTGAGGGAGAAAAATAGCCCAAAAGGGTAAAGTATCTTTCCTGCTCCCAAGAATCTCACCTTCAGGTTTAAGAATTTACACAGTCACCTGCAAGGCAAGGCAGAGTGTGATAGAGGCCACAGAAGAAGGATAAAATGCTGTGCAAATTAGGACGAGACAGAGAGCTTCTAGTTGGGGAGGGTTTGTGACCTGGGCCATGAAGAATGAGTAGACTTTTTACAGGCAGACTCGGTGAGGAATATTCCAGGCAGAGATTTCCAAGTTGAGAAGGTGTAGCAGAGAACATAGAGTCCATAAAAGGGAACAGCCGAAGGATAACATTCCAAAAGTGGGTTAGAGCCAGATCATGGAGGACTTGCAATGACAGGCTAAGAGGCGAGGACTTTATTTGGTAGGCAACAGAGGTGAGGGTGTAGAAGCCTTTCAGGGATTTATTTTTTTTAAGTATGTAAAAAAATCAGAACTGTGTTTCAAAAGCATTGAGCCCTGACAATGTGTACGGTGAACCGGATAGGAGGAAGAGGTGGGAGGCGAGTCTGGTCTGGATAACAGATACTGAGACTCCAAACGCAGGCAACGGCATGAGGGCACAGAGCAGGGCACAGATACCCCAGACGGTTTATAGACAGAAGAATGGACTGTGCAGGATGGCACTAGAATGTCAGCTCCACAGAGGTGAGGACTTTTGTTGTGTTCACTGCTGTATCTCCAGTGCCTAGAACAGTGCCCAGCATCTAGAAGGTGCTCATCAAAGCCTTGTTGAATGGACGAAGGAAAGCTGCGGTGCCTCATGAAAGTTTAGAGTCTTGTAGTACAGACAACCCCATCATTGCTCTTTCAGCAAGGGTTCAAGACACACGATGAGCCCACTATTCTGCTACCCACCCCTCGCCCAGGAGATGAAGTAGAGTGGGGTTAGAGGAGGATGGAACGGATGAAGAATAGAACCTCAAGGCTTAAAGCCCAATAACACTGTGTGTTAGGGGTAAGGGAAGGGGGTGGGTCCCACGAAAGAAGCTTTTGCAGGCAATTACAAAGGAATATCCTTATATTCAGTGATAGAAAGAGCAAGGAACATTGAGAAGGTAGTTATGGGATCCCCTGACCCCACCATCCCCTAAAACATTTATTTGGGTTATGTTCCATAGACACACATGTCGCAAACTTAGCTTTGGGAATTATTATTACTCTCCTGGTTAGGGGGCGGGGAGGCATGGGTGAGAGAAGGCGAGAGCGAACAGGAGCTGAAGTAAGAGAAAGAGAACATTATCCTATAGCTAAGGAGAGCCCATGCTGGTGCATTGCTATAAAAACTCACACAAATAAGAGTTTGCACCAATTTATTATCGTGCGCACAGACAGGATTCTCAGTGCAAATATTTTTCATTCCCACAATGGCTCATATGTCTCTTTCTGCCACAGTCACTCACATTCCACAAAGGCCATTACAGATTGTTCTGTCCTTTCTGGAGTTTGGCAAAGTTTTGCCAAAGGAACCCAGAGAGGACAGTTCGGCTGGTGGGTGTCCTACTGATGCTGAAAGGAGGGGGTTCGACGGGGCTAGAATTTGAAAGGGAAGGTAGCTGACCCAGGATAAGCTGCGAGTACAAGGAGTTCTCTGATTCATGAGGGTGAACACGAATTGAAAAGCTGTTCTTCGGTACCGGGGACTCTGATCCTGGACATACGATAAGGGGAGAAAAATGATTCAAGACACACAAAAAAGGAACACAGGGCTTTTGATCAGAGGCCAACCCAGCCCTCCCCAAACCTCATCTAAGTCTTTTATTTTACAGACAGAGAAACTGAGGCCAAGAAGAAAAGGGGTTTTATTTGGGGTGAGAGTGATAGTTGAGCTTTTGGAGACGGCAGGAGAGTGGGAGAGCGGGAAAGGAGAGAGGAAGAGGACGACGTGGGAGAGATCACATCTGCTTAAGCTCAGGGATCCCCAAACATTTGCTTAAAAGCTGCTCCAAAGAAAAATCCTCTCCCATATAGAAGTCTGCTACAGTGTTCACAAGCACACACGCCACTGGTCGCCATCTCGGCTGCACACAGAATCACCTGGGGAGCCGTAAAAACACTAACCCCACCCCAGGGATTCCGATGGAATCGGTCTGGGGTAAGGCCTGGGCATCAGGATTTTTATATACTCCTCAGGGGACCCTAATTTGAAGCCAAGGTTGAGAATAACTGACATAAAGGATCTTCTGTTTCAGCCCCAGGGTTGGGGTGGTGGTGTGTGATTTTGATTTAGGAGTAATGGCTCTTTCAGAGTCGCTCCCCTGAACGGCCAGGGGCCGTTCTGACCTTGGAAGGTATAGCGAAGGAGAAAAAGGCATTAACGCCTTGGAGTTGTAAGTGAAATTGGAGCTTATCTTTAAAACCAGCTGTGAATAGGCTGTTTGAGAGAGCAGGTCAAAACCAGTTAGGTAGAAGCGATCACATGTCTAGGCTTTGTTTTCTTCTGCTCAATATTCTGGTATTGTTTGATTTACTGACTTGAAGGACTGACAAATATCTCGGGCTTCTGAGATGGCTGTTACACAGTTCTTTCCTGGTGTTGGAAAATCTCCGCCATTGAAGAAGTTACCCAGGAGTTTCTTCTTTACTTGTTCTAAGGTCTAAGATATAAGGGTTTTATCGGCAGAAACAGGAAAACATGAAAGTTTAGAAATGGCCTCAGAAGTGCCTTCCTCGTTTGATCCTACGCTACAGTTTTGCAAGATGTTACCATTGGGGGAAACTGGGTAAAGGGCGCATGCCATCTCTCTGTGTTCTCTCTTACAATTGCAAGTGAATCTACATTTACTCACAAAATTAAAAGTTTAATTTAAAAAATGTCTTCAGAATTCATTCGAATCCACACAGCCATGAGCACATTACACCTTAGTCATGAGTAACCTAGGACTATCCCTGTCTGGGAGATGCTTAGGCCAGTTTCCTATCCAGAGCATTGTTCTGAAAATGTGAATGAGACATGGATTTTTATGTGTTTCATATTGTTTCTATGCCAAATTCTTTCACTTTTCTAATGGTAAATCTCTGAGTAATCTATTGGGGGCAAAATCGGAGTTTGGCTGTTGTCCAGAACAAAATTATGCTTGCTTTCATGTTTTGGCTTTCCACCCTGTGCCTATTTCTCTCTCCTCACATTCCTCCCCCCCACCCCACCCCACCCCCGCACACTTCCCCCGATGGTACAGGGACCAGTTCATATGAAGTTATGATCTGGAAATCAAACAGAAACCATTTCAGGTTTTTACAAAGTAGTCATCATTAAACCACTGGTTCTCCTTTTTGTGCACTTCGTAAAACTTGGTTAAAATGATGGTTTTGAGCCCACTTGGCAAAATAAACCAATCAGCTGTGTTTCTGTTGACCCGAGGTTGTGATGGTTCCCTAGGAATAGGAACAGTCTACTGAAAGGGACACTCTACTGAATCAGAAATGTGTTTGTTTTTTTCTCCCATGTGGAAAGTTGGGCCTGCAAATGCTTTTTGGAAGGGATTCTCCTACCTTCTAATAAGTTGGAAGAATTTCTCTCTGATTTGGGACAAAGTCCTATGCATTAACATTAAGGAAAAGCACCCCCCCCCCGCCTTTGCAACACACACACATACATTTCACTCTACCTTCCACGCCCGTTCATTCAACACATATTTATTGGGTGCCAACTATGTGCCAGGTACATACTTTTCTGTTACTACAGATGCTATTTATTATTTAAATCATATCCCGCAATATCTATCCCTTGTAGAACAAAGGAAAATATTTATTTATAATAAAGTGGAACCATCTGGACATTTTGGCCTACCAGGCGCAAATGTTCATTTCTAAAGATAAGTCTTGAACTGCTTTGAAAATCTATAACTCTTTCAAGGCCCTGCCTTCTATATCTGACCTCTTTTGCTACGGGAAGTATCAGATTAAGTCCAGCCCTATGACCAGCAGTTCAGGAAGAACAACGAGGCTGAAAGACAATGATGGAGGTGGGGACAGCATGAGACAAAGTCAAGAAGAAAGACTAATTAATGGCATTACCAGCAAGACCACTGAGGGGCCATAGTGCTTAGTGTTGGGGGCTGAGGCACCCAGCTTAAGGTGACTGAGACCTAACTTTGGCTTAGAATGGCATCTGGTTGACAGCTACTAATTTAGCCACTCTCGACTTCCTACCATGATTAAAAAAAAAAAAATTGGGGCTGAGGAAATTCACAACACAGAACAGGGAGACTGACATCATCTCCCATCAGGATCTGGAAGGAATCTCACTTAGTATAAAGCAGATACACTGCTGGATGGAGAAAGTCTTTCCTCGGGGTCTATGTTAACCCACAAACTGGGAAGCCCACGCTCTCTTGCAGGAGTGCTGCTTTTTTGAGATATCCAGAGTATTATTCTCCACTCCATTCACAAATCCTTCTCCATTCATTTGGAAACAAGAATGTCTAGAAAAGAATATGACTAGACAATAAAACAAATACAAATCCTTTCATCTCCTTGCTGAGGGTGTTGGCAAGCTGGGGGCATGCAGGTCAGAAGTGGCATATGTGATGGCCTTAGCCACACTGTGATGTTGGTATTGATCATTTTATTAGGTCCTGGATCAACACCTTCTTCCATACCCTCATGATTCTTGGACCTGACCTATAATTCCATAGACTCTTGCCCTAATATCCAATGTTTGTTGAGAACTAATTTCCAGGGTTTTAAAAATCATTTAAATTTGATTTATTACAAAACTAATTCATGCTCATTGAAAAATATCAAATAATACATAAGATACAAAATTAAAAATCAAACGTTACCTTTCCTCCTGCCCACTTGCACCCCTCTGAGAGTATCACAATTAATATATTGGTATGTGACCTTCTAGATCTTTTCATATGCATTTACTCACATGCACACACAATTTTTACATAAGGAAATGATAGTATAAATTGTATCCTGCACCTTGTTTTGTTTACATACTATATCTTGGCGATCCCTCCACTTTACTACATTTTGACGTACCACATTCTTTTTAACAAATGTATGGTGTCCTATAGATTGGGTGTGTTTAACCAAACCCCTATAGATAGCATTTAGGTTGTCTCCATTTGTCTTGCTTTTATGAAAATAATTCTACGTTGAATGCTCTGTATGCTTCTTTTGTATGAGGGTATGATGAATACCCATTTATTTCCAACGAATGCCTTGGTACATTTTGTACTTCTTGTACACTCTTTTTATTGGATGAAAGATTCTTTAAATTCTATAGTGTTTTACCATTTTCAAAAGTTTCACACTCATGATTTCATACAATCCCATATGGACTCATATAAAGTCCCTTAATGTGATAGATCCTTTGAACCGGAACATCTTCTTTTTCTGATTTTTAGAGGTTTGAAGTGTTGCTCTACTTAGACATATATTTCTTGGAGGGATTCTCTTTTGTTAATTACTTCAAAATAAAAAGGAATAAGAGACGCTACTACTATACATAAAGAGATGCCCACTCATAAGCCTTATTCTGAGATTAGCACCAAGAAGAGAAATGAGAAGATGTTGCAGGTTGAGAAAGGGAATCTGGCTGCTACCTTTCCTTTCTTCCAGCTGTACGACTGAGAGCCTAAGGCTTAGAGGAGGTTTCTATGGACATGTCCAAGGTACCTGTGCCCAAAGGATGGGCTGACCTACCTTACGATCCCACAGAAGGTCCTCACTGTTGAGGCTGGGGGTGGTGACTTGCCTTCCTTACAGAAGACAAAGATTTGGCAAGTCATCCCAAAAGGGTACCAACTTCTAATCTAGATGAAGGGTGCCTAAGGGCTGGGCTATGATTTCTTCATGTTCATGTCCTGGCCCCAGTTACCAATTATACAATGCACTTAAATGGTTCCAGGTTGGTGATGATGGCATTCACACTTCTGAGGAAAGGGAAGAAAAATGGTGTCAGAGATGGGCCCTTTTATGGCATTGCTGGGACAGTACCCATGGAGGGAGGGAAGTCTGGCCTGATGCTGTGAAGTATTGAATTATTTGAGCTATTCACACTTACTGCTTCTCTGTTGGCAGGCTGCCTGAAGATATCACCATCAGAATGTTCCCACGACAATTCTCCATCCCCTGTTTATTAAAAAGAAATAAAGAATTATAATACATAGAAGGGGAAAATATTAACCTGTGACCCAGTTAACATTTTGGGTTCTATGATCCCAAGGTTCTTTACATATTTTAGCTGTTGTGGCTGTCCTTCAAACAGCAATGTTGAAAGATTTCTCCCTGGGTGTGCCTCATTTTTCAAGACAACTCCGAAGAAAGTTGCCACTTTCTAAAACAGACCATCCAGCAATATTACACAGAATTTGGAAAATAAAAGGGAAAATAATCACTTTCCACTGTAATATAGCCATCATTGTCACATTTGCTTATTTTATTCTGAAGATAGTTAAGTCTTTTACAGGTCATATTCAACTTGTGTTTAAACTACCCTTCAAAAGTGAGAGTTTTGAGGATTTAGTCTGTCATGGTTTGTTAAATTCACCATTATGCCTCTGAGAAGTTATGACTTGATCTGAAAGTTAAGGTAAAACTTGCTGTGGCTAAAGTGTTTACATAACCCATATCTTCTATTTTTGTCTGAGACACCTTTCTCTGGGTCTCCACAGCCCACTTTGTGAACAGCGAATCCCTATCGTTGCTGTCTTCCAGACTAACTGCTTTTAGGGGGAAGATTTTACTTTCAGCCTTGAGAAAAGCAAACTCACAACAGATATGGATATTCCTCAGCTGATTAAAGATAAAAAATAAGAGGATAATCTCCAAAAATACTGCCTTGTATCATCTATGACCAAACAAGCAGATGGCAAGAGCTCGGTCTTAGAGGTATTTGCACCACTCTAAATGAGTACTATTTGTGTGTGTGTGTGTGTACCTGGTTGAGGATAACCCAATATCTGTTCAACCATATATTTCATGGGATAACACGGAATACAAAAATGTATAAACATTAAGAATTTTCTATTCTAATTCATCTCCCAAGCTTTCAAAACCTAACTCTAACTAGTAATGTGTTACTGGTTCAAGTACTGTTACTGGTTTAGGGCTGGAAAAAGACCTCAAGATTAATTTGATACCAATATTATCATCGGGTAGCAACATAAAACATAGCATGGCTTTAACCTCCATGATTCAAAGATCATCTTACAGAAAAAAATTATGAATTTCGAAGATTTAACTATGATTGCTACATTCATCTTCCTAAAACACCACTTTGATTATATAATCGTATCATTTCCTGATCAAAAAAAACCCCTCCGTGGGTCCCCATCTAAGACTATCTATTATCATCCCCCACCTCATCTTTACTGAGCACCTACCTCCGACCCAACTCTCTTAGCTACTCTACAATGGGAACCCTTTGACCTCTTTGCTCTTCATTGAAACTGTGGCCCCCATTCTTGGTTCCATGTTTTTGCTCATGTTATTTTTCTTCTGAAATTACTTTCCCAGCTCCCACACTCTGTAGCTCCTGTATGACTATAAAAACCATGAAGGTTTTCCTCCTCTACAAAGTCTTCCTCAAGTTCTCTCACATATTTCTGATTGCCTAAAGGACTTAGCATTCTGTAGCCTTAGAGATGTACAGGACTTCAGGCATAATTTTGTCCAACTGTTCCATGTAACAGGTGGAGAAACCAAGGCTCAGAGAGAGCAAGGAGCCATTTACTCACATAGCGAGTTGATGAGAGCTTACAACCCAAATCTCAGATTTCCTGGTTCCCAAATAAGTATGTCTATTCTATAAGAGCAGGGTTTATTATTTGTGTTATTAATGGCTGTATCACCATGATCTATAACGGTGCCTGACACATAATAGTCACTCAATAAATACTCATCAAATGATAGATTTGGGAGGCCTTCTCTTATCACCTATCTAAAATTTCAAATCCCCTCTGATACTTCTTATCCCCCCTCTTTGCTTTTTGATCTTAGGACTCAACAGTATCGTACAGTTTATGTATTTTATCTGTTGTCTTCTTTCTCCCACTAGAATTCTCCTATGAGAACGAGGATTTTTGTCTATCATGTTCACTGATGTAACCCGCAGCACCTAGAACAGTGCTGGACACATAGTTAGTATTTATTCAAAATTTCTTGAATGAATGAATACTTAAACAGTTTACAATATTTTCTTCTGTTAAATGTTTCTTGAGCCTGCCTTGTCTCCCTAAAGAGACTGTAAATCCCTTGAAACCAAAGACCATGTCTTAGACCTCCCTCTGTGTCACCTACATCACTGGTTCTCAAAGTGTGGTCTCCGGACCAGCAACATCAGCATAAATTGGGAACTTGTTAGACATGCAAAATTTTGGACCCCACCCCATACCTAGTAAGTCAGAAACTCTGGGGTGGGGGGTCAGTGATCTGGGTACACCTCAGGTTTTCAGTATATGTACTGAGTTGAACTTCAGTAAAAAATACAGAATTAAGTACTTAGCCAATAGCATACTTGCCTCTTCCTGGTTATTCCATGTCTGAGTAAAGATGGTAGACAAAGATTACACTCAGACTATCTGGAAACCCTGACTAACTTTGTAAGAGTGAAGATGCTTTCACCTTTGTTTATGTCAAAAAATAATGCCCAAGTCATAATGGCCATCATTAAAAAGTCCACAAATACTAAATGTTGGAGAGGGTGTGGAGAAAAGGGAACCCTCTTACGCTGTTGATGGGGAATGTAAATTGGTGTAGCCACTATGAAGAACAGTATGGAGGTTCCTCAAAAAGCTAAAAATAGAGTTGCCATATGACCCAGCAATCCCACTTCTGGGTATATACCCAGACAAAACTATGATTCGAAAAGACACATGCACCCCAATGTTCACAGCAGGACGATTTACAATAGCCAAGACACGGAAACAAACTAAATGTCCATCAACAGATGAATGGATAAAAATGATGTGGTACATATATACAATGGAATATTACTCAGCCATAAAAAAGAAGGAAATTTGCAGCAACATGGATGGACCTAGAGATTATCATACTAAGTGAAGTAAGTCAGAAAGAGAAGTCTAGACAAATACCATATGATATCACTTATATGTGGAACCTAAAATACAACATGAAACAGAAACAGACTCACAGACACAGAGAACAGACTTGTGGTTGCCAAGAGGGAGGTGAGGTGGGGGAGGGAAAGATTGGGAGTTTGGGATTAGCAGATGCAAAACAGTATACACAGGATGGATAAACAACAAGATCCTACTGTATAGCACAGGGAACCATATTCAATATTCTGTGATAAACCATAATGGAAAGGAGTATGAAAAAGAATATATATATATAAAACTGAACTGCTTTGCTGCACAGCAGAAATTAACACAACATTGTAAATCAACTATACTTCAATAAAATTTTTTTAAAAGAAAATAATAATGCCCCAAAGTCAGTTAACATACATTGAACACTTCTTGGGTGGAAAACCTGATACTAAGGCAGAAAGAGAAGAGAAATCAGGGCTGGACCCTTGCCCTCAAGACATTTACAACCTGTTTGGAGGGACAGGAAATCAATATAGAAAAGAGCCTAAAAAACACACGCACAGAGTAGCAACTGGAAACACAAATGGAATATACGTGCTTAGGAGATATTGAATGTGTGGAGTGAGCAGTCAGATGTAATCGTGGAAAGCATCCCCAAAGAACTGTTAAGTCATGTTTTTAGAAGTAGATACTGCAGGGTATAAACAGTCGTATGGGCAGAAGGTATTGCCAACTGGAGGGAAAGGCATTTGCAAAGGACCAGAGCTTTGGAAATAGCAAGTCACACAGTGGACACAGCAAGCAAGGTGTGGCTTGAGTGGAAACTTCAGAAGTGAAACAAGAGAAAGGGGGCTGGTGGAGAGATAGAAAGGAAAGGAAGGAGGGTGGGAGGGAGCAAGGGAGGGGGACGGGTTGTTGAGATAACAGGGTGGTAAATAATTCCTGTGTGGACTTCGAAAAGAGGCTGAAGAATTCATATTTGATCCCGTTACCAATTTTTAGGTAGAGGTGCATATGGTATAAATGATATTTGTGGAAGCTTATCCCGGCAAGGGAGTGCTGACTGGTTGGGGAGTAACTGGAATCTGGGAGGCCAACCAGGAAGCTATTGTAGTAACATGTGATAGGCCATGAGAATCTAGATGGAGAAGAAGGGGTGAATCACACTACTGCAGATAACAAGAAAATGATAAGACCCTGACGGAATATTTGATAAAGGAGGAGGAAGGCAAAGGAGAAAGTATAAAATGACTCTAGGGTTGCAATCTGGAGAGCTGGGGAATGGCGCTGCCCTCGACAGTGACTGAGTGGGTATGGACTTGGATTTACTTGTTCCGTTTTAGCTGGCAGTGATGGGTCTAAGCTATGTCCTGAGCCAAATGAAAATATGGGACCAGAGAGAAGATTTGAAACCAGAAAAGATTTGCCAGCAAAATGGCAAAACAAAATGTAAACGCTATAGTGTGTGGTTTCAGGCCTAATCAAAGTAGCCGAAAGAGAACAAATAACAAAAGAAAAATGAGACAATAGCTCTCCTCATGAAATGCCCTTTTTAAATGCAGATTTAATGATTGGTATTGACATGAAATGTTTATTCAGCATGACCTTCTAAGAAGCTCAATTTATTGCATTTAGACCCTAGAGTCTTAAAAGGGCTTTTAAAGAGTATCTTTAAATACTTAATAGTCCAGACAGAATCTTTAAAGCAATACAGAAGCATACAGTCCCTGTTAAATAAGCAGAGAGGCAAGATAGCAAAGCAACGAGGCAAGTCAGTTACCACACAGACTATTAAATACCCTGTAATACAAGTTCAGATGAATGTGTCATAACCACCTAAGCATTTGCAGACAGTTATGTGTACCTAAATTTGAACTATTTCACTTCATCAAAAACTACTGGAGCCATTACTTCCGTGTGTGTGTGTGTGTGTGTGTGTGTGTGTGTGTGTGTGTGTGTGTGTGTGTATTCTCTCAGTATTTTCATTGCCTTTGAGCTTTCAAAGTCTTCAAAATGGCATTCTCTAAGCTTGCATGTTCTGTAAGTAGCCACTAAAGGTTTCAACATTTTAGTTATTTTATACATGAACTATAGTTAAACTTGAATTATCTTCTCAGATGTTCACATTAGTGGTTCTTTAGGCTGGGGCAGGGTCTATCTGGAGAGCTGAAAATAGGTTGGTCCATTTACAATCTTATACCTTATACCTTAGATATTATAACGTAGATATACATACATAAAATACATAAAAGAAAAAAGTAGGCACCAAAGCCCTAAAAAAACCCTGTTTCTGTGCTTTTTTTCCTGATTCACTGGACAAATTATCTTGAGTGAGAGGAAGCCTCTTTTTTCAGCCAAGTCATTAAAAAAAAAAGAAAAAAGAAAAACAATGATTCTAATGGAGACAGATGGATTCTAGCTAATTCCGAGAAGCAACAAGATGTAATTTTAACCAATTTTTAAAACCAAAATGAAAAACAACTCTAGTGTACTGTATGTCAAACAATATTCATTTAACCTTAAAAGCCACATGTGTTGTTTATTCAAACCTCAATTATACTCTGAGTGGTACCCTATGGAGATAGAATGGCTTGGCTTTCTGGTAATGGGAGAAATGGAGAACAAGTATTTGAAAAATGGTCAAGAGCTAGGCTAAAATTCAGACTGTTTATAACTCCCATTGCTCCCATTAATCTCTGGTTGGCCGGAGCCGGTCACAGAAGTAAACCCTGTTCTCTCAAGAAGACTAAGTGTACAATGAGATTATGAGATACCATGAAGATCAACCTCAGACAGCAAAACTACGCCAGCGTGTGGCCACTTCTGAACCACATACAACATCATAAATAGGGTGCCCATAGGTCCTGATTTATCTGGGACAGCCCAGTTTTATGCCCGTTTCTCTGACAGGCATAATTATTAAGATTGCCTCTCTCACTTTCAAAAGTGTCTCGGTTTGGACAATAAATTATATGGTTACTCTAATCATAAGGCAGGTAGAAATTTTAAATGAGTCCCCGAGACAGGGGGAAGTGATCTCTGTGACAAGGGAAACTGATCTCTGTATTTTCAGAGGAACAAGTTGAAATCAGCAGAATCAAGGCAAATGGTTAAGGGTTTTTGAAGAAAAGTGGGAGAGGGCAGAGAGGAAGAAACTGATGGTGAAGTCTCCACCTACTACTTGCCAGGTTCCCTGGTGGGCCACTTTACAGCCAGTACTCAATACCCAAGCTGGAGACGAAAGAGGGGATGGAAGCAGATGGCTCTGGGGAGGCTTCCATCAAATATCTACTTCTACAAATTCTGTGGAGAGGGATCAAGCATGCTGAAATTTGAGGGAAGCTTTAAAGAACACTGGTATAAGGATTCGGCATTGGTAGACATGTGAGCTCCCAATAATGATATATAGTATTGAAGATGCCCTCCAGTGTCTCATAAAGTGGACAGTCAATTTTTTTAGAAAATATCTTGTTGTCAAATAAAGCACTTTATTGCCTGGGCTGCCAATACAAGCTCTTAGCATTTTAAACAAAATATCTGCTTGAGAAATACTAAGACACAGACAAGGGAGGTGGGGGGACTCCTGCCCACAGTGGCAAGCCAAATCCAAAGAAGAGTACTAAAGTATCTAGAAAAATCAGAAATGTGTGTTTTTTTAAAAGTGCATTGTGAGAGTGCATATGTTTGCAGGAAGGCATCATGGGAGAGGAAATAAAGCAACTTAGCCAGTGCCCACGACCCACATTCTGCTCTTTCAATGGAGATGTGGTTAAACAGATCCAAGTTCATGGTTAGAAATGGGGTCTTTGCGTCCCAGAGTGGTCCCAATGAATCTGCTGGAAGTGTTAGCATATCTGGCCCCTGGGAGCACAGTCATCACAAAGTCTGCTCCTCCCGGTAGCCTCAGAGTTAAGAGTGCCGGAGGTTGCTTCACATCCCCAAGCTGAGAGGCATCATAGTAATAACGGCGAAGAAAACAGCCTGGAGCCAGACTGCGTGGGTCCAAATCCTGGCTCTGCCCCTTCTCATCTGTGTGGCTCTGGGCAAGTGAATGAACCTGTCTGTGCCTCAGTTGATAAAATGGAGACAATAATACATATCCCATAGGGTTGTGAAGATAAAATGAATTAGTATATGCAAAGAGCTTAGAAGAGCGCCTGGTACACTGTTATGTCAGTGTTAGCTATTATTCCCCCTCCCTCTTCTTCCCATCCTTTCCCTCCACTTCTTCCTTCTTCTCAAGAGTAGCTTACAAAGGGGAAAACCCAACTTAAGGGACCCTCACAAGGGTACTATGCATTTAACAAAGGAAAGCGTCTGTATTAAACAAACAAGTGAAGCCTAGCGGAAAGAGGAAATTTATGCCCACACCTAGAAAAGGAATAATATCATTTCTAAAGTCAGGGTCCTGGAGATACCCAAATAATTAAAACGGTTGCAGAGACTCCTTCAGCTCATTCCTTCTAAACTAATGATTAGACTTCTCATCATTATGCTAGTCCTCTCCTCCTTTTCATCTTTATTTAGAAAAGGAGTTTGCGTTTTAATTAAGCCCCTTTTTCTCTCTTGGCTTAAAGTGATGCTTGAGAGGACAGATATCTGCTTCTTTGGGAGGCAGTGCAATTTACATACTCATAAAGTGGAGTGGTAAAACTCCAAGTACCCAAATAAAGTACAGTCCTGTGCTACCACATTCATAAATGGAAAAGAGCAAGCGGGATGGAAAAGGGAAACTCAGTGATCCACCAATGCTTACTGTCTTGTCAACCTGGAAATGAAAAGCTGTCAGTTTAAGGTCCTTCTTCTTTCCACTTTGGCTTCCTGGCCCCATCCAAAGAGGACTGGACTACTTGGTGGGAGAAGGAGACGTGGGTCTGGTTTTAATAGCCAAAGCTAAGGGAAAAGTGGATGTAGCTATTCCAGCAATTTGCTTAAACCAACTGGATAGTTATATCAAGTTTCCACTTTGCCTGCGCCATGGAGACCTGGACTTTGTAAGTTCTTACGGTTATAATGTAGATAATATTCAAATATGATTCCTCTGCCTATCACTCTTCTTTCTCTTTTCCCTCTGTTTATACTGTCAGTCAAGAAATCAGATTAATTTCCATAAATGTTGAAGTCTAATTTCATGAAAACTATTCTAATAAGAGTAATGGGCATACCCAGCGGTGTGTTTCTGGGCAGTCGTGGCATCTCTTGAAGTAGTTAGAAGGACAAGGCTGAAAGAAGAGTGGCTTTAACCACCCGTGAAGAAATAATTGCTCTGAAATGCTTCACTGGGAATTTCTTATTTTTATTGTAGAGCCAGACTCATACACACATGAAAAACCCTCCAACCCAGCAACAGGATGGGGCATTATTGACCTTGATAGGATATCCCAGATGGCCAGTTAAGAATCATCACTCTTAATTTGTTAAACTAGTATGAAAGTCAATGCTGTCCCATCCACCGTCTGAGGGGTTTTCTGTCCAAGAAGAAACATTCTAGACGTAAAAGACATGCCAGGAAGGAACATGATGACCTCAGAAGGGTGGGAGTCCTGTGATAGTCAGCAAGCATGTGGAGGTGAATTCTGAGTGCAAGGGATGGAAAGAGAACAAAAACCACCTGAAAGTTTCCACAGAAGGAGAAAGCTTCCAGTTGCGGTTTAGAAGAAGAGGAGAGGTAGACAAGGATAGAAAATCCCTAAGATGGTCCCTAAGATGAACATGAATGACTCACTTTTGAAAAGTAATTACTAGTCGTAGTCAGACTCTTCTATAGCTATGAAAATATTGGAGTGTTTCAATACATTTTGAAGTTTAGGTGACACATACAAAGTAGTGTTTCTCATTAGCAATGTTTCCTTCCCATCATTATGACCAGGAGATGGTAGTGTTTCTGTAGAAAATGTGGGCAAAACCAAAAAGAGCTCTAGACTGATATGTGAGGATCTATATTTGGAGTGTTATTTTCTCTAGTTTCCTGTGATTTTGAAAACTTTGAAAAATTTGGTAGATTTCTGTGATGTTAAAAAGATCAAATATCTCACATACCACTTCCCTCGAGATCTCTGGGTTCCAGCCAAGATGGCGTCTGAGGTGTAATTTTGCTGCTTTTTGGAAAGAGAAATCAAGAGTCTTACATAAAATGGCAGTTGTCTTGAACACTGACAAACTGCCTTTAAACAGTTGCTTCCAGTTTCAGTCACCTTGAAGGAGTTAGCAAAAATATCCCAATTTCATAAAAAGAGATGCAATTTTCATGCTGGGCTCACTGGAGATGTTGTGGAGAAATGGGCTTGGGATGAGTAAATTGTGAGGTCAGTTATTTCTCCTGCCTCCCTCCCTAGCCAGGACTGCACTTGGAGTGCTTGTCAAAAGCTTTTCATAACTGTGGCTCTCTTTCCTTTTAACAAATCCATCACAAGCTATATACTTGATACTATGCTAGGGGAAACAGAGGAAGAAGATGGTCCTTTCCTTATAGAGCTTCCCAGTTGAGGAGCCAAGATCCGTAAAACAGTGAACAGTACAAGAAATATTTTTAAATGCTGTATTCTACAATCAGACCAAGCCCTGAAAGTGGTCAAACAAGGAGACCAATGAGGACGAGAGTGATCAGGTAAGGCTATTTAGAGGAGATGCAATGTCAGCTGGGGTCTTGAAAGATGGGTAGGATCCTAATTGGTAGAAGAGAGGTGGGAAACTATGCCAAGCTTGTGGGGAGTAAGAGTCAAGAGAGGCACACAACAGGAGGTAGGATCAAGATGGCAGCAGAAGAAGATCCTGAACTCACCTCCCATGGGCATACCAAAATTACAGCTACTCACAGAGCAGCCATCTCTGAGAGTGACCTGAAGACTAGCAGAAAAGATTTCCCATAACTAAAGATATAAAGAAGGAACCACAACGAGACAGGTAAGGGGGTGGAGATTCTGTCTAGTTGGGACCCACGCTCCTGGCAAGGTGATCCATAGGTGGGAGGGATATAAACACAAATGTCCTACGCAAGGAGTGAGGGCTCCACATTGGACTCCCCAGCCCAGGGTTCCCACACCAGGAAGACAAGCACTCAAAACATCTGGTTTTGAAAACCAGTGGGGCTTACATTTAGGAGAGCTGGAGGGCTGAAGGAAACTGAGACTCTGCTCTTAAAGGGTGTGTGCAAAAATTCATTCACTCCAAGTACCAGCACAGAGGCAGCAATTTGAAAGGCACCTGGGTCAGACCAACTTGCTGATCTTGGAGAGCCTCCCAGAGGAGCAGAAGGCAACTGGGACTCCCCTGGAGACACAGATGCTGGTGGTAGCCCTTACTGTAAGCTCATTCTACTGTGCTGATACTGGCACTGGCAGATACCATTTTGGAATCCTCCCTAAAGAGGCTAAAGCCTCTTAGCGCTGGGGACCGCCCAACCCACCAGTGCACCCATAGCAGTTGTGAGCTACCAGGTTGCACAACCAGCCATGCCTGAGGCCTGCCCTACCCACCAGTGTACCTGCAGCATTAAACACCACCAGATTGCACAGCCAGCCTGGCCAGGGTCCAACCATGCCTATCAGCGCACCAGTAGCAGTTAGCTTTGCCACAACTGCATGTAGCCCATACAGGGGACACCCCTGGATCATCTGGCTCTGGAGACCAGAGAGAACCATGCTGTTGGGTCCCATAAGACATCTTTTACGTAAGGTCATTTCTCCAAGATCAGGAGACATAAAGTCCCTACCTAATACATAGAAATAAACACAGATAATTAGGCAAAATGAGGAGACAAAGGAATATGTTTCAAACAAAAGAACAAGACAAAAACTCAGAAAAAGAGTTAAATAAAATAGAGATAAACAATCTACCTGATAAAGAGTTCAAGGTAATAATCATAAAGATGTGCACTGAACTTGGGAAAAGAATGGAAGAATGCAGTGAGAACTTCAACAAAGAGTTTTAAGATATTAAAAAAAAACTATCAGAGCTCAAAACTACTGTGACAAAGCAAGAGAGAGGCATGGACATATATACACTACCAAACGTAAGGTAGATAGCTAGTGGGAAGCAGCCACATAGCACAGGGAGATCAGCTTGGTGCTTTGTGACCACCTGGAGGGGTGGGATAGGGAGGGTGGGAGGGAGGGAGACACAAGAGGGAAGAGATATCGGAACATATGTATATGTATAACTGATTCACTTTGTTATAAAGCAGAAACTAACACACCATTGTAAAGCAATTATACCCCAATAAAGATGTTTAAAAAATACAATAACTGAAATGAAAAATATGCTAGAGGAAATCAAGGGTAAATTAGATGATACAAAAGGATCAGTGACCTGGAAGAAAGAGCAGTAGTAATCAACCTAGCAGAACAGAAAAAGAAAAAACAATTTTTATAAATGAGGATAGTTTAAGAGACCTTTGTTACAGCTTTAAGTGTACTAAAATTCACATTAGAGGGGTCCCAGAAGGAGAAGAGAGTGAGAAAGGGGCAGAAAACTTATTTGAAGACATAATGGCTGAAAACTTCCCTAACCTGGGGAAGGAAACAGATATCCCGGTCCAGGAATCACAGAGAATCTCAAAAATGATGAATCCAATGAGAGCTGCACCAAGACATATCATAATTAAAATGGAAAAAGTTAAAGAGAAAATTTTAAAGGTAGCAAAAGAAAAACAACTAGTCACATACAAGGGAAAGTTATCAGCTGAATTTTTAGCAAAATTTGCAACCCAGAAGTGGGTGGCAAGATATATTTAAAGTGCTGAAAGGAAAAACTTTACCACCAAGAATACTCTTCCTGGCAAGGTTATCATTCAGAATTGAGAGATAAAGCATTTCCCAGACAAGCAAAAACTAAGAGTTCATCATCACTAAACTGGATTTACAAGAAATGTTAAAGAGACTTCTTTAAGTGGAAAAGAAAAGGCCACAACTAGAAATAAGAAAATACATAAAAGAAAAAAAAATCTCACTGGTAAAAGCAAATATATAGTAAAGACAGTGGATCAGCCACTTAGAAAGCTAGTATGAAGGTTAAAAGACAAAAGTTATAAAATCAACTATAACTAAAATAAGTAGTTAATGGATACACAAAGTAAAAAGATGTAAAATATGACATCAAGAACATAAAACATGGTGGGGGGACAGTAAAAATGTATTGCTTTTAGAATGCATTGAAACTTAAGTGACTATCAGCTTAAAACAATCTGCTGTATATCTAGATCAATATATAAACCTCATAGTAATGACAAACCAAAAACCTACAATAGATACACAAAAAATAAAGAAAAAGGAACCCAAACACCACACTAAAGAAAATCATCAAAGCACAAGGGAAGAGATTAAAAGAAGAAAGGAACAGAGAGAACTACAAAAACAACCAAAAAAACAATTAACAAAATGGTAATTAAGTACGTACCTATCGATAATTCCTTTAAATGTAAATGGTTTAAATGCTCCAATCAAAATACATAAGGTGTCTGAATGGATGAGAAAATAGAACTCATCTATATGCTTCCTGTAAGAGACTCACTTCAAACCTAAAAACACATAGGCTGAAAGTGAAAGAATGGAAAAAAGATATTCCATCCAAATGGAAACAAAAAGAAAGCTGGGGTAGCAATACTCATATAAGATAAAATAGCCTTTAAAACCAAGACTGTAAGAAAAGACAGAAAAGGCATTACGTATTGATAAAGGGGTCAATCCAACAAGAGGATATAACACCCACCAATATTTATGCTCCCAACATAGGAGCACCTGAACATGTAAAACAAATATTAACAGACAAAAAAGGGAGAAATTGACAGTAATACAATAATAGTAGAGGACTTTAACACCCAATTTACATCAATGGATAGATCAACCAGACAGAAAATCAATAATGAAACACTAGTGTTAAATAACACTTTAGTCCAGATGCACCTAATAGATATATACAGAACATTTTATCCCACACCAGCAGAATACACGCTATTTTCAAATGCACATGGAACATTCTCCAAGAGTGATCACATGCTAGGACACAAAACAAGTCTCAATAAATTTAAGAGGACTGAAATCATACCAAGCATCTTTTCTGACTAAGAGGTATGAAACTAGAAATCAATTAGACAAAGAAAAGTGGAAAAAAACACGAACATGTCGAGGCTAGACAACATGCTACTAAACAAAGAAAATCAAAGAGGAAATTTAAAAATACCTTGAGACAAATGAAACTGACAACACAACTTTCCAAAGTCTATGGGACACTTCAAAAGAAGTTCTAAGAGGGAACTTTATAGTGATACAGGCCTACCTCAAGAAACAAGAAAAATGTCAAATAAACAATCTAAACTTACACCTAAAGGAACTAGAAAACGAGGAACAAAGCCCAAAATTAGTAGAAGGAACGAATAAAGATCAGAGTGGGAATAAATGAAATAGAGACTTAAAAAAATAATAGAAAAGACCAATGAAACTAAGAGCTGGTTCCTTGAAAAGATAAACAAAATTAATAAATCTTCAGCCAGACTCATCAAGGAAAAAAAAGAGAGGGCCCAAATAAATAAAATAAGAAAGAAAGAGGCAATGTTACAATTGACACCACAGAAATACAAAAGATCGTAAGAGATTACTGCGAACAATTATATGCCAGCAAATTGGACAACCTAGAAAAAATGGATAAATTCCTAGAGACACAAATCTCCCAAGACTGAATCCGGAAGAAATGGAAAATCTGAACAGACCCATCACTAGCAGTGAAACTGAATCAGTAATCAAAAAACTCCCAACAAACAAAAGTCCAGGACCAGACAGTTTCACAGATGAATTCTACCAAACATGTAAAGAAGACTTAATACCTATCTTCCTCAAACTATTCCAAAAAACTGAAGAGGAAGGAACACTCCCAAATTCATTCTATGAGGCTAGAATTAACCTGACACCAAAACCAGACAAAGACACCACAAGAAAAGAAAATTACAGGTCAATATCCCTGAAGAGCATAGATACAAAAATCCTCAACAAAATACAAAATGCCCACTCTTGCCACTTTTATTCAACATAGTAATGGAAGTCCTAACCACAGCAATAAGACAAGAAAGGGAGACTAAAAACATCCAAATTGGAAGGGAAGAAGTAAAACTGTCACTATTTCCAGATGACATGATACTATAAATAGAAAACCTTAAAGACTCCACCCAGAAACTCTTAGAACTATGGCATTTTTCACAGAACTAGAAAAAATAATCCTAAAACTTGTATGGAACCACAAAAGACCCAGTATAACCAAAGCAATCTTGAGAAAGAAGAACAAAGCTGGAGGCACCACACTCCCAGACTTGAGACTATACTACAAAGCTATAAGTAATCAAAATAGTATGGTACTGGTACAAAAACAGACACATAGATCAATGGAAAAAATAAAGAGTGCAGAAATAAACCCACACTTATATGGGCAATTAGTTTATGACAAAGGAGCCAAGAATATACAGTGGGGAAAGACAGTCTCTTCAATAAATGATGTTGGGAAAACTGGACAGCTACATGCATGAGAATGAAACTGGATCACTTTCTTACACCATATACAAAAGTAAACTCAAAATATATTAAAGACTTAAATTAAGACCTGATACCATAAAACTCTTAGAAGAAAACATAGGCAGTATGCTCTTTGACATCAGTCTTAGCAATATTTTTTGGATCAGGCAAGGGCAACAAAAACAAAAATAAACAAATGGGACTACACCAAACTAAAAAACTTTTGCATAGAGAAGGATACCATCAACAAAAAGAAAAGGCAAAAAAAAAAAAAAAAAAGAAAAGGCAGCCTACTGAATGGGAGAAGATATTTGCAAATGATATATCTGATATGGATTTAATATCCAAAATATATAAAGAACTCACATATCTCAATATCAAAAAAATAATCTGATTAAGAAATGAGCAAGGGACCTGAACAGGCATTTTTCCAAGGAAGATATACAGAAGGCCAACAGATACAGGAAAAGATGCTCAACATTACTAATCATCAGGGAAATGCAAATCAAACCACAACGAGATATTACCTGACACCTGTCAGGATAACTATTATGAAGAAGACAAGAAACAGTATGTGTCAGTGAGGATGTGGAGAAAAGGAAACCCTTGTGCACTGTTGGTGGGAACGTAAACTGGTGCAGCCACTATGGAAAACATATGGAGGTTCCTCAAAAAATTAAAAATAGAACTACCATACAATCCTGCAATTCCACTTGTGGGTATTTATCAGAAGAAAATGAAAACACTAATTAGAAAAGATACATGCCCCCTTATGTTCATTGCAGCATTATTTACAATAGCCAAGATATGGAAACAACTCAAATGTCCATCGACAGGTGAAGAGATAATGAAAACATGATACACACACACACACACATACACAGAGGAATATTATTCAGCCATAAAAAAGAATGAAATCTTGCCATTTGTGACAACACGGATGGACCTTGAGGGCATTTTTCCAAGTGAAACAAGCCAGACAGAGAAAGACAAATGCCATATGATCTATTCTATGTGGAATCTAAAACACAAAACAAACAAAACAAAACAAAACAGAAGCTGACCCATAGATACAGAGAACAAACTAGTGGTCACCAGAGTGGAGGCGGGGTGGGGTATGGGTGAAATGGACGAAAGGGATGAAGGGGTACAAACTTCCAGTTATAAAATAAATAAGTCACGGAGATATAATATACAACATAGGGAATATAATCAATAATATTGTAATAACTTTGTATGGTGATAGATGGTTACTAAACTTATTGTGGTGATCAATTCATAAAGTACATAAATGTTGAATTGCTATGTTGTACACTTGAAACATATAATATTTCATGTGAATAAAAAAGAGAGGCACATAACAGGGCTAAAGGTGGGGAGGAACATGGCATATTATAAAAAGAGGAGTGTCAGCCTAGTGGAGAAGGTGTGTGTGTTGGTGTCAGAGAAATGAGGATGGGTAGTGGGTTAAGGAAGGGTCCGACTGTTTGACAGAGGGCCTTTAAAAACAAGCTGCAGAACTGAGATTGGATAATATGGTAAGAAATGGTAGACACTGGCCAACATGATCAAGCAGTTCCTTAAGAAGTGAAGTCTGAACTTGAGTACATGCAGCGGGTGCAGTGTAGGAAGGACAGCATAGATACTCCTGCAACAGAGTGGCTGGTTTCATGGTGGGATCAGAAGTCAAGGATCCTGGGAGGATAGGACTGCCACCAGTTATCCCCCCAACTTTTGAGTCAATCCTCCTACACCCTGCGATGCAGAGAGCAAAGAGGAATATGGTGTGAGCTGAGGCCGGAGAGATGGTCGTCTTCAGAGTCCTCCTTCACCTCTCTGAGTAGATGGACCCCTGTCCATTACTGGCTTTTGTAACACCTTTCCTTTGCAGCATGTGGCACAGTTGCGATTTTATATTTACTTGTCTCGACATTTGATAAATGTCTGTCTTTCTCACTAAACTCCGCAAGGACTGGTTCCAGTCCCGGTCTGTTTTGTTTACCACTGTATCTCCGGTACCAGCACAGTGCCAGGTACTCAATGGTTGCTCGACAAATGTTTGCTGAATGAAAGAAGGTAGACATTTATACTTGGGCCTCTCTGAGCCTAGAAAGAGAGAGTGTTCCCCTATGGTTGGGAATGGGTAGGTTGAGGCCTTGATGGGGAAAGGTGGGCAGTGTGGTTACTCTCTTGGGATTATCTGCCTAGACCAGTGTGCCACGCATGCCCTCTCTTTCCCTTTAACCCCCTGCAGGAGGAGGGGCTCTTGTCACACTCCTCTGGATGGCTCCCACCAAACAGCATAAGAACCTGGGACTCCAGAGCCAGGCCAACAATGTTAAAATTCTAGCTCTGCCACTTATTACCATGTATCCTTGGGCAAATCGCTTAACTTCTCTGCCTCAGTTTCCTCACCTGTAAAATGAGGAAAATAATAGTCCCTACTTTGTTGTGAGGAGCAAATGAGCTGTTACACACCTAAATGCTTAGACCACTGCTTGGCCCAGAGCGAGTGCCACATATGTACACTGTCTACCAAATGCAGGCTTGGCCCTCAATACAGCCGATAGCTTACCGAAATATGTCTCCCTTGCCGAGATTCCAAGAACACAGCCTTCCCTTTGCTTTGGCAAGATAGGAAGAAGACAAGCAGAAATGATCAACGGTGGAGGGAAGCTGGGTGTGGGTTTGGGTGTGAGGCCTGCCTGCCCAGAATGTGGCCGTGGTACAGTCTCTGAAGAGATTTTCTTCTGATAAAGTTTCCCTTAAGGTTCCAGCGGCTGTTTGCACTATGCTTCCAGTCCAGATGAGGTTTGCTGAAATGCCAGCAATGACACACACCCTGCCAACACTCTCCTGACTGTCCTAGCCTCAAAGACATGTCTAAACAACTGAGGCTAGGGTTCAGATTCAACCCATGGCTAAGATTGCTGCCTGACCCAGGAAGAAAGGCACATATTAGTGTTTGGTGACGGTGCAGAGAGCCCGCTTCAATGGGGCCCTTTATATGAAGGTTTGCAAGTTCAGCACTCAAAAAGGTTATTTCTTCTGTGGTATTTTGCCTGCAATTAGGGCAGCCAGCATAGGGGAGAAGTGTGTCTGGGTTGTCTGCTGTATGAATAATACGCTTATACAAGGTATACCTTTGTTAAAAATGTCATTTCAACAGAAAAAAAAATAACTAAGTGCTTCAGAAATAAGGACTTCAAAGGAGATTCAATCACATTATATACAACTGAAACATATAAAGAAATTAAAGACAGAAAAAAGCATCAATTTTATGAAAGTGTAGGATTTAGTCTTTAGAGGGAAAGATGAAAGAGAATGGTTTATTTAGGCTGGAGAAGAGAAGGCAAAGAGAGAACTTAATGAATTGTCAAGTATGTTGAAGGGGCAATACATGATCAATAACAACTAGCTTTTACCCGTTGCTTCTGAAGACATAACAAAAATAAAAGATATTTAAATTGTGACAAGAGAACCGTTGAGCAGATGGTTAGTCCCAGGATGTGTTGCCATGAGAAGGACTAGAAATATAGTTCTTTATATGGAGATTAAGTAACTAAAAAGGCAAGACTATCAGAGATAGAGAAGGTACAATTCTACTTAACCCCAGGGTAATAAATAGAGTCATTATTATATAAAATATAATAATGATCACTTGTTAAGCAGTAACTCTGTATTGGACTTTCTCCTAGCTTCTATGTCATCTCAGTTAATTTTTATCACCTTTCCATAGGTTGTAGATATTATAATTATCATCTTCACACCTGAGAGAACCGAGGTCCTGAATGGTTCAGTGTCTTGTCCAAGGTCACATCACTAGTGGACAGAAGCTCTGCCAGGTCAAATCTATGTCCTTCTGGCTTCAGAGCCTATCTCCTTTGCATTATATTGCCGATTGGATGCAATAATGTCTTTTTGCAGTTTCCTTTCTTTTATTAATTGCTCTTCAGTTTAGATTTCACATTATTTTTCCCCAAGCAAAATCACCTTAGCCCAACAAATGGATTGTAGCAATTATCTGGTTATAGTAGTAACTACGTGTACACCTCTGCTAAGAATGAACTCTCCTGGGTGTGGAGAAAAGGGAACCCTCGTGTACTGTGGATGGGAACGTAAATTGGTGCAGCCACTATGGAGAGCAGTATGGAGGTTCCTTAAAAATCTAAAATTAGAGCTACCATATGATTTAGCAATCCCACTCCTCGGTATATATCTGGAAAAGACAAAAACTCTAATTCGAAAAGACATGTGCACTCCAGTAGCCAAGACATGGAAACAACCCAAGTGCCCATCAACAGAGGATTGGTTTAAAAATATGTGGTGTATATATATATATATATATATACACACACACACACACACACACATATATACAATTCCATTACGTATATGTAATGGAATATTACCCAGCCATAAAAAAGAATGAAATATTGCCATTTACAGCAACATGGATGGACCTAGAGATTATCATAATAAGTGAAGTAAGTCAGACAGAGAAAGACAAATATTATATGATATCACTTACCTGCAGAATCTAAAAAAATAATACAAATGAATCTATATACAAAACAGAAACAGACTCACAGACATAGAAAACAAACTTACGGTGACCAGAGGGGAAAGGGGGTGGGGAGGGATAAATTAGGAGTATGAGATTAACAGATACAAACTACTAACATAAAATAGATAAGCAACAAGGATTTACTATATAGTACAGGAAACTATATTCAATATCTTTAATAATAGCCTATAAGGGAAAATAATCTGAAAATTATATATATATATATATATATATATAAAATATGTAACTGAATCACTTTGCTGTACACCCGAAACTAACACAATATTGTAAATCAACTATACTTCAATTTTAAAAAACGGACTCTCTTCCTTTTGGAACAGACTCAAATTAAGTTGGGGCAAAGATTGAGAAAGGAGGCGAGGAACAAAATACCCAGCTTTACTGGCAGAAATGTCACAGCTGTACTGAGGGACAGTACACACACTGTGAGAAACAGGAATGGAAAGATCCAGGGCCTTAGTGAAGCATATATCAAATTAGGCTGCAACTAAAGCCACAGTGACTTGTGAGGGCTGGTACAAACAGCATAGTAAAAAGGATGAGCATGTACGGGTACTACGAATAAGGTAATTTCTTTCTAAAAGGAATATTAATTAGAGTGTGCTAAAGTGAGGTAGGGAAGAAAAAACAATGTGGAGGATCGGGAATGACAACAGGTAATTTCCTACTGACCATGAACCAATGGATAGCCAGTACCATCTACCACAGTCAATCAGTAATTCAGAGGAAGAAAAAACACAAATAATATCCTATTTGAGTAGCATCTAATTCAAACCATGACTAACTTTCTGGCAATATTTCCAAGCTAGTGTGCATTCATTCAAATAACACCTACTCTGTGCCTGGTGCAGTGGGGGGAAAAAAGATGAGCCCAAAATAGTTTCTGCCTTACGGAGCTCACCCATTAGTAGTGATGATAAGACGTGGGCACACATAATAAAAGACAAAATGTGCCCGGGTGATTAACTCTACTGAAGAAGCACAGGTGAGGCCCTGAAGAGTCAGAGAGATGAGGGAGTTTACTCCTAAATGATAGGATTAAAAAAAAAAAGCTTCCTGGAGGAGGTGGCATTTGAACTGGCCTCTGAAGGAGAAGCAGGATTTAGGGGTGGAGAAACTGGAATGAAGGTGGGAATGCAGAGAAGAGACAAAGGCCTTCCCGCTAGTATTTATTCAAATGTAACCTGAGGACTACCTGTGTTCGGATCCGAGGAGGCTGCATTTGAGCTAGGTCTTCAAGAACTGGCAGGATTTCTACAGGCAGAGATGGAGGAAAAGGATTTTCCAGAGAAAGGCAACATTCCCTCCTCACAGGGTTACTGTACATGTTAGATATAACCTAGGAAGCCGTTTTGTCTCCTTTTCCTCCCAGCCTTATCATGAAATGTCTGCTGTTCATTCACCCCAAACTGGCTTGCCATACGGTTGGAATTAGATGTTCTGACCAATCAGAGATTGACATTGGTTACTCTTCTATTGGCTTACTCAGGTTTCCGATTTTTAATAGGCTCAGTTTAAGTGTACTAAATTCAGATGTAAAGCCATCATTTCAGGCCACTCCCAGTCATCTATGTGGTCTTAGGAATGGTTTCTCAAAGTGAAAGTCTATTGACCACCTGCACCAGAATGGACAATGGGCCCTGTTTAAATGCACATCCCAGGACCCCTTCCCAAGGCCACCAAAACAATCTCTGCAGTTGTGCTCCAGGGATCTGAATTTCAACAAGTTCTCCAGGTGATTCTGAAGCACACTAAAGTTTGAGAGATATTGAGGGGCAGAGGAGAGAGTAAAGGCACAAAGGTAAGAGAACACAAGAACAATGTGGGTAGAACCTGAGGTGCAAGAATGGAAGAATGTGGGCCTATAAAGGTAACTGGAGGCTAGAGCATGAAAGGCCTTTACTGTCAGAGTCGGGGGTTGACAAGTATGCTGCTGGCAACAGGGAACCATTCATTTTAGTGGCAGAGTGGAGTAGTTAAGAGCCTGGAGTCTGGAGCCAGACTTCCAGGGTTCAAATCTTAGCTCTTTGCCTCACCGGCTATATGACCTTGAACAAGGATCCTAACCTCTTTCTGCTTCCGTTTCATCATCTATAAAAAATGTGGATAACAATCATACTCCCCACACAGGGTTCTCATGGGATTAAATGAGTTCATATCTGTCAAGTGCACAGAATTGTGACTGGCATAGAGTAAGCACGATATGTGTCAGCATAAAGCCTTCTGAGTAGGGGTGTAGCACGCTTAAGGCTATCTCTTTGAAAGATTAAGCCGACAGCAATGTATAGGAGTCAATTACCTATTTGCTACCAGCAAATCCTATAATCTTTTCCCTCTAACTCAGTGGCTCTCAACCTTGGCTGCACGTTGGAATCACCTCCCTCACCACCACCCCCAACCCCAGTCTGGACATAAATTTACCAAAATAATTCCAATATTCACCCATAGCCGAGAACCAATGCTCTAAATATACAGTCTTCTCTCAGTATCTGCGAGGAGTTGGTTCCAGGACCTTCATGGATACCAAAATTTGAGGATGTTCTGTCTCTCATATAAAGTTGCATAGTATTTTCATATAGCTTACAGGCATCCTCCCACATACTTAAATCATCTCTAGATTACTTGTAAAACCTAACAGAATGTTAATGCTATATGCATAGTTGGGAATACAATGTAAACACCATGTAAATAGTTACCATCACATGGCAAATTCAAGTTCTGCTTTTTGGAACTCTCTGGATTTATTTTTTTCTCCGATATATTGGAACCATGGTTGGTTGAATCTGTGGACGTGGCACTTGCAGATATGCGGGGCCTACTGGATTTCAAATTTGTCCAATTTTCGTTACTAGTTCTCACTATATGCGAGACAGTGTCCTAGGTCCTTTTCCTGCATTATCTCATTTAAACCTCACAACCATTTGGAGGTAGGTGGTAACATTACTGTCACTGTAAAGATTGTTAGAAAGGTGAGTACATCCTGTCTCATGATCACCCAGCTAGAAAGTAGCAGGGCTGGGATTAGAATCAAGGCAGCCTGGTTCCAGAGGCCCCCAGTCTGAACCACTACCCTACACTGTGTCCCCAGACCAGAATCCCACTCTCTCATACCAGAGAGACTGCTAAACCCATCCTCCTGGTCTCTCCACTTGTCTTATTTCCTCCCTCCAATCTAGTCTGGACACAAAAACAAGTGAGATCTTTTAACACATCAACTAGATCATGTCATGCCCTGTGCACAACCTTCCCGTGGGTTCCCAATGCACTTAAAAATGGAAATCCAAATTCCTTCCCGTGGCCTTGAAGGTCCTGCATGGTCTGACTCCTTCCTGTTCACCTCTCCAGTCTCATCACATGCCAGTTATGACCACAATCACTATATTCCTACCACACTGGTCCCTAGGCTCCTTGAATGCTATAAGCTCTTCCCTGCCTGGTCCTTTGAACTTTCTTTTCTTTCTGCCTGGAATGCTCTCCTCCCAGGACCTTTGCATGGATGACTCCTTTTCATCTTTCAAGTCTGAGCTTAAATGTCATCTCAGAGAGGCCTTTCCGACAATTCAACCTAAACGCCTTCACCTCTTATTTTCTATCTTGGTCCTTTGTTTATTTCCTTCACAGTACCCACACTGTTTATATTTAGGTATTTGTTTGCTTGTTTGTTTATTATTTGTCTTCTCAGGTAAAATGTGAGTTCCATAAGAGCAAAAAACATATCCTGGCTGCTATGTATGCCACATACGGTTGTACAGGTTGTGTCCTGCACAAGGGTGCCTCAGCTAAGGAGGTACATTCACAAGGATTTTCTGGTGAAATGGCAGTCAAGTATCTTAAGTAAGGGGATCCTTTCTGTAATTCACATAAAGATGCCATATAGTCTAGCAGTGCCCTGTATGTCTACTATATTTACCATTACGCATCCAGTTTCTAGCACAGTGCCAAGCATATAGTAGACATTCAATAAGCACATTGGATGGAAGGAAAGAAGACAAAATTAGGAGGGAAAGGGGGAAAAGGGGGGGATATAGAGGACTGCTGATAGATTTGGTAATTTGAGAAGGGGCAATAAAAGAGAAATTAAAGGTGATTATGTTTGATCTTGGAAAACTAAAGAAAAAAAAATTGGTACTGTCATCAAAGAAATGAAACCCAAAGAAGAAAAAACTGGCTTGAGAAGATGATGATTCCATTTTGGATATAATTTGAGAAGACGATGCTTTCCATTTTGCTTTTATTAAGTTTGTCACCACTTTACTGTGGGATTTAAAAAATACACCTACAGGGCTTCCCTGGTGGCGCAGTGGTTGAGAGTCTGCCTGCCGATGCAGGGGACACGGGTTCGTACCCCGGTCCGGGAAGATCCCACATGCCGCGGAGCAGCTGGGCCCATGAGCCATGGACGCTGAGCCTGCGCGTCCGGAGCCTGTGCTCCGCAACGGGAGAGGCCACAACAGTGAGAGGCCCGCGTATCGCAAAAAAAAAAAAAAAAAAAAAAATACACCTACATCTGCCCTGCCTAATCTTCAAAATGGTCACATCAGTGCTTTGGGAGGCCCATTCTTCCTTCTAAGGCTGTGTATGGAAATGCTCTTGTTTTACAATACAATAATGTAGGGGCCAAGCTAGAAGGGATTAAGGAAGGAGAGACAAAGATACTTTCACATTAGATGACTCTCACCCCTCTCCCCCGGCTGCACTCCAGCCCAGTGCAGTTTCTTTCAGGGAGTGACCCTTAAAAGCAGTGCTTTTATTTTTTCCTTTTGTGATTGAAAGCATCCTTAGAATCTAAGGCTACCATAGAAAATTCCCTTTCCCTAGGACACTGGACAGGTATTTTCCTCTTCTAAATCTTGCTACTCAGGATGGCGGGACCTGGGGTCTTGGGAAACAGGATACCTACCTCTGCACACCCGGCAGCAGGAATCAGGAACAGACACTGGGAATGCACAGGTTAACTTGGGGCAAGTCTTGAGACCACAGTACACATTGCCCTCCTGCCAAAGAGGAACAGAATTAAGGTCAGAAGGAGCTGCAGTACATGTAAAGGCTTTAGCTCAGTACCTGGGATGAGTAGGGGCTCAAACGTCCTTCCCCCATGCTCTTCCACAGTCAGTTATATGCACTTCCTAACTTTTATGATGCGTTATATTTTTTCTATTTACTATTTCTCCATGCCAGAGACTAAGTCACAGGAGATGGCAATTCTCATCAGGCATGCTGGTCTAAGATGAAACAAAGTAGTCAGCGTGAGGGCTGCCGTGAGACTCCAACCACCAAATACGGTCTTGCCCCTCTCTTCTCTGTCCATTCTGGTCCCTATCATGCTTCAGCTGGATGTTGGGGCTTTGGGAGAATGCAGATTTGCACAATACCTGCCTTCCGTAACACTCACTAGAGTTCTCCCTTCCAAAACAAGTAGACAAGCTCTTTGGGGTGATACAAAACTATAAAAGATCATCTGAGTGGACAGCTCAGTCCAGCACAAGGCGAGGGAGAGGATCAAATGCACTTGCTGGTTATGTTTGTCCTTGCATAATATTCATTCCCTAAAATTCTATGTTCCAAATATCATTCCTTGAGCCTTGATCTTAGTTCTTAGAAGCATACTGTTCTGGAGCTAGGAGGGTTCCTGAAAGGTCATTAGGGAAGCATGGCTACGACCAAATTCTCCCAAACTACTGAGATGCTATATTTTTACTAAAAATCCCTAAGCAAAGAGATTCTTTAGCTTCCCTTGTCAATCCAGTGTTTCATACCCTTTATAGGCGGAAAAGTTGTTTCTACATCTAACTTCATGCCCTCATACTTCAGCTTAAACACCCATTTTACTCCATTTTTCTGGTTCTATTTATTACATTCTCTGGGCTGCACAATTAGATGATGACGTAATCAGTATACCTCATTCATGAAGTATACAATTCTTTTGACAAATAATGTCACAGGAATCATCATGATCAAGCATTTGTCGAGAGACTTTTCTCATTGCAGGGCACCAGGAACTGACTGGTTAGTGGAATATTTCAGAGATGGGAACCAAGAGACACCCCATTTTCTTGTGAATTGGACTGAGTGGCCCCAGATGGTGCCAGTGGCTTTTCCACCCATGGCATTTCCAAGGCTTATCAAATAACTGAGTTCTTCAGATGAAGGCTCTGGTGGTGTAATTATTGTGAAAAGAAGTACAGATCATGATTATCAGCTCATTTTTGTCCTTTTAAGCAGTGCTAAAGTTTTAAGACCGGGATATGACTGGGTCTGACCTCTTCAACAGAGTTGATCAGGGTTGATTAAGGTCAGGAAGGCTCATGATTTAGATGCGATTCATCTTCCAATCAAGCACCCTACAGTGTAGGCTTAAACTAAAAGTACAAGTATGGAAGCGCTCTTATTTGGGTAGGGGATAGCAGAGACATCAAGATACAGGGTCTTACCGAACAGCTGCACTGTGTGCATTGGTTGGGTTGCCGGTTCTGAAAGAGCCCTTCAGCCACGAACAGCTCACCGTGTTGGTAAGTGGTCCCGTTGTACTCACACGACTTGCTGGTCACCTTATTGTTCGCTGGGGGTAAGGAGTCTTCTGGGACAGGGTGGAGAAAAACCACACCGAGTATTGGCATCATTGCAAAGAATTTCACAAATCCCAACAGCAGATGGGGCTGTACCACACGGAGAGAGTTAAAAATAGTCCCTAATTCAGTGGCTGATGACTTCGATAATATTAAAGCAGCCAGACAGGAATAACAAGTGACATGTGACTATCCATCCATTCCTTCAAATTTGGGGCATTTATTGAGCACCTACTACGTACCAGGCACTGTGACAGGCACTAAAGAGATATCAGTGAAGAAGGACAAGGCCCCTGCCTTGATGGAGTTAACAGTGTTAGATGAATAAGGTATTAACTTGCCTGGAAGGAGGGAGTCTTTTCTGATAAGGAACCACCTATTATAACTACCCTGGTAACTTTAACCCTTCCCATGTTTTATAACACTTGGTATATGCTTGTATGCTTGTTCTAGCCTCTGGAGTCTTTGCTTCTTTTTAGTCTCTCCACCAAGATTGCCCTCTCCTTGCCACTCTTTTCCACCTATTGAAGTCCTGTCTGATTCTGAAGGCGCAGCAAAAGTCCACTTTCCTCCATGAAGTAGTCCCTAACAGCTCCAGCCCACGATCTGCACCTCTCAAAGCATCTGATGTCTGAGGCACACCATTTGGCACTTGAATATTACTGTAACTCATATTTGCGAATTATAGTCACCTAGCCAACAATTTACAAAGAGCTTTCACATACGTTATTACAATGGAGCCTCATAAGAACACTGTGAAGCAAGTAACGCAGATTCTTATTTTCGTTTTTCATTTGAGGGTGACAAGTCTCTGATGTTGAATGACTTATCTGAAGTCACAAAGGTAGTGAGTGATGAAAAAGGGAATTGATATCTGGTCCCCTGTCTCTAAATTCCATTTTTTACTACCAACCCATATATACATTTGTATATATTGCTTTTTGAAGACTTGGGACTCCGCCTTACACGTGTCTTTCTCCATGGAGTCTGGCACAGGGTTGCCATGTAGCAAAAAGGTCAATGCACTTGGTGAGCTGACTCTAAGTGAATGGTTTCGAGAAGTCTTTTCATTGGGCTTACTTAAAGTACATGCTGTGCACACACATACACACACATATACACACACCAAATATCAATGAACAAGTGCCCAGGTTAAACTAACCATCAGTGTACAAATTAACAATAGATAATTGTTATTATCTACAAGCAGAGCTTCGAAAGTACATGCTGTGGGATAGTGGAAGAACAGAAATTAGCGGAGTTGTGGGTTTCATTAGAGGGAGGCTTAAAAAGTTAGACCATCCTGGGCTTCCCTGGTGGCGCAGTGGTTGAGAGTCCACCTGCCGATGCAGGGGACACGGGTTCGTGCCCCGGTCCGGGAAGATCCCACATGCCACGGAGCGGCTGGGCCCGTGAGCCATGGCTGCTGAGCCTGCGCGTCCAGAGCCTGTGCTCCGCAACGGGAGAGGCCACAACAGTGAGAGGCCCGTGTACCGCAAAAAAAAAAAAAAAAAGTTAGACCATCCTGGTAACTCTTCTACATTGTTGGTGGGAATGTAAATTGGTGCAGCCACTAGGGAAAACAGTATGGAGGTTCCTTAAAAAATTAAAAATAGAGTTACCATATGATCCTGCAATCCCACTCCTGGGCAGATATCCAGAGAAAACTCTAATTTGAAAAGATACATGCACCCCAATGTTCATAGTAGCACTATTTACAATAGCCACGACATGGAAACAACCCAAGTGCCCATCAACAGACAACTGGTTCAAGAAGATGTAGTATAGGGACTTCCCTGGTGGCGCAGTGGTTAAGAATCTGCCTGATGGGTTCGAGCCCTAGCCCGGGAAGATCCCACATGCCACAGAACTACTAAGCCCACGAGCCACAACTACTGAGCCCGCATGCCACAACTACTGAAGCCCATGAACCTAGTGCCTGTGCTCCGCAACAAGAGAAGCCACTGCAATGAGAAGCCCGCTCACCACAAGGAAGAGTAGCTCCCGCTCGCCACAACTTAGAGAAAACCGGTGTGCAACAACAAAGACCCAAGGCAGCCAAAAATTAATTAATTAATAATTAATTAATTTTAAAAAGATGTGGTATATATTTACAATGGAATATTACTCAGCCATAAAAAGAATGAAATATTGCCATTTGCAGCAAGGTGGATGGACCTAGAGATTATCATACTAAGTGAAGTAAGTCAGGCAGAGAAAGACAAATATTATATGGTATTACTTATACGTGGAATCTAAAAAAACATTACTGTACAAATGAATCTATATACAAAACAGGAACAGACTAACAGACATAGAAAACAAATTTATGGTTACCAAAGGGGAAAGGTAGGCGGGAGGGATAAATTAGGAATATGGGATTAACAGATACAAACTACTATACATAAAGTAGATAAACAACAGGAATTATGGTATAACACAAGGAACTATGTTCAATATCTTGTAATAACCTATAATGGAAAATAACCTGAAATATAAATAAATATATATATATATATATATACACACACACATATATAACTGAATCAATTTGCTGTATACCTGAAAATGACACAATATTGTAAATCAACTATACTTCAATAAAATTTTTTTTAAAAAAGAGACCATTCTTTCTTTCCCATCACTCAAAACTATGATGAAAATGAGTCCATTTTATGGTGGGTAAATTATACCTCAATACAACTGTTTGAATAAAAACAATGAAATTGTTCTCAGGATCTCATTGGAGTGCATTAATGTACTCAACAAGAGATGGAGAGAAAGCAAAAAAGAAGAAGACAAAACAGAATCTAAGAAAAGGAAACCAATTATGGTTATGCTTAATGCTAATTTTACACAAGAAATTTATCTTAACTTCTTCCTATTATTATTGCATTCTTCTAAGATCCCTAATGGGGTGAGGGGAGAATGATGAAAATGAGGCTATTGATACCTCAAAAGGTTTGGTCCATGTCACACAGATATTAATAGAAGAGCCAACTAAGAAATATAGTTTTCCTGCCTTGAAGTTTCCTGTTCTTTTCACACAGTGGGTGTCAAAACTGGAGGGCAGAAAGGAAATGAAATCAGTCCCTGGAAGAGATATCTGCATTCTCATGTTTATTGTATCATATGTTTATTGCAGCATTATTCACAGTAGCCAAGATATGGAGACAACTTAAGTGTCCATCCCATACCCTTAAAAGGACATCCTGCCATTTGCAACGACATGGCTGAACCTGAAGGACATTACACTAAGTGAAGTAAGCCAGTTACAGAAAGAAAAAAAAACTGCATAATCTCACTTAAATGTGAAATCTAAAAAATTTGAATATATAGAAGCAGAGATTAGAATGGTGGTTACCAGGGGCAGGGAGGTGCGAGAAATGGGGAGATATTGGTCAAAGGGTACAAGGTTGCAGTTATGTAGGATGAGTAAGTCTAGAGATCTAAAGTATAGCATGATGGCTATAGTTAATAATACTGCATTGTATACTGGAAATTTGCTAAGACAGTAGATTTCAGGTGCTCTCATCACAAAAATAGATGGTAACCAGGCGAGGAGGAGATGATGTTAATTAGCTTAACTGCAGTAATCATTTCAATCTGTGTATGTATATCAAATCAGCATGTTGTATACCTTAAATATATACAATTTTTACTAAAGAAAAGAAAGTTTTTAAAAACTGAGGGGGGCAGCATCACTGAGTCATAATCCCAGCTCGGGTACCCACCTCCCATAACCTTGAACAAGTCACTTTACCTCTTTGGGCCTTGACTTTTCTATCTAAGAGTAGGATATGGAACTCAAATCTCCCCTTGCATCTCTGGAGGGCTAAAAGCATGCAAGGAACTCCAGAGGCAAGAAAAGCCACCTCAGACTCTACACGCTCCCTTCCCAGATTTTCCAAGGTGGCTGGGCTTCTAACCAACAATCCTTGGAACACATTCTGTGTTCCTGGCCGAAATCTGGCAGAAAATCAGTCTGAAGCAAGGCTGGCTTCAGGAGCCCTCAGGGGAATGCTACAACAGAAGTGACCAGGTTGCATGGCTTCTAGCCTCTGTCATTTCCCATTTCCCATCAAATCCCACACAGCACTCCGAGGAGGAGTGGGGGAAGGACGCTGTCGGGTAAGCAGACCAGCACTCAGCCATCTGACTACAATTGTGTTGCCAAAAGGAACTGTTCCTTCTCCTCCATGAGCGATGATCTTATATGTAAGCAGAACTATAATTTCTGGGGTGCTCAGAAAACACTCCCTTATCCTAAATGTCTCTTACCACCTTTTCTCTCATGGATGCCTAAAATGCCATCATTAGAAGTTCATTCTTTTGGATTAGTGATTGCCTTTCGGCAATCAGATTTTATAATCCCCAAACTTCTCTGAGAGGATACACATTGTCAGTAACATCTCAGTGTGAATAACCTTGTGACAGGCTTTTTTCCCCCCTTCAGAGCAACTGGCAAGTTTTACCAAAAAGTCTGTGGTCCTTTCCCACTTCCTTTGATACACCAATCTCTCCCTCCTAGTACTACCCCTCCTCCCATCCTCTGGAACCCAACATCCTCATGCTGGTGGCTCTCTTCTCCACTCTCCCTACCCTCAAATTTCTACTTCCTTAGTGGGCCAGTTCTGGGCTAGTCAGAAAGGCCACTTGTAAGTCAGCTCCCAGTGTTTATGAGATAAATGCAAACCTGTCCAGAGCTCCCAAGTATGGTTGCTAATCTCCTTGACTCCGAGCCCTCCCTTCTTTTGCCATTGCGATTGTTACTCAGGTTCCTATTTTATTCTTGACGGCTGAGCCTGATGCCAGTGTTTCCAGTCTGGTTCTCTCTCATTCTAGTGGTGTAGTCCCAGCACAGCCACAGTCCATTCTGGAGGTGGTGGTGGAGAGGGTAATATGGAGATGAAGGTAGAGGGCTTGGAAGAAGAGGTTATGTTCCCTTTAATTTCCTTGAGACAGACAGACAGACAGACACACAAACACACACACACACACACACACACGAATACTATTCAGCCATAAAAAAAGAGAATGAAATCTTGCCATTTGCGACAACATGGATGGACCTTGAGGGCATTATGCTAAGTGAAATAAGTCAGACTGAGAAAGACAAACACTATATGATCTCATTTATACACGGAATCTTAAAAAAAAAAAAGCTTGTAGATATAGAGAACAGATTGGTGGTTGCCAGACGCAGGGGGGTGGTGGGGTGTTGGGAATGGAATGTACATCATGGTGAGTAGACTTAATAATATTGTACTGCATATTTTAAAGTTGCTAAGAGAATAAATCTTAAAAGTCCTCATCACAAGAAAAAAATTTGTAACTATATATGGGGACAGATGCTAACTAGACTTATTGAGTTGATCATTTTGCAATATAAACAGATATTGAACCATTATGTTGTACACCTGAAACGAATATAATATGTCAATTATACCTCAATTAAAAAAAACGACACCAAGATAACCATTTTTCTTATCAGATTTGCAAAAATCCTAAAGTTTGATTAATAAACTCTCTCAGCAAGGCTGTGGAGAATTGATACAAACACTATGGAGGCAATTTAGCAATATCATTCAATTTTAAAATATATGTATTTTCTGAATGTACACGTATATAACAAAAATTAAAAGGAGGTCCAAGGAAGAGTGTGAGGGATACACTTATCTTTTAAATAAATGTTTCCAAAGCTTATCATTTCATCTAAAGTGAAAGTAAAACAGTTACTCTTTTGACATGGATTCTGTCATAAATATGGCTTTAATATTCTCTCTGCTCGTTATATGTAGATATATTTTATTTCTCCAAACCAGTTATAAACTATTTGAGGTTGTAGTTTATGGGCTCTGTTCTTTTGTCCACACCATAGTACCCAGCACAAAGCTAGGTGGAAAGAAGATATTTAACATAAGCCTTAAGAAGAACTAAGGTTTTGAAAACTAATCTACTTTTCATGCTTATACCTGAATTCTATGTGAGAAAATAAAGTTGTTGATGTGGCAGATAAAAAATATATATATGTGTATTTTTGACCCAGCAATCCTACTTTTAAGAATTCACGCTACAGATATACTTGCGTGTGCGTGAAAAAATCTAAAAGTTATTCACTGCACCATTGTTCGTGATGGCAAAAGATTGGAAACAACTTCTGTGTCCATCAGTAGACATCTGGTTAAATATGTGGTGGTTCATTAATACAATGAAATAGTGTGTAGTCGTATAAAAGAATGCGTAAGCTCTCTATGCACTAATACAGAAAAACAGATTATTAAATGAAAAAAATCACGAAGTGCAAAATGACTTGGATAATATACTGCCTTTTATGTAAAGAGAATATAATTTTTTTAAGAGTACGTATTCATATTTGCTTATATTTTCATAAAGAAAATCTGGAAGGATACATAGGAAAATACTAAAAGTTATAAGGGGAGACTATGTTTTGAGGAGAAAGGTAAGAATTGAATGGATGTGGGACAGGGGTGAATTAGACATCTTACTGCATACTTTTACATATACCTTTATGAGCGTAAACATATATAATCATACATACACACATATGCATTCATATTCTTGAATGATACAAATGTATTTCCCACTGAAAAATTAAATTTGAAGAGTGTATGTTTAAAAAAAACTCTAACTCAAGGCGAGGGGCTAAACTTGATGACCATTTTGGGTCCCTTCCAACCGTGGAAAATCAATCCTACAGAGCTGGTCATAGAAGCCAGCTCTATTCCTACTAGTGGGACAGACCCTAGCTAGGACTCTTGTGTTCCCAGTGTGACTACAATGAGACGGTTTTCTCTTACAGACACTATTTAGCCCCTTTGGGGAGAGTGGGGGGCTATTACACTGCTCTCTGAAACAAATTGTTTTCAATAAAGTCTGTAAATTTGAGCTGACATCTGGGCCTTGGCCCAGCTAGGAAGAAAGCAGGCAAAGAAGGGTGCTAATGGGAAACCTCCTGTGCTCCTCCAAGGAGGGAAGAACAGCTGGGCACTGCATCCTGGTCAAGCTAGGTCACAGCATACAGCAAGGATGTGACGCATCTTGCAGAATTAATGCATCCCAAACAGTGGGTATGTATAGTTTCCCTCCAAGAACCTTGCTCACCCTCTGAGGTCATGTGCGTTCAGGTGACTGGGATGCTCACTGAAATCAAAGGTATTGCTTCAAATGGGTCCATGAGCTAAAGCAATGATGCCTACCATTTAGATTGCTTCCTGTCAGAGCTCCAAACACTATCACTTCTTTTTGCCCTGGGTTGCTCAAAATGATGACTTATCTAGACCTGCTGTCCTTAGGCAGAGACCTATGATTTTCTTATCTTCCCCAAACTCTCCTCCTCCATAAAAACTTAACTCCTCTGTGTCCCATCACATTGAGGCCTTGATAGGGGGGCTTAGCACTCTTCTTATTGACTAATTCATAGCACGGTGAGAATGGAAGACAATGTTTGAAAATAGGTTTGTTTTCTAGATAATTAAATTGTAACTTAGGCCTTTGATGCTTTATCTATAATGAGGTTGTAGAGCACAGGGCAAGGAGTGTGAAACATTCCAGAACTTAAGGCTCAATGTAGGGGCGTTTACTAAAAATACAGCCTCTGAGAGCTGTCCTAGTGGGAGGAAAGGCCTTATTTCAGGGTGTCCGAATTGTGTTCAAATTCCACCTCCACTATTAATTAGATCCCACTTATTAGCTGAGCAGGTCATTTAACATTCTTGAGCCTTGGTTCACACATCGATAAAATGGGGCTGATAATAGTACCTACCTCACAGGTTGTTGTGAGGATCAAATGAGGTGAGACCCATGACGCGCTCAGCATAGTACCAGACACATATTAGTGCTCAATGAATGCTGTTACCGTTACATTACTATTAGCTGTAAAGGATAGAGTGTATGGAAGGCAGAAAGCAGGTTGGGGCTGCCTATTCCTTACAGTGCCTGTTATAGGCTGAATGTTTGTGTCCCCTTCACCAAATTCATATGTTGAAAACCTAATCCCCAATGTGATGGTACTTTGACGTGGGGGTCTTTGGGAGTCGGGGCCCTCATGAATGGGATTAATGCCCTTATAAGAAGAGACAACGGGGAGATGACCTCTGCTCTCAGCCATATGAGGACACAGGATGAAGATGACTATCCACAAGCCAGGAAGTGGTCTCTCACCAGACACCAGATCTGCTGGCACCTTGATCTTGGACTTTCTAGCCCCTAGGACTGTGAGAAATAAATGTTTGTTGTTTAAGCCATTAGTCTATGCTATTTTTGTTACAGCAGCCCAAACTGACTAAGACAACCGTCTTTCACTATCCTGTAGAACTTCTCAAGTATTGCCGGATTCTGAGTGGTGACTAGAGAGTCACTTCTGAGCCCATCACGTTCACTAAGAATCCTTATATAGCTCAACTTCCAGCTGACTCCATTTGCCCTACCCCCTATCTCAGTGGGGAGCCCACCAGGAGTGATTTCTTTAGCCAAGCAGCTGAGTTCTGGCCAGAGCCATCTATTAAACCTATAGTCTCTGCTTTGGATTTCCTGAGGGTCCCAGAGAGGTGAATTTAGGAGTCAGAAGGGTCACGAGTGTATTTGTGATTGAGTGGTCTTGAAGGGCAAAGAAACCACCTTTCCCACTGCATTTTGGCCATCATTTCCAGCCTCCTCTCCTGCTGCACGCTTTCTAGAGCTGCTAAACAAAAGTCACTGTTGATTGGTTTGAGTTTCATCTTTGTTTTGGTTCAGTATCTGAGCTGTTCTTTGGAAAGTAGTTCATATTTTTCAGTTTAGAATGCTTCTCCCTTTCTCCCCTTCATCTATTTTCCTTCTGTCCACCCTTCACGGCCCAGCTGCAGTGTCACCTCTTCAGGGAAGACTTGTATAACTACTTCTGCACTCAAAGGTCGCTTTGGCGGAAGGGAAGATGATTGGTAGAGCAGACTGCTCATGCCATGCTAGAGCTTCCAAAGGTGGCAAGTTCACTCTGTCCCTAAACTCTCTTCTTCTTTGCTCTGCCAGAGTGCCTGACATGGCCCCAACTTCAAGCATTAGTTAGAGTAGGGCCCTGCCTTTCCCAGAGGTTTAATAAGTTCATAGTAATGAATACTGAAGGTTGGAGCAGTTCCCCAATAAACAGCAACATCTTGGTAGCGGTGAGGAGAACAAAAATCACAGTGAGACACCACTTTGCACCCACTAGGACAGTTATAGTAAAAAAGAAGATAATAATAAGTGTTGGCAAGGATGTGGAGAAAATGGAACCTTTATACACTGCTGGTAGGAATGTAAAAATGTCAAATGGTACAGCTGCTGTGCAAGAAAGCTTGGCAGTTCCTCCGAAGTTAAACCTAGAGTTACCATATGAACCAGTAATCCCACTTCTAGTATATACTCAAGAGAACTGAAAGCAGAGACTCAAACAGATCCTTGTACACGAATCTTCAGAGTAGCATTATTCACAATAGTCAAAAGGCAGAAAGCACCCAGTGTCCATGAGTGGAAGAACTGATAAACAAAACGTGGTGTATCATACAATGCAATATAATTCAGTTAGAATGGATGAACCTTGAACACATTATGCTTAGTGAAAGAAGCCAGACACAAAAGGTCACATACTGTATGATTCCATATTCATGAAATATCCACAACAGGCAAATCCCATAGAGACAGAAAGTAGCTCAGTGCACGCCGGGAGCTGAGAGGAGGGGAAAATGGAGTTGACTCCTAGCAGGTATGATGAAAATATTCTGGGGCAGGCCTGGACAGAACGAAGGTGCTGCGTACCCTGGCGACAGGGAGGCAGGTGACGAATAGAAAAGTAAATGACAAAGGGAGAACCACAGAGGGGTGGAGGGGGTCAATCCCAATTCATGATCTTGTCCATGGGGTATCCACCCTGGGAGATGGGGTAGGTCTGCCAGACAGCTGAGCTAAAGGAGGGGCGATGGGGGGAGGACCCTCCCGTTTTGAATCTTCAAGGAGACTCTTCAGCACGACTAGTGGCCTCCCTACTCCGACCCCCGGCCCAACCCCTGGTGGGGTCCCGGGCCAGGAAATTCCTGCAGCAGATTCAACAGATCACTCTGCAGCTCAACAGACAGACACAACACTCTGTCCCAACGAAGAAGGTGCCGAGTGAGAGGAAACAGTCATCTACCAGTCCAGCTGGACAGAAGAGAGGGGAAGAGGGCACTGAAAGCTCACACCCCCGGTGTGATCCCAGCTCGTCCCCTCCTCATCTAGAACCCCTCTGCAGGCTGTTTTTTTTTGCGGTACACGGGCCTCTCACTGTTGGGGCCTCTCCCGTTGCGGAGCACAGGCTCCGGACGCGCAGGCTCAGCGGCCATGGCTCACGGGCCCAGCCGCTCCGCGGCACGTGGGATCTTCCCGGACCGGGGCACGAACCCGTGTCCCCTGCATCGGCAGGCGGACTCTCAACCACTGCGCCACCAGGGAAGCCCTGCAGGCTGTTTTTCATCCCACTTCCTTTCACGTTTCAACTGCTGTCAGTCAGTAGCTGACCCTGCCTGAAAATGCCACCTTGTCAGGCAGATGAGGAGAAGGATGGCTTGAGGAAAGGCTTTGTGCAAGAGGTGAGCATCCCTCCGTGAGGCAAGGGGTGACAGCAGGCCTGGCACTCGATCTGGGGGAGAAAGGGAGCACATGTATTCTTGGCTGGGTTGGGCCATTGACTTGCTGTGTGATGGGACCGCTGTCCCTTTGCATCTCTGGGCCTCGGTTCCTAAAGAACTTTCTGCATTCGTGAGTACGTGTGTGTATGTTGGGGGTAATCGTTTCACTTGCTTCTACTTTACAGGGACGTGGGAGGAACAAACCAGATTCTATTTTTTGAAAAGGCCTGGGGAGAAAAGAAGCTACATGCAACGTGGACAATTGATTCTGATTATCTCCAGCTTACCAAGTGCAGTCCGTCTGAAGGCAAAAAGAGATGTATAACTGAGTCTGCTCCAGCGGTCCGGCGTCCAGAGCCTAAAAATCCCATGAGGGTTCTGCCAACTCAGAAAAGACCCCTCAGCCTTTCAGGTAGGAGTTCTAGCCTGGCTGTGTCAGTCACCTGCCTGTGGGCAAGCACCCGGAGCTGAAGCTCTGGGTACGAAGCAGCATCACAGCACGGCCCAGCCAGGGTGATGAAGCACATCTCCAAGACGCATCCCCTCGGCTAAAGAACACTCTACTTTAGACCAGCCGGCCCCCATCCCCACCGTGTCCCTTGCCAGCTCTGCCCTGACTCATGCTAGACCCAACCACGCCCACAGACTACCCTCTGCTTACTCACATCCTACCCAGCCCTCACTATCCGTCAAACATACTCTGATTCCTTGCAGCAACTCTAATGGTCTGCCTGTCTGTACCCTACAGCCTAGCACCTGCTAACAGGTAGACTGCTTGCCGAGTGATCACCAAGTACAGAGCAGGTGGGGCTTCTGTCTTGACCTGTCTGTCTCCTCCTGGCTCTAGCACCGGAACAAAGGGACAAACACCCAAATAGTGACATGTACTCGAATACTGAGGGTCTATTATTAATTTTGTTAAGCGATAAGTGTGCACCTCCAAGAGTGAGGTCCTTCTTCATTTAAGTCCTAGAGAGCTGGAGAGAAATAAATAGGATTCTCGAAAGTGATTCCGAAGTGCATTTTGAGTGTATGAGGGTACATGCATTCTACTGGGAGGAGGGTCCGTGGGTCCCATTAGATTCTCAAAGCATTCCATGATCCAGAATAGGTGCCCCCACTACTTTAATATAAGCGAGGAGCCTGTGGGTTCCACCTCAGCATCACCGGATATCCGCAGGCAACTCAGTCCAGTTTCTAGGGATCTAGGGCTAGGCACGCTTATTTTCAGCTTTCTGTGGGCTCAGAGCTGTTACTGGTGAAAGCTTCCCATAATCCAATCTTCTTAGGGAACCTCTACGTTCTTTCCTGTCAAAATGTCTTCTTCCACTTTACTGAACAGCTTTATCATCAGCTCCACTATTCAGCTCATGGACCATTCCAATCTCATTACATAAGCCTTCTAGGGTTTCCCATGTATATCTCCAAGAGGAAACTGGAAATGGCCTTCTCTTTTGAGAGATGGAAATGAGGCCTAGAGTTTCCAAGGGGACACCGTTATTTAGTGCCACAGCCAGGATTCAAACTTAGGTTTCCTAATTTTACACAGAGCCACAAAACCTGAGGGCAAGAGAAGCCTACTAAAATCAAGTCCAACAATTGAGGAAGAAGACAAAACACAAATCCCTTTGTTTTCAGGGGCTAATTCCCAAATCTCGTATGTTCATCTGAACTTGGGTGTGTAGCCGAACAAAAAGAACCCCTTCTGCAGTGGGTCTGATAGGTTTCTCTTATTCTTTTGCTACTACATGATTTTTTTTAATTTTTAATCATCCAACGGTGTAATAAATGGACTTGCAGTTGAGATGAAAATGTTAGATCAATTCTTCTGCATGACGCCTAATTGTTAATGACAGGTTTTGTGGTAGCATGTGTGTCACTCACTGCCTTCCTCTTCTCCCTAAATAAAGAATGAGTTCTACTATTACTTGGTTAGTTCTAATCCTTTGGGAAACAGGCTTTTTTTTTTTTAAAGGTCAATGACCCTTTGAAATGGACAAATTAGTCACTACCCTCAAGCAGCGTTTACAGAAACAATGTGAGGCATCTGGCTGAGACAGTGGGGAGTGCGGTCAAGCATTCCTTTGTATTGCCTACACCAGCATTTCCCAAGTCCGCTCTGCAGAGCACTACTTGTCCACAAGACGCTCTGTGAAAACAAAATTCTGTGCTTCAGATAAAGCTGGGAAAAGATCCACAGTCTCTGTTCACAATATTCCTTTCGGCATGTTAAAAAGGATCTCAGAAATCCCACAGTAAAGAAAGCTGTTTAACTACAACCCAGCATTTTCTCCAACTGACTTTCCTGAGCCACCAGACCTCTTTTTTCTCATGTTTAACAGCTATGAACATCCCAGGAACACCCTTTGGGAAGCACTGTCCTATACCACATCCAATAACTAGATATTTTGAGAATCTGTATATTTGCTAGAAAGTACTGAATTCAGGACGCCTCTCCCACTTCCGGTCACTCAACCTTCAGCTGAGACCCAGCTGAATGTTTCTCCTACCCGGCTGCATAGCATCTCCTGCATCTTTTGTTTTCTTTCACGAGGGAGCACTGCAGACCAAGAGAAAATGCCCCGTGTGAAATACTGTAGAGTGCTATTAACTTGAAACATACAGTCTGGCCCTAGGAGTTAGGATTGTTCCTGTATACAAGGAGAAGCCAGAAGCCAGTGAAGTGATCTGAGCAGTGCAGTTATTCCATGAGATTTACATTTCTGTAAGACTGTTCCGGGATGACTGGAGGAGAGGCCGTGAGCTTGGAGGCAGGTCCTGTCAGGAGGCTAGTGAAAGAGCCTATTGCCATCATATTACAGACTAAAGGAAGAAAAGAGGCATTCAGTACTTGAGGATTAATTGAGAAAACTTATCCCCAAACATGCTTTTTGTTGTGTTTGGAAAAGTGTTAGCAGCAGGCTTCAGAAAGTGGTCCCTGGAGGCCACTGGCAGAGGCTGCAGGGAAGGCGGTGGCAGATAAAGCCTCGGGGCTGCTGGAACATCTGCCATGTCACCGAACTACTAGAGGAAAACAGAAAAGAGCATGTTTCTCCTCCTAGGAAATCTTTTAAGAGCCAAAGCCAAAGTCCCTGCTGGGCAAAGAGGAACTTAGGTAAGCATACACAATACAGACAACAGAAAGGACATGTTAGGGAATCTAGATTCAAAAGGACTCCACTGCTGACTGCCATAAGGTGGTGACTGTCCCTCAGGAAACGGAGGCATGAATAGTAAAGAAATGTCAAGGATTCATGCAAATTTCCAGTTTGAAATTGGGATTCTTCTTTTGGCAGCCAGGTGCTCATACGATGGCCCCTCTCCTCACTGTAAAGTTATTAGTGGGAAAGGTGATCGTAGGGGTCAGGGATTAAAAAGTAAATAAGGTTTGTTACCATCTTTGGATTTACCAAGGCTAGAGAAGCAGTATGAGGCTGAATCACTGCTTTGGATCAATAATTCTCAAAAAAGGGACCTCAATTCTCAAGCAGACCACGGTCTCTGGTGGGAGTAATTTCAAGCTCCACCCATCGGCCCACCCTAGATTGGGAATCACTGAACAGAGTGAGAAATGTCACTGATGGGAGTGAGGCATATGTGGACAATTTAGAGGCAGAAAAGAATTGACAGCCACAGTTCCAATAGCTGCAGTAATAGCACGAATAACATTAGCAACTGATCGTTAATGACTCGTGCTTAACACTGTATGTTCACGTTCGTTAGCTCTCTTCTCCCTACGGCCACCCTATGAGGTAGGGGTTGTTATTATCTCCCTTTACAGATGAGGAAACTGTTAGGAAGTGGTCAACCCAGAAGTGGAGCCAAGGTCTTGGGCCCAAGACATGGAGCTGCATGGCATTGCTCTCAAAATCTAGGGTGCATTGTCTGAAACTACAGCTGGGATAAAATGGCCCCCCACACAAAATCTTTTTTGTCACTCTAATTGCTTTTCCTAAGTTCTTCTCACTGTTGCCTCTGAAAAGGAAACCACTCTCTCTCAATCGCACATTCAGGCACACAGAAGGTCTAAAACAAATAGAAGGCGGCTGATCAAAAGGGAGTACGCGGCCACCTCACCTCATGTTAGCCTCAAACGGGTGGTCCCTTTTTGAGAATTATTGATCCAAAGCAATGATTCAGCCTCATACTGCTTCTCTAGCCTTGGTAAATCCAAAGATGGTAACAAACCTTATTTACTTTTTAATCCCTGACCCCTACGATCACCTTTCCCACTAATAACTTTACAGTGAGGAGAGGGGCCATCGTATGAGCACCTGGCTGCCAAAAGAAGAATCCCAATTTCAAACTGGAAATTTGCATGAATCCTTGACATTTCTTTACTATTCATGCCTCCGTTTCCTGAGGGACAGTCACCACCTTATGGCAGTCAGCAAGTGGAGTCCTTTTGAATCTAGATTCCCTAACATGTCCTTTCTGTTGTCTGTATTGTGTGCGCTTACCTAAGTTCCTCTTTGCCCAGCAGGGATTTGGCTTTGGTGGGTGGGTGGGTGGCACTGTAACCTTGGGTTGCGTCTTCTTGAGAATGGTAGAGAAAGGGGATGTTTAAAAACTGCAGGTGACCTTATTAGTTACTGGGCCAATGAACTCATCTTGGAACAGAACAATTCCCTCTACAGAACCTGAAAATGGCATCGGATGGCCAGTTCCTCTTCTCACAGATCACCAACCCTCTACTGAGATGTGGTATGGGGACCAGCAGCGTTAGTGTCACCTGAGAGCTAGTTAGAAATGCAGAATCTCAGGACCCCCACCCCCACCCCCACCCCCACCCCCCGCCCAGACCTCCTTAATCAGCATCTGCAAATTCCCAGGGATCATGTGGACATTAAAGTTTGAGAGGCACCGCTTTAGGGCTTCTGGTCCTAGAGCTCATTTTCTTCAGAACCTTCAATAAACGCCCTAGAAATGAGGTGCCTTCTCAAAGGTTAATGAGTATCGAGAAGGCTTTTCACTCCCACTTCTGAATGTTTGCGGACGGTGCTTGTTCCTCGCTGCCTCAATCTATGGCCCATGGGGGTACAAATGCAAGCGATCTTAGAACTGTGTTCCCTGCCAACCATAACCTTTGTCTCCAAATCCCATGTCTACAAGAAATGGCAAAATACATATAATTAAAGACCAGGATCCTAAGGCAGTGAAGGGATCTATGCAAAATCACAAATACTTTGGGACTACGCAGTGGTTCTCAACTGAGGGGAATTTTCCCCCAGGGGACGTTTGGTAATGTCGGGAGACATTTTTCACTGTCATGAGTTTGGGAGGTGCTACTGCATGGAGCAGAGCCCCCCTCCCCACAGCAACCGCCGCAATGTGTTTAGCCACTAAGATGTGGGGATTGTTAGGGCAATTAGCTTATTCTAATTCTTTTGTCTTTACTCCCTCCTCTAAAATCAGGAGCCATAAGTTTCATGTTAGCCCATAATTCTGCATTAATATCACCTACTATCACTACGTACAATTCACTTTCCACCTCCCTCTTCCATCTTGACAACTGCTCTCTAGAGCACGAAGGGAAGGAACTGCCCAGAATCAAGATGCCGAGAACATCCTCTCAGATTCAAATCCCCATTAAAAGCAAACCGAAGTAAAAATCAAACCCAGAGGCCTGAGAGGCCCATCTGTTCTCAGACCCACTGCCCAAAGGGCAATCGATCCTTGGATCCAAAGGCCTGAAGAACCTGTCCTGACTTTATGCTCATGGCTGGTCTCCACAGCCTTTTAAGGAATGATTACTGTCCCAGTGCTTTAGTTCCTAAGCTATCTCCCCATGTGTCAGTGCCAATGACCAGCAGGATGGAGGGAAGCCAGGCAGGGTTGGGCAAAAGAGACCTTAGGCCAGATCACTTAAGGGCTAGGCAAGGAAGGACATGAAGAAGAAACCTGGGAAGGAGTTCCTGGAGTGTATAGTAGACATTAGGGCTAGTTATCAATATTCCAGCTCTCCTCCTGCCAGGCACACGGCAGCACTGTACTTCCCTGTGCCCTAGAAGTCAAAGCGTGGCCACGTGGCTTGCTCCAGCCAATGATCCATGAGCAGAAGTAATCTGTGTCACTTTTGAGCAGAAGTCCTTAAGATCCAGGGCACAACTTGCTCTGTTCCCTTCCCATGCCACTGGAATTCATCTCCAGATGGCAAGGCTCTGTCAGCCAGGGTCTTCGGATGAGAATGACATGTGCTAAGCTGAGACAGACATGCAGTGTGAGTAGGAATAAACCTTTGTCGGTTCAAGCCACTGAGATCTATAGGTTGTGACTGCATCATAATTCAGCCTGTTCTGATTGTTATAGGGTATCCAACATTTGATCAAGAATGGACTTTCATATTCAAACTGGGAAAGATGAAAAATACTCTGATTTTTATATCTCTTCCCCCAAAGAATTGAGGACAAAACAGTAGTCACTTCCCCAAAGTGATACTCGTAGGCCCTCAAGCAGCTGAAACCAGCTCTCCCCTACTAACTGGACTTAGAGTAGGTCTCTCCCCTACTAACTGGGCTTAGCCCATTGTGTCTAGAACAGGGATCACGGGCCAAATCTGACCTGCAATTTGTCTTGTAAATAAAGTTTTAGTGGACCATACCCATTCATTTATATATTGTTTGTGGCTGCTTTCGCGCTCCAGTGGAAGAGTTGCTGTAACAGAGACTGTATGGTCTGCAAAGCCTGAAATATTTATTATCTGGCCCTTTGCAGAAAAAAAAATTCCCGACCCCTGGTCTAGAAGAAGTCAAATGAAAACGGATCCATGGAGTGTCTGGAAAAGAAATCCAACATGCATTGCCACTCGGAGTGAAGAGTACATACTCTTGGTAGCTACGTAGCCATGAGCATACACAGATCAAGGGTTGGTACTGGCAGGATTTTAATGAGTGCTTCAGGCCTTTTTGGAGATAGAGAAGCAAAGGAAGCCCCGATACAAATGACTTCCAATAAGCACATCTTTATAGTTCTGTTGTTTAGTACCCCCTCTCCCCTAGCATTGGAGTGGGGACAGGATCGGAACAAAGGATATACACAGTATATGTCAGGATTAGTGAACCTGACAGTCCTCAGGATGACTCAGTGGAAAGTTGCTTAAGTGCTGGCTCGAAATGATTCACTGCCTAGAGATTCCATGGCAAGTGAGATGCTTAGGCTACACTGGGCGGTACGGTTTGTCCACCTCCCTGAACTCAGCACAGGGCAAGCAGGCCGGCCCTAAGTGAGGGAGCAGGCTCTTGGAGGGGTTGATGAGGGTCTCAGCCCACTGGACGCAGCGTCTGCTGTGGCCACTGGCTGCCCTCTGGGGGTGGGGGTGTATATGGTGTGGCTGGAATGCTAGGAATTCTGGGCTGGCTTAGCAGGCACTCCAACTGGCTTGGTGTTCTACATGCTCCAAAGACTTTCTCCAGTGTCCTTGGCATCCAATGACTATACTTGGGCTTAAGATTTTTAGGGCTGGGCGGGTCCCTGGAAGCCTTCTGTCTCAGCACTGGATCACTCCTTCTTTAGGTGGTACCAGCGAACGGGCTGGCCATTCCACTGCAGATGGGACGCAGGCCACTTGCTCCCTTCCTTGGCCTGGCTCTGGGCAGGGCTGCCTGGAGGAGCCAGCTGCTTAGCTAAAACTCGGCTTTAGGTGGCTGTGAACAGGTTTTGCTTCAGTTCAGCTATTGCTGAGTTACTGTTGGTGGCTCTGGGTTGGGGGTAAAGGCCTGGGCTGGGAAACAGGGAGAGAAGAAGGGAGATGAGCAGATACTTTGCTTGGACCTATGAGTTAAATTGTCTCCCTTTTCAGCAGTTGATTCTGAAGTTAGTTTGGAGGGGTGTTTTCTCGCCATTTCTAAGGTGACCAGTAAGATATGGGGCCCAAGTCCTACTCGTGGTACCTTTAGTTCTTAGGTGATTGTGTTTGGCCAGAGGAAAAGTGGAGAAGGGACGGAGTCATGCCCGATGTTCCTGGTTACCATGAAGTCTACAGAATTCAGAATGCAGATGGGGCCTGGAGTGCAAGAGCTACATCATTTTCATGAGCCTTCTAGGCAGCTTTGCAAGGTTCTCTGGTCTATACCCAAACACCTGCATAAGCCATGGCCACATCCGCAGAGCAGAGGCCCCGTCTCCCTCGGCTTAGAGAATTAATTCATTCCCCAAACATTTGTCCAGAGCCTACACTGTGTCTTGGCACATGACGAGATAAAGATACTTGGGTTCCAGATTATTTTCAGTTATCAGGGGATTCATCTCAGTTACAAGCAGTGAAGAGAGTGGAAAGGAAGTGGTTATTTGTTCTTTTGAAACTTCTCTGCAAGGGAGATGGCACAGAAGCACAGTCCAAGAAGCAAGGAGACCTGGGTTCCAGTCTCCCCTAATTATAATGAGCACTGTGGCTTCAGGTAAGTTATAGAGTCTTTCTCAGTCTCCCTGTTTGTCCAATGTGAGGGGAGGGGGCTGGGCGAAAAAACCCTTCAAGATAGAATTTTCTGTGGTCATAGAATATGATTCCTGCCCTCAAGAGGTTTAGCTGCAAGACACTGAACAGACAAATGGAAGGTACATACTTAAATTTAATGCAGCAGAAAAGTACGCAATAAATGGTCTAGAGTCATGCCATCTACTACAGAAGCCACTGGTCACATGTGTCTACTTACATTTAAACTCACTGACATTAAATAAAATTTAAAATGCAGTTCCTCAGTCATACCAGTCACATTTCAAGTGTCCAACAACCAAATGTGCCAGTGGCTGCCATATTGGACAGTGCAGACATAGAATATTTCCATCATTGCAGAAAGTCTTACTGAACGGCACTGGTATAGACAACATGCCCCAAGGATGTCCAGAGAACACAGAACTTCCCCTCCATGACTCCTAGGCCTCGGCTCATTGCGTCTGTTTAGCTATGAGAAACGCTGACCATCGCAGACAGTGGGACTCTGCTCTGGCCACCATGACTGCCCCACTCAGGGTGCTCCACTGACTGCTCCTTTGATCTTTCCCCAGGGCCTCTGGGAAAGCCAGAGCCTCCCGGCCCTCTCATGAAAACTTCCCTATTAAACAGAACTATGAATAATCTAGATAATCCAGCAATTCATGCATCTTTTAGAGCTCCCTGGGCTATGTGCCCAAGAGGTATGGTATGCAGAGTCTGACAGAGCCAGTGCGATCGATCAGTGAAAGTCAGTATTGTATTTATTAGTTGGGAGAAGCGAGCAAGGCCAGCACTGAGGAGAAAGTCCTTACATGCTCCCTCCACAGCACTACTAATAACATGAAAAAAATTATCCAATTTAATCCCAAAGACTGATTTCAAATCAAAACAAAGCAAATAAAGCAAAGCAAAACAAAAGGAACAGCGAGAGAGGCACAAGGGCTCCCCAGGGTTCCTCTAGCTTGTGCGATGGGTGTGGGTGTGAGTGAGTGAGTGTGGTGGAGTGTGCACATGAGGGTCACGGCGGTGTGAGGGGGGATGGTGGGGAGGGTAGGCAGGCTTGGAGGCTTCGGGGTGAGGGCTAGGCGAATGTGCTCTGACTCAGAGGAGGACTCTCCCTCCGCTCGCTTCTCTCAGCGGGGTGAGGAGAATTTCACTTGTGTCAAACAACCTCATGCCCAATTCCTCTGAAGGGGGGCGGGGAGGACAGTGTCTAACACAGAGAGTGTTAATGGCTGCTATTTTAACAATCTAAACTCACTGCCCCAGGGCGCCAGGAGAAACTAAACAGTCTTAACTGCAAAGGGTGCAATTTGAAAAAATCAAATAAATAGCTGAAGGCGCACTCACACTGAACTTGTGCCCAACTCGGTGTCAATCAACAAGTTTCCACTGAATGCTGGACAAGCCACCCCCTCTTCCAAAAAGAACACAGAAAACATTGCAAGTTCAGTCTGGGGGCAGCTGGACGATCTTATGTATCCTGTCCTTCCCAGTTTTTTTTCCCCCCTTTTGCTCATTCCTTCTTCAGCTGAGACTTTCGTTCCCTCATCCAGCCCCTCCCAAGTTAATTTCTTTCTAATGCGTCTCCCTGGCTCTGGCCCTCAGTGCTATGCTGCTTCTAGTTTGTGTTCCTACACATGAGGACAGACCTGCCGGCCCGGGCCTCCAGGCAGGGCTGCCCCGTCTGCACAGCAACAGCCTCCCACCTGCCATGTGCCCCGAGTGGAGACCGAGAAAACGAATCCAAATGGACACCAAATTATGGCTCCATTTGCCAAAATTTACATTTTGATAAGGCACGTGCTGAAAAGTTCTATTGCTCTAGGCTTAGGATGTGGTCTAGGCACCTGTTTGAAACTAGCCAAACACGGCCACTAAGTCTTAGCATAAAAGCCTCATCTCCATCTTGGCCAGTGTGTTCCTACTTCCCCAGACTGAACCCTGGCCCTGTATTCTAAGATGATGATGAGAGCTTGCATTTATGGAGGCCTTACTATGGGCTGGGCCCCACGCTAAGCGCCTTACATGTACTAATTCATCTAATCCTCACAACAGTCCCTTGAGGCGGGAACTACTTACCTACCCGCTGGCGCGCACACACACAATCTCACCCACTCAGACACGCACCTCACACACGCGCACACTGGCACTGAGCGCGTGTCCACTCAAGGAAGCCTCTCTGCCGTCTCCTCAGTGCTCGGGTCTTCAAAGTCCCCTCCCCAAAGTCTCTCCACTGACATCTAGAATTCTATCGGTTGTGATTTCTTTTAGTTAAGCGTTCACCGTATCTGTTGATAAAGAGTGAAGCCCCGCCCCCCGGAAGGGGTAACCCAGCCTCCTTCCCACCAGGTGACAGTGACAATGGGAGAGCTGAGTGGCTGGGAGAGAGGGGAGCATGTGGAGGACTGAGAGAGAGGAAAGGGGGTGCAAAAAGATGTCTGGGAGTACTAAACACAAATGTCTCCTCCTCCCAATGTCTGCAGTGGGCTGGGTGTACGTCAAACTCTGGGACATATGAGGTCCTTTGAGACTAGGCCTCCATCAACCTGACCTTTCCAGCCTCTTCCTTCCTGCACAGTCCATATTCACTCCAGTCATGCCCCCTCCACATGCCTTTGTGCATGCCCTCCCCTTCCCCCTTCTCCAACTGGCAAAGTCCCATTCATCTCTCAGAACCCAGCCTGGATGTCAAATGTGGACTCCTCTCTTAGGAGCCTGGCTCCCGGCTCTTGTACAGGGTCTCTCTCTCCTGTCTGTGCCTGATGGGCCTTCATCCATACCTCTACTGGGGTACTCATCACATTATGTTGTAATGATTTCGTCATGCCTGTCTCCTCCACTAGATTGTGAGCTCCTTGAGGCAGGGACTCTGAAACCTCAGCACCATACGTGGGACCTGGCCCCAAGCTTGTACTCAGTGAAATGAATGAATGAATGAGTGAATGAATGAATGAGGAGACGTGCACCATCAACTCTGGTTGGGAGGAGACTCCGTTTCCTGGGCTTCTCTGGGTGAGGCTGCTATCCAGTGTTTCTCAATAGGGTCACCACTGGAATTTCGTTGTTCCTAGTCACTTCTTCACTGCACTGTGTTCCTACTCACTGTGAAACATTTAGCATCCCTGGTTCCTGCCCACAAAATGCCAAGGACATTCCCCAATCACTGTGATGACCAAAACAGTTCCTCAACATTTCCAAAGCCATGAGGGTGGTAGGGTGATCCTCCCTGGTTGGGAAGCAGCACTACAGCAATGGTTTCTAGCCCTGATCCCGGTGGTCTGAGAGGCCCCCTGCAGTATGGTCATGCTGTGCTCCTGCACAAGGTGCTGGATGACAGGCTCCAGCCAGAATGTGAATTAGTAAGAAAGTGGGGAGTGAAGCAGCCCTGGTCTGCTAACAGGAATTATGGCAGCCTAATCAGCACACAACAGTACAAAGAATCCTGCTCAATGTTTTTACGACTGGGGGCAGCGGGAGGGGTCAGACCTAGCCAAAAAACTGAAAAACCCGTAAAACTTTCAAGGCAGCCCAGAGATTGTTACCTTGTCTCTGAGTGCACTCTCAGCATTGCCCCCGTGTTTCTGGCAAGGCTCACTCTACTTTGAAAACATCAGCATTACTGGGCATCACCCTCACTCAGGGCACCTCTGAAAATCTAATTACAAAGAAATAGAAAAGAAAGGCAGAGGTGATGCCATTTATTTTATCCTTCTGCCTGACACTCATTAAACCTGTCACCTGTTTCCTTTAGACACCCCACAACTTTCTTTTTTTTGCTTATTCTTTTTTTAGTTTTATTTTATAACCATTTAAAAAATGAAGTATAGTTAATTTACAATGTTGTGCTAGTTTCAGGTGTACAGCAAAGTGATTCAGTTTATATATATATATTCTTTTTCAGATTCTTTTCCCTGAGGCTGGAGACATATGGTCAGTGCCTGGGCACGCGGCTGCTGTCATTGGGCTCTACGGGAACAAGTACTGAGTTTCAGGCTTTGCCCGCATTCTCTCTTAGAGTTGCAATCTGGGGACTCAGGATTTAAGTTCTTTCCCCTGCTGTACACTGCCTTGCATATATATACCTCTTTATACTTTTCAAAGCAATTTCACACATCCACTTGGTTTTCACTGTCAATGCAAACCTTCAGAGAAGGTAGGAATTATCACTCGCATTTTGCAAGTTGAGAAAACAGGCACAAAGACGCTAGCCGGCTCTGTGAAAGTCCCACACTGAATTAGGGGGAGAGCAGGGTTAGACCCCATCTCTTCACTGGCTGTGTGCCTTCCTGCCTCCCCCACCTTGATAGCACAGTACAGCCTCACCTGGGGGGAGGGAAAGCCATACCCATACAACTGGAGCTCTCTCTCCATCCCAAATGTGGTCCTGATTCTGGAAGCCAAATGGGCCCTCTAGTCAGTGATATAGACCTGAAGCCAGATGGCCTCATCCAGATGCCAACACACTGGTGCACCGTGCAGCTTGGAAGTCAAAGCCCCAAATGCCTTCTCCCTAGTTCCAAGGGCATACCTGAAGGACAGAGAGCACACCCTTCTCCAGACTTTGGTATCGCTCTGCTCTGTGCAAAAACAAGCAGACAAAACCCAGACCAAACCAAACCACACAACAAGAAGACCAAAATAATACAGACAAGTAAACAAAAATAGTAGTCCCCAAACGGCCATATGCACATACACAATCTTCTGCTCGATTGTAACGTTTAAAGGTCTTCTGGTCACCTTTTGCCTCCAGTCATAACCCCCAAAACAAATGAAAATGTAGTGCCATTTAAAAATATGTTATGCTGGGAAATACAACGGACACACCTAAAACATAAATGTACAGTTGAATCGAGGATTATAAAGCCAACACCCTCGTAACTACCACACAGGTCAAGAAGGCTCCATCCCTCCCCACTGGAGGTAACCACCATCCTGACTTTTGGGACAATCACTGCCTTGCTTTTCATTAGAGTTTTATTACATTTATGCACCTCCCTCAACAATATAGTTTAGTTCTGCCTGTTTGGAACCTCACGTTAATTGAATCTCATTACATGCATTTGTGCATGTCGGTGCATCTGGCTCTTACTCAGCGTTAAGCCTGAGGTATAATCTACTGACTTTCAAGAGACTTCTGCTCCCCTTATTTAAGCCTGGAAATCGATTTCTTCCTTGTACCTAACTTTTTATGCTGAAGCTCATTTTTGCCCACTCTCCCCATTTGGAGATGGAAGGAGAAAGCTGATTAGCATCCTCTAAGACCCATTTATCTTTCTGACGTTTGTTGAAGTCCCTTTAGTCTTTCTTTCACCAGGCTCAGTAATCACACTTTTCCTTCAACATTGCCTCATAGGTTTGATACTCTAATCCTTTAATAACCTTTCTAATAAAACCATACTGAATAGCTCCAGACATGATTGCCCTCAGAAAGCAATCTCAGAGGAGGCCCTTTCGGAGATGTACTTCTCCAGGTAAAGGGAAACAGGGATACAGTTCTACCCCTATGGGTTTCTCCAAAAGATAACAAAAGCTGCCAGTAATCAGCTCCTAATACATGATGCTCTCTGAAGTTCCCTGGGAAACATTAATAATGAATACGTCCGTCTTTCAAAACCCAGCATTTCACACAGTCATTACTGGCAGTTACTGCTTGTCAGACCTGTCACTGTCAAAGACAATGCGGTCTCTGCAGTCTTCCTCATCCTCTGAAAACTATGCTCAGAAAAGCAACATTTGCTAGATTCTTCTAAGACCCCTTGGTTGTCTCCTGACTTTGCTTTCTCATCTCTACCACCAGCCTCTTCTCAAATTTCTTTTCCATTCTTGTCCCCATTTAAAAAAGAGACATGCTACAACATGGATGAACCTGGAAGACATTCTGCCGAGTGAAATGAACCAGGCACAAAAGGAAATACACTGTATGATTCCGTTTATATGAGGTTCCTAGAGGAGTCAAATTCACAGAGACACAAAGTAGAATGGTGGTAGCCAGGAGCTGGGGGAGGGGCAAATGGGGAGTGGTTTATAAGAACGGAGTTTCAGTTTGGGAAGATGAAAAAATTCCCGAGATGGATGGTGGTGATGGCTGTCCAACAATGTATGTGTATTTAATGCCACAGAACTGTACGGTTGAAAGTGATTAAAATGGGAAATTTTGTTATATACACTTTGTTACCATAAAATTTTTTTAAAATAAAAAAGATTTTTTTAAAAAGAAGGAAGGAAGAGAGGGAGGGAAGAGGGAGGAAGGGAAATAGAGAAAGAAAGCAAGCCACATTTCCCTGCCCGTCTTGTTCCCTAACCCTAACCCCCATTTCTCTCCTATTAAAATAGTAAAGGAATACCGCCTATAAAAGGTAGGGTGGTGAGCGTGGACTCCGGTTTGGCCTTAGATCCCTGAAGGCAGGATCTTGTGAATGTGAAGAATTCAAAGCTGCATGAATTTGCTAAAGGAAAGAAAATTGAGCTTCCAGGGACACTCACCTTATCTCTCTGTTTTAAAAGTAACCTCTACTCCCAAGTTTGAGGTCTTTCCTTTTCTCCCCAATTAAAAAAAAATCCAACCAACCTTCTTCCTCCCCCTCCTGCAGACAACTTTGATTTATCCCTTTCTTTAAAGATACAGTACATATACATCATAGACTCTCTCCAATTGAGGGAGTATAGCCCTAAAAAAAACAGAAAAAAAAACCCTGTTTCAGCAGTCACATATCTATTGCTGGACCACTTCCCACTCTCTGGGTCTTAACGTGTATGTGGCGAAGACAAAAGACAACACACCACGATATCTCTAAAATAGACTACTTTATGGCCAAAAAAATGGAGTTCTGTGAGGAGGTAGGTTTTGGAACAGATTTTAATAACTGTCACCCCCAATCTACCAGTTTCTAAAATCACTTTTAGGGAATAGCTGACGGTGTAAAAAATCTAGATACAAAAATCAGAGGAAAATCAGCCTAATAAAGACTGCTATTTACCTTAGAGGCTGCAAATAATCTGGTAAATCTTTTGGGCTATAGTTATTTTGCATCCAAAACCCTGAAGTGAAACCCTTTGGCTCTAGACAACAGATAGCAAGGATATTTGGTTACTTCTGAAACGTATTGGTTTTAAGTTAAGAACCCCAAAGTGAAAAACTTGAGAGAGTTAGCAACTCATCCTAGAAACCACAGTGTCTTCTGCCACGAATACAGAACTTATCCTTGATGTTACAGAGAGGCTCCTCCTTCACCCCTACCCACCCCCCGCCCCTGCCCCTGCATAACTCTTCCAGGTACCCAGGTTAGTGGCCTCAGGATCTTCCCCCACTCACCCCCCATTCACTACCATCAGATTCTGCTTTCTAGATCCTGTGTGCTAGTTAAATTAAAAATGATTAATAAGAGTTATCACCTCCAAAGACAGATGAATTCATCAAGAATCAAAGTCTGAATTCAAAAGATGAAGCTGTAAGATTTTAATAGCATTTCAGGTATCAGGCAACTTGGCAGGGAAGCAGGGTGGGGTGGGAGAAGGGGAGCCTGACACAATGCTGGCTGGACAGGTCACGGGAAACTAAGGTAATCATCTCCTGCTCTGCTTACTCAGAAAGCAGGCCCTGGTTTCTGGATCAGCCCTGCAACCAGGAAGAAAGCTCACTAAAGGACATTTTGCTAATCCTTCCCTTAAAATACCCTAGATGTGACTCTTATTTCAAACTAAGTTGAAAACAGACTAAGCTGAAAACACTGATTTTATTTCAAACTATGTTGATTGCTTTTCCCTTTGAGAGTTTCATTTGTTTATCAACAGAAATTCCTGGGCTAATTCCGAGAAATGCCATTCATTTCTCGCCAACAACAAGTCACAGACAATGGGTGGGGTAGAGGGGTGAGCTCCCCACGGAGGGTCCTTCTTTCTGGACCTGACAGCCAGGGCCTCTGAATGTGGACGATGGCAGAAGAGAAAGGCTCTGGGTGGGAGCTCTGGGAAAGCAGGGAGACCATCCAGAGGGAACAGCGAGTACATGTTACTGCAGGGTTGGTCCTGGAGGAGTGTCACATAGGCAAAGTATGTTTCTGGGGGTGCCTGTGCTCCCCATTATCAGAGAAACAATGTTGTCAAGCTGCCCCCGGCTCTCTGCAGATGCACAGGGCCTCGCCCGGGATCTTGCCCAGGACTGCTCTATGCAGACAATGCTCTCACCTCAAGATCTCCCCTGGGCCCTGTTACCATAGTGCCGTCCCCCATCCAAGTGCAACAGAATTACTTGAGGTGCTTGTTTAAAATGCAGAATACCCACTACAGCCCAACGGAATCAGAATTTTTAGTGTAGGGCCCGGCAGTCTGCATTTTATTAAATCCCTTTAAGCACACTAAAGTTTAAGCAACATTCATTTAGGGTCTTGTTCTACAACGGTTGCTACTCTAATGAACTTCTCCAGACTAAGATACTGTATTTACCAATAGCTTATTGCTGTAATATAAACAACTTTTAGAAATTGAATGGCATAACCCAAGACTTCCTAAAACATATACTAAAGAACACTAATCCTGCTAATAAGTACTCTACAAAAACCAGGTCCCATGGCTGAATAAGCTTGGAAAATACTTCATCCCATACACTCACTTATAGATTCATAGCGCACATTAACATACTAAAGGCTCTGCGAAGTCCTGCATTAAAAGAAACCTGTCTAACTTTCTCTAATCCAGAAACCCTCAAGTTTATTTGACCATATAAATGTTTTCTCTAGTTAACCCTATTAATTGTCCCATAAAATTGTGTTCCTTGCAGCAAACTTTGGGAAACAATGTCTTAACCAAGAAGAATGATTGTAATGGTGGAGGTTTCTTAAATATAGCAAGCACGGGGGGAGATTTATTTGGGACAAATGGGGCTTTTCAGTATCCCTCAATGATGTGCCACCTTCTTCACCTTTACATGGGGCCAGCTTTGATTAACGTCCATTGAAAGAGTTCTGCTCTACCATGACAGAAAGCCATAGTTTTCCTAAATGTCTTGTTCTTGTATGGCATAAGGGCTTCTAGAATGCTAACAGGAAATCACATTCTTTTTAAAAAAGGAACTAAATCCCCAGGGTTTACCAGAGGCAAAAATCACCTCACCTGGCAGAAGGCAAGTGGGATGCCACTTTCCTGGAGAAGTTTTAACCCTTTATACTCTGCAGCGTTCAAAGACCAAGTGTATGAGGAAAACAATGGAAATAAACCATGGAAGACAGTGAAAGAGGTCTAAGAGGTAAGACGGCAGTCAGTATAGACATGGAGGATCTACTCATCAACAGTGAACATCTCTGTGGCCACCTCTCAGTAATCAGTATAAGAATGCTAACAGTGATAATAATAATAATAAAGTAAAACCTCTGCTATCCAGAGACCAACATTCCAGAATCCTCAGGCTTCTGGATAGCTCTAGACCCAGAAGGAGTTTTTATTAATATACCAATCTTTTGGGAATTACCTGGCAGTCCAGTGGTTAGGACTCTGCGCTCTCACTGCCAAGGGCCTGGGTTCAATCCCTGGTCGGGGAACTAAGATCACTCAAACCATGTGGCACAGCCAACAAAAATAAATAAATAAATACTAATCTTTTGCAGGCAAAGAAAGGACCCTTGATCAATCATCTTGTATACTATGGCTTTTGTAGTTCCCTTACAAAAAAGGGAAGAGAATATGCTAATTAGCTGTTACTATGTAAAAGGAATTGATCTTTTTCAGTCAAACCCAGGAGGCAAGTGAATACAGAATTCAGAAAAGAGCAAAATAATCGAAAACATATGCCCCACGAAAACGTGTACATGAATGTTCATAGCACTATGCACAATAGCCAGAAGGTGGAAACAACTCAAATGCCCATCAACTGATGGATAAACAAAATGTGGTATATCCATACAATGAAATAGTATTCAATCATAAAAAGGAATAAATTACTAATACGTGCTACAACGTGGATAAATCTTAAAAACATTATGTTAAGTGAAAGAAGCCAGATGCAAAAGACCACATATTTTATGGTTTCATTTATGTGAAATGTCCAGAAAATAGTAAAATCCATAGAAACAGAAAGCAAAGTAGTGGTTGCCGGGGGGCTGGAGCAGGACAGGTAATGGGCAATGACTGTTTAACCGGCACAGCGTTTCATTTTGGGGTGGTAAAAAAATTTCAGGAACTAGGCTAGTGGTGATGATTGCAGCAATATTGTGAATGTTCTTAATGCCACTGAATTGTACACTTTAAAATCGTAAGTTTTATGTTATGTGTACTTTACCACAACTAAAAATAGATAAATCTCCCCCTTGAACTTTTGCCCTTAAAAAAACAAACAACTGGAGGGAGCAAAAAAGGCCTGTCTACCTGATTCCTAAAACACTGGAAGTCACAGACATGGAGACAGACATAGTCCTAAAACTAGACTCCCTTTTTATATAAATGTACCGGAACACAATGTGCAGACAGGCCAGCGATTACAGACCAAAAAACAGATTCAGAGTGGCTGAGTGACTTGCAGCCCTCACTCTAAACTGTCCAAGGCCAAATGCCATATAGCTACCTCCTATCTTACGTAGTCTGTTTCTGCTATAGTATAGATTTGTGTAATCCAAACTTGTTCATACGTGAGTAGTAGATAAGAGAAAGATGTTGGTATAAAACAGAAATTGCATTGGTTCATACATAATTTTCCTTAGCAAATTCATATTTTGTACCATCAAGTGACAGCAAGTACACTAGCACAACTGAAATCAGCGAACCATGAAGGAACACAGTACTCTATCCTATTCCTGTTCGCCTCACATTCTCCCTCTTGGCTCAGTTTGGCCGTATGCTCGGTCTTCTAAATGCTTATCACATGATTCTTTCTGATCTTCTGCATTTTTCTCTTGTCTCTATCACTCAGCGGCCTCAACCTTTCCTTAAACCCCCTTCCTTCAAGCTAAAGTCACCATTTTAAAGGATGAAGTCTCTACTGACTGTAACATTCTTTATTAGAAATCTAAGGTGACTTTTTAAACCACACTAGTATTTTACTAGTACAGTTGTTTTATTAGTACTCTAGTTACAAAGTTGCATAAGTTTAGAGTTGTTTGCTCCAATCCTGTTTTTTCCTTAAGCTTGTTATTTTTCAGTGCACAGTTTTGCAGAACGGGAGGATTTTCAGAAAAGCACATATCGCATTATAGCAGAAATGCCTGTATTCACTAGCTAGCTCACTACCCAACTCCTGTTGACAGAGAAATGGCTTAGGGCTTCCAGCATCTCCTTATGGTAGCACACAGACTATAGTGCATCTGTGGAAAGGTTATTTCCTTACCCTGCCTGAAATGTGATAGACTGGGGTGAGGAGTGCCTCTCTTGGCAAAACCACACTGTCACTCTCTCTATTAAAACCATATCATAGAACTAAACCTCTTCATACCTAGCTGAAACGGAAACACTGGATTAGGTCTCTGGTAAGAGATCAAATCAGATATTTTGGCAAATTTATAACAGCTCTTTAATGACCTGGGAATGTTGGAATACCTCTAAGGGAACCCAAGTTTATTCATTCTGAATAGCAAATTCTTAATGGAATGGCCATTTCAGAAAACTGTTCGTGGGGCTTCCCTGGTGGCACAGTGGATAAGAATCTGCCTGCTGATGCAGGGGACACAGGTTCAATCCCTGGTCCGGGAAGATCACACGTGCCGCGGAGCAACTAAGCCCGTGCACCACAACTACTGAGCCTGTGCTCTAAAGCCCACGTGCCACAACTACTGAGCCCGTGAGCCACAACTACTGAAGCCCACGGCCTACAGCCCATGCTCTGCAACAAGAGAAGCCACCACAATGAAAAGCCCGCGTACTGCAATGAAGAGTAGCCCCCCGCTCACCGCAGCTAGAGAAAGCCCACATGCAGCAACGAAGACCCAACGCAGGCAAAAATAAATAAAGTAAGAATAAAAATAAATTTAAAAAAAAGAAAGAAAACTGTTAGATAATATCGTGATTTAGGCTCCTGGTCACTATAAAAGTCGTCTTTTGGTGATAAAAATTATACATAAAGAACAGAAGGAAGCAAGTCATATTCTTTCTCTCCCCCTTGCCCCTCTACCATTCAACTCCCCCAAAAGAGAAGATATGGAATTCCATTCCTACAAATCTTTCATCAGGGACAACAGAGAGTCCTGCTTAGAGACTGGGATGAATTTAATGACCTTTCTCACTCCTGTGCAGTCTTGACTTTTTCATTCTGAATGTTCTACCTTCTGCATAGCATCAGCCTCTGGACCCAGTAGAGCCCTGTGGTATGTGACCAAGACTTGATCTCTGCCATGGAGGCCTGGGGCAGTGCTGGAGAAAAAGTTTTCACTTGCTCTTCATGGGAATCGGTATCGATTTCTCTCTGGTAATTCTGGAAAAGCAGTCTGCATACTCTGATTTCCACGGGTCAGCAGGAGCTACAGGAGACAATCTCAAGCGCAGGTGAGAACCTTGGAAATTTCAGGGGGTAAGAAGTTTAGAAAGCTAGAGCCCTGGGACACACAGAAACAGATAGGGGGTGAAGTCTCCTCTGTTCCCTCCAATGGAAGATGGGCTCTAAGCATGGCAGGTAGACCCTTCCCACAAAGTCCATCACTACCCAGTAAACACTCCCTGAAGTTGCTACTGCTGTAGGATAGTATGTAAAACCTTGCATATATGCCTTCCTTGTTTGTTTTCCCTTTTTGATATAGAACTTGTTCATCAGCTTGGCTTTAAACATTCTATTTTTCAGTGAAGACGGTTTCATCACAGTGCCTTCCATTGGCTTAAGACAGAACAGTAGAGCCCCTTCCTTTGACCAAACATTCCTGTGGCCCTGAAGGCATGAGTTTCCTCATGTCTAATAATCATTGGGGTGGAAGGAATACAGAGGACTCATCACATCCATTGCCCTGTCTCAAAGCAAAACTGTGCCAACTCTCTCAAATGGGTGGGTAGCTTTTTATTTCCAGAAATATGCAGTAAAGAGACTAAAATCCTCCTTAGTCATTTATTCTAGGATTTAACAACCACTGTGTCCCAAAGTTCTTTCTTTTATCAAACTCCATTCTTCTCTGCTATGGTTTAAACCTGTTTATTCTTGTTTTATCTTCAACAGAAAAAAAAATAGCTGGTTTGCATTCCAGTTCCATATGGCACAGAGAGCACATGAGAAAACGCCCTGCTATTTTCTGAACAAAGAAGAGTGAGAGACGAAATATAAAAGTAAACATAAATAAATAAATAAAACTGCAAAATCATCCTCAGAAACAAAAGTAAACTCTCTATGAAATAAAACACAGGCAAAAGTACAGCAATAAATGGGGGCCAAAGTGATATGGTCCACTGGCAGCTGGGACCAGATATAGACAGTTATATCCAGACAGCTGAGTAAGAACTATGGCCTATAAATGGCTTCCTATGTAAAGCTGGGGACTAGAGTCACACTCCTCACATGTAAACAGGGGCTGACATAGCTCTGCCCACCCAAGGTGGTTCCCTCACATGGACAGATTGCCCAAGATGGGCAGCTGCAGCTGAGGTCCCAATCCAAGGTCATTATCAGGGACTACCCTTGCATAAGAAAACAGAGGTAGAAATAGACCATCTAGATATGAGGAAGCCCAAGGTGGGACACCAACTTATGACCTGGTTTAGTGCTACGTGAACTACAAGGCCTGAAACAATGCTACCACAAGAAAGGAAGGACTTATGCAAGACAAAAACCCCACGGATGATGAGTTTTTAAACAAAAATTTCAGAAAACAAGCGGAAATCTGGAACTAAGAAAAGCTATGAAGAAACCCAATGAAAGTGAGAATTCACAGCTGAAAAAAAATGGATATTTGAACAATCAGAAATGGACTTTAAATAAATATTTAAATACCTTAAAGAAACAAATAAGAGAATAAGACCCCAAGAAACAATAACAGGGGTTTATAAAATGGCAATTTGTAGATTTTTATATATCAATAATTCAAAATACAGTTATTGGGGAAAATACAGTTATTAAAAATAAAACAACAAATAAAACCCAACAGATAGTCTATATAGTAAGCATGAAAAAGCTGGAGAAAGAATTCATGAATTGGAGGACAGAGTTGAAGTAATACATCATTATAGGGAGTATTCCAATATATCATTATGGGGAAAAATAAAGGAGACATTAAGAGACTCAGAGTGTAAATTAAATGAGCTGCAACGACATATACCAAAGACAAGATTAAGAATGAACAAAAAGAGAGAAGGAGAGGTAATTTTCACAAAAATAATGACTTAAAATGGAAGAGAAATTTGAGTCCTTTGGCTGAAAAAAAATCATGTGCTGAGCAGGCTAAATAAAAACAAATCATACATCAAAACACCTCATTGTGTGCATCAAAGAAAACAGAATATCTTAAAAGCTAGAAGAAGAAGAAAACGGATTACCTATGAAAGAACTATAATCAAAGAGCAGACTTCTCATCCACAAACAAAGGAAGTCAAGAAACCATTTATTAATATCTTCAAAGTGCTGAGGGAAAATAAACGTGCACCTATAATTTTATACCCAGCCAAATTATCATTCAAAAATGAGGGCAAGGGACTTCCCTGGCAGTCCAGTGGTTAAGACTCTGCACTCCCAACAGGGGGCCCAGGTTCAATCCCTGATCAGGGAACTAGATCCCACATGCAATGCACAACTAAGAGTTCACATGCCACAACTAAGAAGTCTGCATGCCACAACTAAAAAAAAAGATCCTGCCTGCTGCAACTAAAGATCCCGTGTGCCGCAACTAAGACCCAGCACAGCCTAAATAAATATTTTTAAAATATGAGGGCAAAATAAAAACATTTTTGCATATAAGGATTAGGGAACTTCAGTATCACTACCCACAGAAAGAACTGTTAAAGGTTACAGTTAACACGAAAAATGAACTCACAAGGAAGTGACCTGCAAGAACAAGAAGGCAAAGGAAATGAACAGCTGGTTTCTATACTCCATAAAATGGGCTTTTAAAGTCTTAAAGATAATGGTGTTTATTTCTTTCCATTTTATCTTTTCTGGGACTTATGACCTCAATTCTTTTAATACTTTCTTTTTCTCTCAAAAGAACTGCTAGCTTATACTTTCCGTTTTTCTCAGTAATTGCTTCCTGTTATGCAGCTGGGGTAGATGACAGCCATCTTCCACTCTGTGCGCTTCCACCCTATGCTCTGTGTCTGGGCCCTGCCCCAACCTCCTTCCTAGGAAAGAACAATTTCTGCACAGCCATTTAGATCAATTCCTATGACATTAGACCACTTTTAGAGACTTCTGGGATAAGCAGCTTTTATAAGGCTATTTGACAGGCAACCTGCCAGATGAAAAAAAAGAAAGAATCCTCCCATACTACACCCTTGTAATCCAGCTTAAATAGAAGAAGCAAATAAACACAGACAAGAATGGTACACTTCATTTAGGGATTTATTTTATTTCAAAGAACAACTTTTAGGTTGATGATATGCCAAGTCAGTCTCTCATATCTTGAAGCATATACTATGGTCACCAATACTCAGAATGATAAACCTGTGACATGGCATGATCTTTTGCCATCTGGGAAAGAATCCCAAAGAATCAGAGTGTATTTACCAATGTAAGAAAGTATAAGTTATAAAGGTGGTGACGAAAAGGGCTTGGGGGTTTCTTCTCTATTCTACAAAATCTCCATTCCTGTAACATTTCAGTTAACCGAGTTGTCACTGAACCTCATTCCTAGCCTCATTCCTACCATTTTTGCCCTGACACTTTTGGTTTCTCTAGTGGTTCTTCATGTTTTTAGGGTCATGAATACCTCTTTAGGAATACCAATAAAGCTATGGATCTCCTCTAAAGGAATTTACACACATACATTGTCACACCAAAAACTGCAAACAATTTTAAAAGGTTTGCTAACCCCCCCAAAGTCCACCCATGGACCCCAACTCTGTCCTCAAGGGAAACAGAATCAACTCACAGGACTACAAAGCTTCTACTACCTAGATGGCAAGATGATCACTTACCTAGGACTGCTGTCAGGCCCATGGGCATTCTCTGAATCATTCTGTGCTTGCATGTCTCTGGTGTGGGAGCCAAGCCCCAGACGTGAACAAAGTGTCACTGAGACAGCCCCTGCCTCAAACACCCTAGCCACAAACCATGAAGGTAGACGTTCTAATAGCCTTGGGGAAAAGTCTCTGCCTGCCTTCCCCTTAGCCTTGCTCTGAACAATGTATACATACTAACTGTACAGTCTGGAGCAGGCAGGCAGCTTTATACTGTCATAAACCCCACTGGTTCAGCTCCTTTGATTTTTTGAATAGCCCCTCATCATTTAGAAGCTATGCTCAAATGCAATTCCAGCACTAATTGTGTAGGACACGTGCCTCCATGCTACAACTCCCCTGGTGTCAGCTGCCCATGGCAGGAAGAGGCTGGTTATGGAAGAAAAATCTCTGGGCCACAATTCCCTTCCCCCAGTTGACATCCACCTTCCAATGATTAAAAGCCTAATGAAAATCTGTTACTGGGTACCCAATAACTTATTAGAGCCTTGAAGAGCCCACTTGGGCTATAAACAGTATTTGGAGGCCGGTGCACGCGCTGCCTGAAAGTGTCCTATTGTTATTCCTGTCTGGAAGTTTCCCCTTCTGAAGAATTAGCGGAAAGGGGTGGGTTGGTGGAAGAGGGAGAGTGAGGAAAGAAAGAGGCGAACTGGTTTACCTGGGCAGCGCGGGCAGCAAAGATGAGGAATATGCACGGGAGAGAGGCAATGAAGGCTTGGACATCTGACTCGGCTGCAAAGCACATTCCCGTTCTGAAAGAGAGAGGCAGCAACAACAACAAAATAAACGTTTTTCAAGGTCACTGGGATCATGCCAGTTTGGGAAACAGTCATGCAGGGACTCACCCAGACAGTGAAGAACACGTTCCCGAGAAACTGAATGAAATCAGCATTTTCTTTCCTTTTCTCATCACTAGCGCCTCCGCTGGGTTGGTTGATAGCTTACTGGCATATTTTTCTAAGGATCACTACTGCCCCAGTTTTCAAAGCCTCCCACAATTACTGGGAGGCTTCTTCTGACTTGGCCCTGTGACGTTTCTACCACTCCCCAGTTCTTCACGTCTTCTCCAAGAGCCTAGTGTGATTTCATAATCACCTGTCCAATGTCATGGAAGGAAGGGATTAATGAGCAATGGGTCCCTTGAGCTACTACCCACCCCTGGGCAAGGAGACAGCCCTAGCACATGGACCCTGGATTCCACATAACTCTTCCTGGGTCCTGAAGACTGAGTGCTCCCTCTTCTCACTTCCTTTTCAAGTCAGAATTTTACTGAGAACAAGCTAGAGTTTGGAATTGAACTGATTAGCTAGTATGACTGGGGGAGGGGGCGACTGGGTCCCTGCCTGATTTACAGTGACAAGATCCCTAGCTCTGACAGCTTTCAGCCATTGCTAGAACAAAGGAAGACTTTGGAAATCAATTTTGCATTAACATTTTCCATTTATAATTCATCTGAAGTATGGGCTACTTGTATCCATCAGGGTTTTGTGGGGGAAGAGGGTAATGAAGAGGATGTAGAGAGAAGATGTCTAGCACTTGAGCCATTGGCATTGGGATCACAGTAACATTTTCACTGCCCTGCAGATAGCAAAGCCTCATCCCCCAAGGGTTAGCTGTCCATTTCTAATGCGTTGGGTCAAGAATCTGACACCATCATGCCATACCAGGCAGTTAATCAGTCTCCAGATGCTCTATTTAATAACTGCCCGAGCTAGTTAAAGATGCAGGCTTCTTTTACCCCAATTTGAATCACCTTACCACAAATCTTTTTCTTTTCTCATGTATTTTCTAGAATAAATTTTTGGAGCATTGCGTTTGGAAACACCACGGAGCCTCCTTACATGTCACACTCCTCAGAGCCAGGTGGTGTCATCTTGAAGCGAGATCACCAAAGCATATCAGAAATCACTGCACCTGGCTGAGGTCTCAACTGATTCCTCCTTAACGCCTTATACTGATTTCTGTTCTAGAGTTAATAGGTTAATAAAAATAATAACCACAATGATAGTGATGTTATGCAGTTAGCATTTCTCGAATATTGACTGTGACCAAGCACTGTTTTAGGTGACTGAGACGGATTAGTGAATTTAATCCTTACCATAACCCTATGAAATAGGTAATACCATTACACCCTTTTAAAGGAGAAGAAGTTGAAGGAATCTCAGAGAGGTTAGATAACTTGCTGAACATAACGCAGCTCAGAAGTGGCAGAGCCAGGCTTGGAAACTTGGTCTGTCTTGATTCTAGAGCCCTGTGGCCTGTTAATACCACCTAATGTTGCCTGAAGGTTAGGTTTCCACATGCTCAAAATTCTGAAAGCCCAAGTTTCTATTCAAATGGCAAAAGAATCAGGCTTGCAAGTGAGTGTTCCTGTTCTACCTGGGCGCTGGCGAGGAGTTGCAGTTCATCCATGAGGTCTCAAGGGAGAGGCTAGTCTTGAAAATTTTTTCTATATGTTCAGAATTCTCAATCCTCAAGGCCTAGTACAAGGCCTCCTTTCCCAACTGACTTAATGTATTGGTTCTCTACCACGGGCCACTTTGCTCCCCAAGTAACTTTGGCTATGTCTGGAGACATTTCTGGTCGTCACAGCTGGGGTTGGTGCTACTGGCTTCTAGTGGATAGAGGCCAGGGGTGCCACTAAATATCCTACAATGCACAGGACAGCTCCCTACAACAAGAAATTATCTGTCCCCAAGAGTCAACAGGGTTGAGGCTGAGAAACCCTGGCCTAGTATATGATGGTAGAGGCTTGTTTGGAAAGGTGCACCATAGCTGTGGTCCTGGGTCAGGGCCATGGAAAGACGGGACTACCTGCTTTGGCTATTGCAAAGATGGCATTTAAGCTGTCCAAATGCCTCTTTGAGTGACTGGACTGGAGCCAAGGCCAAGCCAAGAGAACTCTAATCCTCACAAGGTACAGGCCAGGGTTTCACAACCTCAATCCTAATTACAGTCGTTGGCTGAAATAACGTAAAATACACTCTCCGTATGAACCAGTTTATAATCTGTCCTAATCTCTTCTCTAAAGGCCAGGCTTGAAAGTGGTATTCAAAAATGATACTGTCTCACAATCCAGGCATTATATCGAGCTTTCTCCTCCACTCCACTTTTTCCAGGTCCTATATCATTCGGCTAAGGGACCATTAAGTATCCATCTATAGCAAATACTCATCGAGAGCCCGTGAAAACCAAGCCAAAAGGCAACAGAAGAAAAAGACAGGAGATGTGTATTTTTCCTTACAATCTGCTTCCTAACTTCTTTTACGTTTTTATCACTCATGCTCCCTGGCCATCTAGGCACTTGAAGGCATCTCTGCATGTCGAGGAGCAAAGTACGAAGTCAAATGCCATCGGAGATTGTACCTCAGAGCAGATGCAGTTCACGCAGTAAACCAACCCATAAGGTTCCAGGTAAGGATGCCATCTCTCACCCACTCTGTACTTCTTGTCTTGAAACACACAATATGTCTCTGAATCTGTGAGGGAGGAGATAGAATATGCCGGTTAGAAAACATGGACCAATCGCAAAATCCAAAGGCAATCACAGGTTCCATCCATTTTAGTGTACATCAAGAGAAGAGGCATAGGGAATATTTCTAGAAGCCCTATGATGGCTCAGTATTTTACATGCTTTCCTTATTTGATTCTACAATGACCCAGTAAGGTAGGCACTATTAGTCTCATTTTATAGGTGAAGGAAATCAAGAGTCATATAACTAGTGAGTAACTGACATGAGACTCAAACTCAGGTTTGCCTGACAGTGAAGCCAAAATCTTGACTACTGCTATTATAATGGTAAGATAAGGGAGCATGCCGTGTGTCTTTTTGGAAAAGGCTGTGCTACCTTGCTTTAGAAATGGAAGCTAATGTCTGAAATGCTGATCTATCAGAACATTCTCAGAGCTGCCTGCTGGTGGTGTAGAGTGATGAATTAAACACATTGTGTTAGGTCCCTATAAAAGGCTTTGCTCACACATGCTAACATCATTCCATCATTAAACAAATATTTGGGCATTTGATCTTTGTTAGGCACTATGCTAAGTGCTGGGGATAAAATGCTGAGCAGAAACACACACAGTCCTTGTTCTCATTCAACGTATAGACTTCTTGCTTAAACAATTCTCAATTAACTGAAAGTAATGTCTCCTTCCCCTTTGCTGGAATATAATTTTTGATAGCCACAGCTTATCTTGTACCATAGTTACTTGAGCACATACTGTGTTACTCGTCTTATTTTACATCTCTCATTTCTCCATTAAGGTAAAAGGTCCTCGAACGTAGAAAACATTTATTCTTCACTCTCCATCTATCACATGGCCCAGCACACTGTGGCCAATAACTGTAAGCAACTGACAAATGACTAGTAAATGAATTTCCAAATCATGTGGTTTGTCTTCCAATCCCATCCTCTTCTGTCTCCTGCTTCCCATCCTCCTTCCCATCATACAAGGTCAAAATAAACTGAGAGGGCTTCCCTGGTGGCGCAGTGGTTGAGAGTCCGCCTGCCGATGCGGGGGACATGGGTTCGTGCCCCGGTCCGGGAAGATCCCATATGCCGTGGAGCGGCTGGGCCGGTGAGCCATGGCGGCTGGGCCGGTGAGCCATGGCCGCTGAGCCTGCGCGTCCGGAGCCTGTGCTCCGCATCGGGAGAGGCCACAACAGTGAGAGGCCCGCGTACCGCAAAAAATAAATAAATAAATAAACTGAGACACCTCTTGTTGCAAACACATTAATTTCCCCACACACTCCCCAGTAGATACTGCCTTGATGATCAAAATGGAAAGAATAAAGAAAAGACAGATAAGCAAGAAACAGGAAGAAGATATCTCCCATAAATAAATTATGAATATAAATACAATGTTAGCATCTGGAATATTTTCCATTCATTCAAATCGATAAGTAAAGGACCAACCAATCCAATAGAAAAATGATCTAAGCACATGAAGAGCAATTTAGAGAAGAAATGAGAGCAGGCAATAAACAGGAAAATATTAGTAATCAGAGATTCAAATGAAAACTACACTGAGATAAATGTCACTTATTGCTTCAAAGACCCTCTGTGGTCCTTTCCAGCTTCCCACAAGATGAATTCATTTTTACTTTTCAAATCTTTATTTCCAAGTTCTTCAGGACGATGAACTGGGAGTCAGAAAATCTGGGTCTGAATCCTAACTAGCTCTAGTTGTGTGGCATCGAGCAAGTCATTTAACTCTGTCAATCTCAATTTTCAGCATCTATGAGACACGGATTACATGTTTCTCAAGCAAATGTTGAAGAATTAGATAAAGCGCTTTGTAAATTATAAAGTGCTACAAAACGTAGAGTGTTATTTTATAATAATTGATTATTTTCTAATTAGAAAGGTAATGGCTGCTCAGTGTAGAAAATTGGAAAACACAGAAAAAGGAAAAATAAAAATGTAAAAGTATATAGAAAAAAAGAAACATTCCATTCACACAATTCCAGCACAAGAAGAAACCACTTTTAATATGTTGGTAATTCATACATTGCCTGTGGATTGAAGGAAAAAATCAAAAGAGAAATTAGGAAGTATTTAATAATTTCATAATAACTATAATAATTTAAAGTATCTAGTAATTTAAAAGAAAATAAAAACACAGCATATCAAAATTAGTGGGATTCAACTAAAGAAGTACTTAGAGGGAAATTTATATCACTAAGTACCTATATTAGAAAAGGGGAACAATCTCAAATCAATGCCTTAAGAAACTAGAAAAATGCAGAACAAAATAAACCAAAAGTAAATAGAAGGAATGAATAATAAAAAACAGAAGTCAATGAAATTGAAAACAAAATCAATAGAAAAAAATGAATGAAACCAGAACCTGGTTCTCTAAGACAATCAATAAAATTGATAAACTTCTAGCAAGACTAACAAAGATAAAAAGAGAGAAGATGCAAATTACTAATACAGGGACAAAAGAGAGGTCTTTATTATAGATGCTACAGATATTAAAAGGATAAAAGGGAGATATTATGAATAATTTTACACCAGTTAACATCTTAGATGAAATGGATGAATTATTTGAAAGACACAATTACCAAAGCTTACTCAAGGAAAGATAGATAATCTGAATAGTCCTACATCTTCTAAAGAAAGACAAAAAAGCAGCATATCCAAAACAATTTTGAAAAAGAAAGATGTTGGAAGACACACACTATGTTATTTCAAGGCAATATAAAACTAAAATGTTCAAGATAGTGTGGTGTTGGAAAAAGGTTAGACAAATATGCCAATGGAATAGGATGGAGAGTCAAAAAACAGACAAGGACCCACACTTATGGGTCTATTGATTTTCAACAGAGGCTTACCAAAAAACTGAGTAGAAAGTACACAAAGTTCCCATATATCCCCTCTTCACGTCAGCCCCACTTTTTCCTGGCATTAAGGTCTTGCATTAGTGTGGTACATTTGTTACAATTAATGAACCGATACTGATATATTAATATTAAAAAAAGTACATAGTTTACATGAGAACTCACTCTTTGCATAGTTCTATGTGTTTTGACAAATGTATAATGACATATATCCACCATTATAGTATCATACAGAATAGTTTCACTGCCCTAAATATCCCCTACTCTGCCTATTCATCTTTCCCCCACTCCACTCCCACAACGCCCGAAAACCACTGACTTTTTACTGTCTCTATAGTTTTGTCTTTTCCAAGATGTCATATAGTTGGAATCATAGGGTATGCAGTCTTTTTAGACTGGCTTCTTTCACTTAGCAGTATGCATTTAAGATTCCTCTAAGTCTTTTCATGGCTTGACAGCTCATTTATCTTTGAATAATATTCCGTTGTATGGATGTACAGCTTGTTTCTCAAGTCACCTGTTGAAGGACGTCTTGGTTGCTTCCAATTTTTGGAAATTGTGAATAAAGCTGCTAAAAACACTTGTGTGCAGGTTTCTGTGTGGCATAAGTTTTCAACTCATTTGCATAATACCTGGGAGTGTGGTTGCTGGATTTTAGAGTAAGGCTACATCTAGCTTTTTAAGAAACTACCAAACTGTCTTCCAAAGTGACTGTACCACCTTGCACTCCCTCGAGCAATGAATGAGAGTTCCTGCTGTCTCCACATTCTAATAGGTGTGCAGTGGTATCTCATTTGTTGTTTGAATTTGCAATTCCCTGATGACATTTGCAATTGAGCATCTTTTCATATACTTGTTTGCCAGGTATGTATCTTCTTTGGTGAGGCATCTGTTTAGCTCTTTTGCCCATTTATTAATTGCATTGTTCATTTTCTTATTGTTGAGTTTTAAGAGTTACTTGTATATTTTCAGTACAAGTCCTCTATCAGAGATGCATTTTGCAAATATTTTCCCTCAGTCTGTGGCTTGTCTTTTCACTCTCTTAACAGTGTCTTTGGCACAGCAGAATTTTTCACTTGTAATAAAGTCCAGTTTATCAACTTTTTCTTTCATGGAGCATACTTTTGTTGTATCTGAAAACTCATTAACAAACCCAAGGTCACCTAGATTTTCTCCTATGTTACTTTCTGGAAGTTTTATAGCTTTGCATTTTAGGTCTTTGATCCACTTTGTAAGTTATTTTTTATGGTCATTTTTTGCATGCAGATGTCTAGTTGTTCCAGTACCATTTGTTGAAAAGAGTATCCTTTTTCCAATGAATTGTCCTTGATCCTTTTGTTGAAGATCAGTTGACTGTATTTGTGTGGGTCTATTTCTGGGCTATGCTCCACTGATCCATTTGTCTATTCTTTCAATGACATCACATTGTCTAAATCACTATAGCTTCATAGCAAGGCTTGAAGTTGGGTAGTTTCAGTTCTCTAACTTTGTTGATGTTCTTCAATATTGTGTTGGCAATTTTGGGTCTTTTGCCTTTCCATTAAACTTCAGAGTTACTTTGTTGATTTCCACAAAGCAAATTGCTAGGATTTTGAATGGTATTGTATTGAATCTATAGATCAAGTCATGAATTACTGGTATCTTAACAATACTGAGTATTTCTATCCATGAACATGGAATCTCTTTCCAGTTATTTGATTTCTTTCCTGAGAGTTTTGTAGTTTTCCTCATATAGATCTTATACACATTCTGCTAAATTTATATCTAAGTATTTCATTTTTGGGTGCTAATGTAAATGGTATTGTTTTTAATTACAAATTCCAATTGTTCATTGATAGTATATAGGAAAACAATTGACTTTCATATATTAACCTCATATCCTTAAACCTTCCTATAATTGCTTGTTAATTTTAGGAGGGTGTTTTGGTTGATTCTTTGGGATTTTTAAAATAATCATGTCATCTGCTAGCAAAGGTAGTTTTATTTCCTCCTTCCAAATATGTATACACTTTATTTCCATTTCCCACCTTATTGCATTAGTTAGGACTTCCAGTACAACAATGAATAGGAATGGAGAGAGAGGACACCACTGCCTTGTTCTTGATCTTAGGGGCAAAACATACAGCTTCTCTCCATTAAGTGTGGTATTAGCTGTAGATTTTTTTATAGATGGTCTTTATGAAGTTGAAGAAGTCCCCCTCTATTTCTCGTTTGCTGTATAGTGTTGGCTTTTGTCAAATGGCTTTTCTGCGTCTATTGATATCATCCTGTAGTTTTTCTTTTTTAGCCTACTGATGTGATGGATTATATGAATTGATTTTTCAATGATGAAACAGCCTTGCATACCTGGAATAAATCCCACTTGACTGGATTTGTCCTACATTGTTTGATTCAATTTGCTAAAATTTTGTTGAGGATTTGGGCATGGGAGATATTACTCTGCAGTTTTCCTTTCTTATCATGTCTTTGTCTGCTTTTGGTATTAGGGTAATACTGGTCTCATAGAATGAGTCAGAGAATGTTCTCTCTGCTTCTATCTTCTGAAACCGATAGTAGAGCAGTACTGGTATTATTTCTTCCTTAAATGTTTGGTAAAATTCACCAGTACATCATGGCGTGGTGCTTTCTGTTTTGGAAGATTGTTAATTTCTTTAACAGATATAAGCCTATTCAGATTGTCTATTTCTTCTTGTGTGAGTTTTGGTTGGTTGTATCTTCCCAGGTACTGGTAAGTTTCTTCCTAAGTTATCACTATGATGGCATGGAGTTGTTCATAATATTTTTTATTATGCTTTTGGTAGTAGTGATGGCCTTTCTTTCATTTCTGATATTAGTAATTTGTGCCTTCTCTCTCTTTTTCTTATTTAACCTGACTAGAGGTTTATCTATTTTATTGATCTTTTCAAAGAACCAGTTTTTGGTTTCACTGATTTTTCTCTATTGTTTTCCTGGTTCACTTTCATTGATTTCTGCTTTAATTTTTAAAAATTTATTTTCTTCTGCTTACTTTGGGTTTGATTTGCTCTTCTTTTTCTAGTTTTCTAAGGTGGAAGCTTAGATTATTGATATTAGGTCCTGTTTTTTTCCCTAATATATTAATTCTATGCTATAAATTTCCCTCTAGGCACTGCTTTCACTATATCCCATGAATTTTTATGAATTATATTTTTATTTTCATATAATACAAAATATTTTGAAACTTCACTTGAGACTTCTTTGACCTATGTGCTATTTGGAAGTATATTGTTTAATCTCTAAATATTTTGAGATTTTACAGGTATCTTCCTGTTATTGATTTTTTAGTTTAATTCCAGTGTGTTCTGAGAGCATACTTCATATAACTTATATTCTTCTAAATTTGTTAAGGTGTGTTTTATGACCCATGAATGTGGTCTATTTCGGTGAATGTTTCATGTGAGCTTGAGAAGAATGTGTATTCTACTGTTGTTGGATGAAATACTCTGTAGATGACAATTAGATCCAGTTGATTGATGGCGTGGTTCAGTTTAACTATACCATTACTGATTTTCTGCCTGCTGGATCCTGTTAATTACTAATAGAGGGGTGTAAAAGTCTCTAATTATAACAGTGGATTTGTCTGTATCTTCTTGCAGTTCTGTCAGTTTTTGCGTCACATATTTTAATGCTCTGTTAGGTATACACATAATTTTCCTTGCTCTGAAGTCTACTTTGTCTGAAAGTAATATAGTTACTCCCACTTTCTTTTGATTAGTATGTGTTAGCATGCTATATCTTTTTCCATCCCTTTACTTTTCATCTATATATATCTTTATATTTAAAGTGTGTTTCTTGTAGACAACATATAGTTGGGTCTTGTATTTTCATAATCCACTTTTTGATAGTCTGTTTTTTAATTGGTGTATATAGACCATTCACATTTAAAGTGATTATTGATACAGTTGGATTAAAACTGACCATATTTGGGGCTTCCCTGGTGGTGCAGTGGTTGAGAGTCCGCCTGCCGATGCAGGGGACACGGGTTCGTGCCCCGGTCCGGGAGGATCCCACATGCCGCGGAGGGGCTGCGCCCGTGGGCCATGGCTGCTGGGCCTGCGCGTCCGGAGCCTGTGCTCCGCAGCGGGAGAGGCCACAGCAGTGAGGGGCCCGCGTAACGCAAAAAAAAAAAAAAAAAAAAAACTGACCATATTTGTGATTATTTTCTATTCATTTCCCTTGATTTTATTTTCTTTGTGTGTGTGCGTATTCCACTCTTTTTCTGCTTTCTCTGGCTTTATTTGAGCATTTTCTATTATTCTATTTTCTCTCCTCTCTTAGCATATCAATAATACTTATTTTTTAAATTTAGTAGTAGTCCTAGAGTTTACAGTACACATTTACACTAATCTAAATCCACTTTCAAATAACACTATACTGCTTCACAGTTATTGCAGGTACTTAATAGTAGAGTATTCCCAATTCCTCTCTCCCATCCTTTATAAAATCGTTGTCATTCATTTCACTTTTCCATCAACTATAATCACTCAGTACACTGTTGCTCTTATTATTTTGAACAAACTTTATTCTGTTAGATCAATAAAGAATGAGAAAAATAAAAGATTTTTTCTTACCTTCATTTATTCCTTCTCTAACACTTTTCCCTTCTTTATATAGATCTGAGTTTCTAACGTATATTATTTTCCTTTTTCCTGAAGAATTTCTTTTAATATTTCTTGCAAGGCAAGTTGATTGGTGAAAATTTCCTTCAATTTCTGTTTGTCTGAGAAAATCTGTATTTCTCATTGACTTTTGAAGGACAGTGTTGCTGGATACAGAATTTTAGGTTGGTGGATTTTTTCTTTCAACAATTTATTTTTTTAAATAAATTTATTTATTTATTTTTGGCTGCGTTGGGTCTATAGTTTTCTACAGTTTTAGAAGTTTTAGCCACAACAATCAGGGAAGAAAAAGAAATAAAAGGAATCCAAATCGGAAAAGAAGAAGTAAAGCTGTCACTGTTTGCAAATGACATGATACTATACGTAGAGAATCCTAAAGATGCTACCAGAAAACTACTAGAGCTAATCAATGAATTTGGTAAAGCAGCAGGATACAAAATCAATGTACAGAAATCTCTTGCATTCCTATACACTAATGATGAAAAATTTGAAAGAGAAATTAAGGAAACACTCCCATTTACCACTGCAACAAAAAGAATAAAATACCTAGGAATAAACCTACCTAAGGAGACAAAAGACCTGTATGCAGAAAACTTTAAGACACTGATGAAAGAAATTAAAGATGATACAAACAGATGGAGAGATATACCATGTTCTTGGATTGGAAGAATCAACACTGTGAAAATGACTATACTACCCAAAGCAACCTACAGATTCAACGCAATCCCTATCCAACTACCAATGGCATTTTTCACAGAACTAGAACAAAAAAATTTCACAGTTTGTATGGAAACACAAAAGACCCCGAATAGCCAAAGCAATCTTGAGAAAGAAAAATGGAGCTGGAGGAATCAGCCTCCCAGACTTCAGTCTATACTACAAAGCTACAGTCATCAAGACAGTATGGTACTGGCACAAAAACAGAAATATAGATCAATGGAACAGGATAGAAAGCCCAGAGATAAACCCACGCACACATGGTCCCCTTATTTTTGATAAAGGAGGCGAGAATATACAATGGAGAAAAGACAGCCTCTTCAATAAGTGGTGCTGGGAAAACTGGACAACTACATGTAAAAGAATGAAATTAGAACACTCCCTAACACCATACACAAAAATAAACTCAAAATGGATTAAAGATGTAAATATAAGGCCAGACACTATAAAACTCTTAGAGGGAAACAAAGGCAGAACACTCTATGACATAAATTCTCTGGCATCTTTCAAGATGTTCTCTTTGTCTTTGATTTTCTGTAGTTTAAATATGATATGCTTAGGTGTAGGTTTTCTCATATTTATCTTGCTTTGTGTTCTCTGAGCTCCCTGGATCTGTGCTTTGCTGTTTGTCATTGCTTTTGGAAAATTCTCAGCCATTATTACTTCAAATATTTCTTTTGTTCCTTTCTCCTCTCCTTCTGGTATTCCTGTTACATACACGTTACACCTTTTATAATTTACCCACAGTTCTTGAATATTCTGTTGAATTTTTTAAATTATTTTTTTCAGCTTGGGAAGTTTCTCTTGGCATATCTTTAGCTCACTGATTCTTTCTTCAATCATGCCCAGTGTACTCATGAGCTCATCAAAAGAATTCTTCATTTCTGTTACAGTGTTTTTGATTTCTCACATTTCTTTTTGATTGTTTCTTAGAGTTTTCATCTCTCTCTTTACATTGCCCATGTACTCTTACATTTTGCCTACTTCTTTCATTAGAGTTCTTAGTACCTTAATCTTATTTATTTTAAATTCCAAGTCTGATAATTTCAAAATGTCTGCCATATCTGAGCCTGGTTCTGACGCTTGATTTTTCTCTTCAGATTGATTTTTTTTGTCTTTTAGCATGCCTCGTAACTTTTTGTTGAAAGTCAGACACAATGTACTGGGGAAAAGTAACTGAGGTAAGTAGAGCATTAGTGTGAGATTCTATGTTAATCTAGCTAGGAGTTAAGCTAATTTTACTGTTTTTATGTAGCCATGGTGTCAGAGGCTAAAATTTGCCTAATGTCTTTGTTTATCCCCTCCCCCACTGTTTTTGGGTTTCCCTAGTTCTCCTTCTTAAATAGTGTCTAAGGCTTGCAGTCCTTTCAATCTCCTGTTATTATACAGGACTCCAATTGATGTGGTAGTAAATTGTGGGGGAAGGAGAAGTGTTCTATAATCGTATAATTAGCTCTCAGTCTTTTAATGATCCATGTCCCTGAGCTGTGACCTTCAAAAGTGCTAATTAACTTTGCTCCTCCCCATCAATGTAGGTGAGACAGGACGGTTAGTGGAGTTGGGTATATATTCCTTCTTCCAGGCTGGTTAGGCTCTGATAAAACCCAAATCAGGGACTTCGCTGGTGGTGCAGTGATTAAGAATCCGCCTGCCAATGCAGGGGACACAGGTCCGAGCCCTGGGCTGGGAAGATCCCATGTGCCAGGGAGCAACTAAGCCTGTGCACCACAGCTACTGAGCCTGTGCTCTAGAGCCCACAAGACACAACTACTGAGTCCACATGGCACAACTACAGAGTCCACGTGCCACAACTACTGAAGCCCATGTGCCTAGAGCCCGTGCTCTGCAACAAGAGAAGCCACTGCAAGGAGAAGCCCATGCACCGGAACGAAGAGTAGCCCCCACTTGCCGCAACTAGAGAAAGCCCCCGTGCAGCAACAAAGACCCAATGCAGTCAAAAAAAAATAAAAATAAATAAATAAATTTATTAAAGAAAAACAGATCAGTTAGGCTCTGGTAAAATCACTTCCCTTGAGGCCAGGCCTTAGCTATGGAGAACAAAGAGCTCTGGGCTTATTTCAAAATGGTTACCTTTTCCCTCCTCTCCCTGAAACAGTTAGGAATTTTTCACCAAACCTGAGAACCTCGTGGGGATTCTGGAGGTAAAACTCATGAAGAAAGAGTTTTTCTCTACCAAGCTAGAACATGCTCCTTTGCCAGCAATTAGTCAATTACCTGCTAAGTGCTCCTACCAGGATCCAGCAGTGGTAACTGTATTAGCCTGTCTTTCCAGTTTTCAGAGTAAAAAACACAAGGCAGTTTGCCCTGTGACCTCAATTTTCTGATTCATTTAAGAGGAGTTGTTGATTTTCACTTCCTTAAGCTTTTTGCTTATGGGAGTGACAACTTCGAAGCTCTTTACGTGTCAGACCAAAAACTGGAAGTTCTTTCTAGTCTCTAGTCTCTTTTCTGTGCATAAAGGTGTATAAAGTCTTTTATTATAAAATTAACAGCGTATACAATATACTGGGTTGGCCAAAAAGTTCGTTCCGTTTTCCCATTAAAGTTTTCCCGTTATGGGAAAACCCGAACGAACTATTTGGCCAACCCAGTACATTTTGTAAACTACATTCTAAAATTAACACATTGTGGACGTTTTTGTGCCATTAAATATTTCCCCCATACCACATGCCTAGTAACATGATTCTCCACTAACACAGTTGAACCATAATTTCTTAACCCATCCCCTATTTGGGGGTATCAAATTGCTTCCTTCTCTTTCTTTTTAAAAAAATTCCATGAAAATATCCTCGTATATAAGGACTTCCCTGGCAGTCCAGTGGTTCAGGCTCTGCACTTCCACTGCATGGGGCCCGGGTTCGATCCCTGGCCAGGGAACTAAGATCCCACATGCCATGTGGTGTGGCCAAAATATAAATAAATTAAAAATATATATGTTCTTGGATATAAACCAGTGTATGCAATACTGGTTATTTTCTTAATATAAATCCTTAGAAGTAGATTTATTGGGTCAAAGGTTTTCAATGCTTTTAAACTCCTGATCTACATTGTCAAGCTGCCCTCCAGAGATGCTACACTAATTTACTTTCCAATTGCAGTGTGTGAAAATGTCCAACACAGGATATTTTAATTGCTTAAAACTTTTCAAATTTGGTGAGGGAACTGGAAACAATATTTCTTTTTTTCTTTATCAGGAAGGTTGAGTACATATTCATTTCTAGTAAGTATTTTTATTTCCCCTTTTATGATATTACCATTATTATTATTAATATTGTCATATTAAGCTATATTCCTGGACTAAATGCAAGTGCTCAAAACCATTTATTAATTAAAAGAACTCAGAAAAATCAAAATTACTTTGCAGACATAACTTGTATATTTTTCAGCCAAATCTTAGGAATACAATTTTCTTGGTACACACACAAATTAGACTTCTGCTCCATGGTGTTCTAGAATGGAGCAGGAAAGATTTTTAACAATCCCTGCATCTTTAACTGAGGAGAGACAATCAAGAATTTCCCAAAACAAACATCGAAATGAGGCACCTTTTGCAAACTTCCACATGGTGGTGAGAGGAGAATGACTGTTTCTCTACAATAATTTTATAATGTAAATGACAAGCACCTAAGTTATTTGTATTTCATATATACAACTTATCTAGACATTTCAGAAAGAATCTGAATATATGCTTAGAAGCAAATCCATGAAGGAGCCTACTTAAGTGGCATTATTACGCTAGTATAAATTGCCTTACTTGTATGGTTCTTCAGCCACTTATCTTGGATGGAGGTAAGCTAGGAATCACTTTGTCGATTTAAATCCGCATCGCAAAGTAAGATGGAAGCTTGTGTCTTATGTATTTGATTCTGGATTATTCTGTCAGAAATAATAAGCTCACTCAAGTTGACATCAGATCTACCTACTAAAAATATGAAGTTGGATGAGCTTCCATTATCAGCAATGTGATCTACATGGCTGTGTGATTTATTCCTTTCTTGATGAAAAAGAAATGGGATAATAAAAGATAAGGACCCCTGAAAGATTAAGCAAGCACTAAAATAAGACATGCTGTCAAAATATGGGTTTCAAGTGCATTTACATATTTTTAATACTCACATCCAAATTGTTAAAGATTCTAACTTGCAGGAAAGTCTGTTTCCAAAGGAACAGTATACAGCGATGCCACAAGGAGGGTATTCTTTATATATACCTTTTGAGCAAGTTGCTATCATTTCTCTGAAATATCTTTAAGACAGGTTATTTCATGGACACTATGAAATGGATCCTTTCAGTATACCTGAGCTCACCACTATTCATGAAAACCACAGATAGGGCTTCCCTGGTGGCACAGCGGTTGAGAGTCCGCCTACCGATGCAGGGGACACGGGTTCGTGCCCCGGTCCGGGAAGATCCCACATGCCATGGAGCGGCTGGGCCCGTGAGCCATGGCCGCTGAGCCTGCGCATCCAGAGCCTGTGCTCCGCAACGGGAGAGGCCACAACAGTGAGAGGCCTGCGTACCGCAAAAAAAACAAAAAAAAACCCACAGATAATTCAAATAACTTGCTTCAGCCAATAGATTCTGTTTGTTCCAAATTCAGCCTCTAAATAGTATTGGTAGACAATGTGTGAAACTGAGTGATCTAAATGTTCCTGCTGCAGATTTGGCTCAAAGGCTAAGGAAGTAGATGATAAATGTAAAAAGGAGCCAAGGAACCAGGTCCTGAAAAACACAGAGCCAGATGAGAATGATGATAATAATGAAAACAACAACAAAATTTGTTGAACACTTCCTATGAGCCAGGCTCTGTTCTAAGGGTTTTACATCCATAAATTCACTAAATTCTCACCACAACCCTACAAGGTAGATCACATTATTAGCTCCATTTTACAGATGCGGAATCTGAGGCACAGGGAGGTTTGGTAACATGCCTAAGTTGACATGACTAGTCAATGTACGGAGCTGGAATTCAAACCTAAGTAGTCTGGCCTCAGAGCCAAGGACTGGAACCACTAGAGCATTTTGCCTGTCCTGCTACATTGTTGTAAGGTGCATGTCACCCACTTTTAGAACTTGCAAAATAATGGGCTTCCACACATTCTTGCCTAACTTTTTCTCAAGATACCCTTCCACCCTACCTCTGAGACGCAGCTTTGCTCACCTTTTAAAGAATAAGGTGCTGTCTGTAGTGAAGTCAAGTCATGCTCAAATAGATTATATGAGATGGTACAGCTGGCAGACTGCATTTTGCATTTTGTTTGGTATCCATCTCAATGATAAATCATAAAGTATGAAATAGTGCCCATGCTCTCAAAGGCTATGAAATCTAGTTGGGAAGCCAAGAGTACCCCAGCTAAAGGTTCTTTTTCATTCTCTTTGTACCTATCAGCACTTTCCTCATAATACTCACATGGCATTTATCTCATATTACGATACTAGTGTCTTACAAACTATGCATCTTGAGGATGAAAATATCTTACTCAAACACTAACTTCAGAGAGAAACCCGACCATAAATGCAAATATAATGGTCTTCATCAAGTACCTTGGTCCTATTACCTCAGAAACATGGGATTTTGCCAGTTATGCCCCAGACAGAAATCCACTTATTCCTGAAAGGAGCAAATTCAGGAACTGAAGGCAGAGACAAGGAGCTAAACAGTAACATCACTGGTGCTATTAAACAATGCTTCTGTAATTACTGACACTGTTTTTTTTTCTATTACATAGCAAAAGTAAACACTATAATCTTTAAGACTTTTTTTACCGTGGCTGTCCAAGATTGAGCGGTTAGCACAATTATAGCTGATCTCTCCGTGAGTACACCGAACAATGATCAATTTTCAGAAACTACAATAAAGTCCATTTCAGCACATGCTTCTAAGTCTGAACTTTTAAAAACTTTTTGCCGTCACCCAGGAGTGAATTTCATGAGTTACACAGCATCATTGACCACACCTAAAGTTCCAGTATATCATCTTGGACAAGAAGCACAAGTGAGCTGATTTGACTGAAACAATGATGCCTCGCCAACTTTTAGGAGATACAGGCAAGAAAAGTAAGCTTATCACCTGCCAGTACCTGAGAGATACCAGCTGGAGAATTCATGACTTACCACTAACTCATGGTATCTGTTGAGTAGAACTTGATCCCAAAGGAATTCCAACTAACATTTGAGATGGACCTTCAACCTGCATCATCATAGCTATTTTTCAAATGGTTCAGCTGGCCCTAATTAAAAGTGGCAATCCCTGCTACTTTAGGGGGGCCCTGTTAACAGAAACAATGACGACAAAAAGTAAACAACAGAGATGTGCCACTATGCCATCAATGTTTTGCCCAACCATTACTGTCTAGCACCCAGGACTAGGTCAAAAGGTCAATAACTTCATCACCAGTCTAAAGGCAAGAAAATATTCCCACGAGCTGTTTTCGATAAGAGTTATTACCGTAGACACATCATCATGTAAGTATAACAATAATATTTATTTTATTATAACACATACAGTCAGTAGAAAGGGAGAGATGGATCTTTGCTTTCATTATATGAGAGGACAAATCAAGTAAACAAATTCCTTAAGAATTTATTTTTTTAAAAAAAGACTACTGTAATAGTGAAGGAAAAATTAAAAGCCCAAGTACTTTCCTTCTGCCATTCATCAAACTTGAAGCAGAATGGAGGAAGGGCAGGATGTAGTAGTTACTACAGAAAAAAAGGGTCCTATTTCTCTAGAAATTGGGTTTCTAGAATTGAAGTCTCAGTCAGATTTCCTCAGGGCTTTAAGACTTCATTTCCAGGCTGTGGAAGCCAATGAAAAAGGAAAGCCAGGAAAAAGCCAAGTGCTTCACTTTGAGTATACAGCTTATTCCTCTTTATCTGGGGGTTAATTACCTTATTCCTATTTGTTGGATCATTCGTCCAAAATCAATTCAACTTAATATATATATTGAGTGGCCTATGCACACCACGGCCTTCCCACTACCTGCCTTTTCTACTAGCTTTTCTATTAGCAGGTGGGCAGACTCAACGAGAAGAAAAGGGTCCATATTTCAAAGAGGTTTGACAGTTGAACAAGGTGACGTTATTGGCTAAGTTGAGAAATGGAGATTTTCCATGAAATTTCAATTCATTGTGCCCTTCTATCTCCCATTAACATGGATAGCTGGGACTTGATGGTATTCTCATTAGTCTTTACTATGAGGCCATAGGAGATCCTTTTACAGAAAGGCTGTTCAGCTGGTGAAACCTGATCTGAATAATTTTTCTGGCCAAAATCATCTCTTACTTGTCATCTGGCGTAGGACTCTGGGCAAAAATCAAAGCTCTTCTTCGAAGAAAACAAATTGTTTTTTCTATCAGCACCTCAGCTGCACAAGTCTCTGCTAAAAGGGGTTTACTTTCCGCTTGGTCAAGAATTCAAGTTGTGCTCTTGAACTTTTCACAACAGGATCGACTTTGCATGTTCTGCAACTGGCATCTAAAATATTCAGCTTTCGCTTTAGACAACATGAGTTATATCTCCACTACAGGTGCATTTGAGAGAATCAGTCGTTAATTGGCATAGTAAACCAAATTCACTACAAGATAGTGCTTCACTTTTATAAAACAATATGTATGTACAGCTGAGCGTAGAAAAAAACACTAGAAGCCTATATGCCAATTAACCATGATTAACGTAAATGTTGAGATTACCAATGACTTTTGTTTTCCTAATACTTTTATGTACTTCTGAATGTTAAAAAAATGAGCATATGGGCCTTCCCTGGTGGCGCAATGGTTAAGAATCCGCCTGCCAATGCAGGGAACACGGGTTTGAGCCCTGGTCCAGGAAGATCGCACATGCCACGAAGCAGCTAAGCCCGTGCACCACAACTACTGAGCCTGCGCTCTAGAGCCCACGAGCCAAAGCTACTGAAGGCCAGGCACCACAGCTACTGAAGCCCGCGCGCCTAGAGCCCACGCTCTGCAACAAGAGAAGCCACTGCAATGAGAAGCCCGCGCCCCGCAAGGAAGAGTGGCCCCTGTTCGCCACAACCAGAGAAAGCCCACGTGCAGCAACAAAGACCCAACAGCCAAAAATAAATAAAGAGTTGCCTCAGGTGTATTTTGTTTTAAAAATGAGCATCTGTTTTTTGTTTTGTTTTGTTTTGGTTTGGTTTTTTTGCGGTACGCGGGCCTCTCACTGTTGTGGCCTCTCCTGTCGCGGAGCACAGGCTCCGGACGCGCAGGCCCAGCGGCCATGGCTCACGGGCCCAGCCACTCCGCGGCGTGTGGGATCCTCCCGGACCGGGGCACGAACCCGTGTCCCCTGCATCGGCAGGCGGACTCTCAACCACTGCGCCACCAGGGAAGCCCTGAGCATCTGTTTTTAAATAGAAAAAATAACGTTAATATAAACTTTGCTTAGGGCATCTGATAATTGACAATCCAATCTAGTAGACATATTAAACAACCATTTGTATAACATTTATATGTTCTAGCCTTCAATTAACTTATATCATCCAAAGTTAAAATATCTGGGCCACTTTTTCTTAGCACTTACAGAAAGACTTTTACTGAGTTAAAATTTAATACTTGCCCTCTTCCTTTACAGAGGGTTAATAAAGAAATGCCGAACACAATTCTTCTCTCTTCTATGAAATTAAGGTTCCAGTTGGTGTCTTTGTACCACCCAGAATGTGCTTCATGGAAACATCCCATCATTAATACTGTTCGAGTAAGTGGGAGGTGGGAAATAAATCTCTATAGATGAAACTATAATTTTCTCTTGCCCACCAATGGAAACTTTCTCTTTTTATCTTTTCAGGAATCATAAGCCAATTTAGAATGTGAATAATGTACCAAAGCAGGTGTTAAGAACATCTACCCTTTCTACTTTCCTCAGATTGCCTCCATTTTTTTCATCTTTTAGAAAGTCATCTTGCAACTATTGTTTCATGTATAACCTGTATCTAATTTTTTTAGAAGTAGGCAGGCTATAAATCTTAAATGAATAAAATACTCTTTGCAACAATCTTGTGTCAATGATAAAAGTCCGGGTATGCTCCAAGTATCTAAAACCAGAGCCTTGGTTTCCCTTGTCCCACCACCCCAACCCCTATTCTGGCATCCTTTAGTTTGCTGTCCAGAAAGCACGAATTCCTCTCAGTTAGAGAGTAGAGAATCTTTAGTTCAGAGAGAGCATGAATGACTCAACCCATACCACACAGCAAGCAACAGAACTGACCAGAAACCAGGTCCCCTGACTTAAAGCACAGTCCACTCGCCATGAGACTATGAGGACATTCCAATCCTACTGAGAAGTCAGGGAAATCTAAGAAGCGTGGACATAAAGGCACATATTTTTAACCTTCCTCACAAATTTCCTTTGGCTTAGCTTATTTAGGTTCCAGAATAACTTTAGTCCTAGTCTCTGTCTTTTAACTCCCAAATAGTATACTGCCTCTCTTAGGAATTCTGGTTACAAAGTTCTTTACTCACTTACTCGGATCATCTCATGTGTTAAGTGGCTGCCATGTGCAAAGGACTGGGCTTCTCTTCAAGAGAATGCACTGGCTTCCTCAGAGAACTGGTGTAGTGAACAGAACACTGAATTTGGAGACCTGGGTTTTCACTCTGGCACTGCCTTGGACTTACTGTCTGGCCTTGTACAAAGTCACCTGACCTCACTGGGTTTCAAGTTTCTCATCTGAAGATTAAGGGGAGAATATCATTTGGCTTGCAAGAGAGTTACTTGAATCGCTACCACTTATTAAAGACTGTGTGCCAGCCACTGTCACAAGGCACTCCATGTGAACAGTCTCATCAGTTCTTCAAATGACCATGTTGATGGTCAGTACGCTATTATTTCCCCAACTGTACTGATAAGACCGCTAAAGCTGGAAAGATTAAGCAGCGTTCCCAAGGTAAGTAAGAAAGTCATGGAGCTGGGGTTTGTATCTACGTGGACTCCAGAGCTTCCATACCCAACCCCACTGGTTCCCCCCAGTATAAAAAATAATTATGAACATACTTTGAAAAGCATTAAACTATCTAATTTTAAGGTATTCTTCATTTATTCTACTTCCATCTATTTAAACCCCTAAGATGTCAACGGGTCTACTCTTCTGCTAGCTTCTTTCTCTTGTCAAAAAATCACCTCAAATCACGTCCAAGTGAGAATCTAGAGGTGGAAAACTCAAGCCTTTCTGGTTGGCTTTCACAATAAAGAGGCTGGGTAGGCTCCATAAGGCCATGATCCCCATGTCTCAAATTTTCTAAGTACCCTCTTCCTTCCCTTCACTCTTCTGGGGACTCGCCCTTCCTGGGAAGTTCAGAGGCCCATTTTCAAGCAAATACAAACGTTGGAAGCTTTTCTCCTGAGGAGAAAAATGAATGAGAATCTAGTCCCTTGGAAGACCCAGCTAACTCACCTTATAAAGCAGGAATGGACGCCATGAAATACACGAACAATTTCTCTCCCCAGGATGACTGCCAGCCTTGGCACAGGCTGGTCCATTTGAAATACATAATTGAATATTCTTAACAACTCAACTCTTCCACCTCACTTTGATCAATAGTTCATTACCTAAGTCAGAATTGCCAAAAGAGGCAAACCCTTCAGCCTGTTTGTCCTATATTTGCATGAATATTAAGCACTGAATGTTATGCTTCTTTGAACATCAAAAGAGCTTCCTGGCCTCTTTTGACTACAACTTTAACAACAGAGCATAATGGAGTTACACAAAGACCTTATCCCGGCTAAAGACCTCAAACCTTGCTGCTTCTGGACAGTAACAAACGTTTATATAAGCCATAAATGGCTCATTCATCCACTGTGATGCACGTTCAGTATTTCCTGGGTTCCTGAACCTGTCTTCCCTCCTGTGAGAGCAAGGGAATTCTGGCTAATTAGCTACTAGTAAGTGGTAGCACCCACTTCGACTTTTCCTTGTGCAAACAGCTTTCTGCAATTGAAGCATTTTCTGCAGACCTCCTCAGATTCTACACCAATTGAGTGAGCATCTTTGACCATAACAGCATCCCCTCTCATTCCACCCTGATGCCTAAAACAGGAGAGCAAACAGGCTACAGAGCATCTGCCTTGACCTAGAAACTTACACTCGAACCAGCCTGTGAAAAATCAAAAACCTTGGCTTCCTTGGGTAAAATGGTATCAGGGAACAAAGAGAGACGGGAAGCTTTATTAACTTTACACTTACATGTTTCCTGAAGTTTTTCTAGTTTTTTTTTTAATTAAAAAATACTTTTTTAAAAATTTTTTAAGTTTTTAATTAAAAAAACTCTTTTTACTCTTTCCACCCCCATACCTATACCCTTCTCTAGAACTCGACGGTAGAAATATGGGAAACAAGATGTCCTTTTACTTTAAAGGACTTTTACCTGTTGTAAAAGTAGTATTTGCCAATTGTGGAAACTTTGTAATAAAGAGAAGTACAAAAATGAACAAAAGTAACAGTCGTGCACCTACCACCCAGAGATAAAAAGTTAGTTCCCGGGGCTTCCCTGGTGGCGCAGTGGTTGAGAATCTGCCTGCTAATGCAGGGGACACGGGTTCGAGCCCTGGTCTGGGAAGATCCCACATGCCGTGGAGCAACTAGGCCCGTGAGCCACAACTACTGAGCCTGCGCGTCTGGAGCCTGTGCTCCGCAACGACAGAGGCCGCAACAGTGAGAGGCCCGCGCACCGCAATGAAGAGTGGCCCCCGCTTGCCACAACTAGAGAAAGCCCTCGCACAGAAACGAAGACCCAACACAGCCAAAAATAAAAAAATAAATTAATTAAAAGAAGGCTCAACATTTAAAAATAAAATAGTTAGTTCCCTATTGCACACCATGCATGAATATAAATTTCAGATAGAACAGAAAATTACGGGTAAAACCCCAAATTATGGAAGCAGTAGAAGAAAATACAAGAATATGGAGTAGGAGGGAATTCCCTCATGGTCCAGTGGTTAGGACTCCTCGCTTCCACCTCAGGGGGCACGGGTTCAATTCCTGGTCAGGGAACTAAGATCCCGCATGCCGCACAGGGCAGCCATAAAGGAAATGAATGACAGATCTGACTACAAGAAAATTTAAAACTTCTGTATGGGAAAATACAACTTATACAAAGTTTAAATCAAATGGTAGACTGGGAAAATAATATGTGAAATACAAAAGTTAATAAAAACATTTGATGTTACGTTAATAAATAAGCTTTTGCAAATCAGTAAGACACGCACCCAAATGAAAGCCAATTCAGTGAAGAAATACAATTGAATTAAAAATAATTGAAAAGATACTCCAGTAATAGGAAAGTATCACAACAAAACTGAGATATTATTTCCCCTATTAAACTGGCCCTAAAATACAAAGATTAATAATACTTTCAGTGAAGGAATTAGAAATGGACATGCATACAAAGATGGTGGAAGCATAAATTGATACATTTTTTGAAGGAAATTTGATAGTTCTTGCCAAGATTAAAACTGAACATACACTTTGACCTAACAGTTACTCACAAATACTTGCCTAAGTGCCTTAAGACATCCATTAATGCCTTACTTATAGTAATAGCAAAAACTGGATACAACCTAAATATCTACAAATAGGGACTGGTTAAACAAACCATGGCACACTCATATAATTGGGAACTATGTAGACATTAGAAAGAATATGGTACTGTCACACTGCAATGTTCTAACATGGAAAGATGTCCTGGACACACTGCTGAATAAAAGCAGGTTACAGAAAAATATATATATAATATCCAATTTTTGTAAAAGAAAAAACCCTACAGACATGTATATATGTTTTTATAACACACAGAGAAAAGAGTTTGGAAGAACACACAGCAAACTATTAATAACGGTCATCCCTGGGGAGTGGGATGGGTGTTGAGAGATACAGGTTCTTTATGAAGTTCAGATACTTTCATATCATTTTGTACAATGAATATTATTAATTTTATAATTTAAGAAATTTTAAAATAAGTTAATATAAGCATTTTCAATAACCAGTGTTTGAATGGTAGCATAATAGTACATTACATGGATAATTTAAGTAACCATTCCCCACTGCTTCTAACTTCTCTTAGAGCTGTAATATAAATCTCTGCACATGTAGTGTGTGTGTGTGCGTCTGTGTGTGTGTGTGTGTGTGTGTGTGTGTGTGTGTATCAAGGCAACATACCTAAGGCATATGCTTTGAGAGTTTCCTTTTAGTGGAGGTAAATTTGCACATGTCTTCGAGACAGTTAGCTTGGGTGTGGCCACAAAGAATGATGCTGAGTGGCTCATTCAGGGAATGACCATGACCTTAGCCTCATTATCTGACTATAAGCCTGAAACACTAGACCAGAACTGGTCCCCTAGGCCATCTGTTACATAATCATTTTGACACCAACTGAATATCAAAGGGGCTTGGGACAGATTCATAAGCAGTAGGAAATGTCAGAGAGTGATAGTTTTGGGGGTCTGTCAATCGTTTTTCAATCATATTTTTTTTGGTTTGTCAGTTAAGCTCTAAGTTGCATGGACAATATTCCTCAATTCTTCACGAATGTGGAAGGCTTCCCAGAAGAGATGGTCTTCTAACAAACAGTTGCAAGCTTCCCCATGCTGCCAGTAAGTCCGTAAGGGAAGTTTCTTCCTAAGAGAGGAAGGATTTTTAAGCCCAGCTGCTTGCGAGTTTAGCTGAGAATGGATGGACAACTTTTCTATCATATCCACTTAAATCAAGGAGGACTTCTGGAAGAGGAGGGTTCTGAGGTCGATTACACATTCAAGTAGAAGGAGAAGGAGGTCCGTTGAGGACTGCAGGAGAAGAGGCTGATCCAAGCTTCCTTAATGATACCGTGTCCTGCTAAACTTCCTGCTGTGCCTCGATCATACTAGATATCACCACGGATTACTCATGTTTAAAAGCCTAATCAAAAGCACTACTGCTCCCAGGAAGGAGACTCACTTTACTATGAAAATCGTAGTGGGGCAGAAACACAGGTAACAATGGAACAGGTTTGGCATTGTTCTCCCTGTCAGCAAGCCTCATGCCTGATATATTTAACTTACGCTGATAAAAGAGATAAATGTTTAAGTGATGGGCTTCAGATGCTGTTTCAGCTCCTACCAAGCATATTTGCACAGTTCCTTCTCATGAATAAGCTCAGTGGAGCAGAGAATGCCCCTCTTGGACCAGTTCCACTTTGTGCTTCTTTTGATGCAGCCAAAAAGGGGAACTAGAGCGATGGCTTTTCCTTCAAATTTAGGGCCAGGGTCCACCTCAGAGGTGGCTGCAAGTGGCCCAAAGAAGGTGAGGCTCACAGTGGGCAAAGGCAAGCAGAAAGTTCCTAACAAGAGCAGCGGTGTCAACGGTTACTCATAAATCTCCCAAATGTGGCTGTGAAGAGGGTTAATTACCCTCCTTTCCTGCCACTCTGCTTTCTCCAATGTGTCAGCCCATCACACGGATCGCTGACTTTCTAGAAATATTCCCTGGCTTTGCGGGGACGTTCCTTTCAATAAATGGCATCCAATTTGCTCACGGTCCCTGGAATCTCAATTTCCTCAAAGGATTTTTCATCTCAACCCAGTTCATGTGAAGGTTTTTTCCTTCTTCGTTTTTCAGCAGAAGGGAAGAGGCAGAGCCTGCTTTACATTTTTCTTTTTTTTTTCTTTCTTTTCGGTGTTATTCTTTTTCATAAACTGAAAACCTTTGCTGAAGAGTCTGAAATTTGGGAAAAAATCCAGCTCATCTGTCAGATATTTCAAGAATTACGTAAAATGGAATGAGATTTGTACAGTTTAGAACAGGAAAAGGAAAATAGGCTAATGTGTCATGTGTCCTATGAGATGAAAACTATATGATAATCAGAGAAACAGCCCCAAATTTAGTTAGCCCGAGTCAAAGCTCTCATTCTTCTACCAACTCACGCATAAACCAGTAACATTCACTTTCTTCTCTTAGAATAATGGCATGGCCACATTTGGGCTAAATCACAATCTCTTCAGATTATAATCACACTTTCAAAGAAATTACAAGAAAGTATCTTGTTTTTTAAACTCAAGACACTTACGTTTTACTTGCTCTGCTTTGCTTCCTTCTAGGAAAAGAAAGAACAGCAACAAGGAGAAGATGTATCTCATGCCTCCCATCTTCCACTTTTTTCTCATTCTGGCCACTGCAAAAGGCAACTTGAAACTTTCGGGGCCCTGGGCACTCAAGCTGTTGGGAAGAAAGCAGAAAAGAAGACTTAGAACAGATCCTCTGGAACTGATGGAGATCTCTGATGCTTAGGCTCCTAACTTCCTGGGGAAAAAGTGCTGGAGAATTTACATAAGTGCAAGCATTGTTTTTCTGCTAAGAAAAGAGAACTTGCCTCTCCTGTCTTGCAAAGACTGCGGGGAGAAATTCAAGCGGATGAACATACATTCCTATCCAACGCTGAGGCTAAATCCTTGCAGGCAAGTCATAGGAAAGTAAAAATAAATTTTGAAATCCTCATTTCTAAGGGAATTAAAGTTGATTTCTCAAGAGATTTTCTTTGGGAGAAAAGGGAAACTGGGGTTTGCAAAATGGCCATTTTGGCAAACAAAAATAATAGGCAGTGACCCAAACAATTTCTGAAATGAAAGTTAACTGATCTTAGCTTCAAGACTACCGTTATTATTAATCCTTCAGGGATGAGGCACGACTGATCAATGTTTCTCCTGTGTCTCCTATGAGATCTATAAGGAAAAACTCTTCCAATGGGTGATTTGAAAATATTTAAATAATTCGAGAAACACCACATTTCAATCTGGGGTTAACATTGGATGGGAACTGAGCTCAACGATCTTTTCAGAGGGTCCAACCTAAATATTGAGTATAGAGAGCTGGATGGAATGCAAGATGATCATTCTGGAGAGCTGAATTGTCTTTGGGCCGTGATGTGGATGCCACAGCTCTTACTTTAAACGCTATGAAGTTGGCCAGGTAATTTAAAATCCATTGTTTCAAATTACGAGTAAGTAACCAAAGAAAAACTGTCCATAGAGAATGTTATGCTATCAGCCAGGCTTTGCAGAACTGGTCTGCCTCTCTACGTCCTCCCTGCTCCTTAAACAAGGATAAATTCTCCTGGGACATGTTCCTAGCCTTCCAAAGACCTGGGTTCTCATGTCTTGGTCCCCTCTGTGAGCTTTTGGTCCAGCTTCAATCACTGGAATGTCTACCTCTGTCCTCTGAGAGTTACCAGGTTCCATTGAAGCAACTCATTTCCACGAACGCTTTAACACAGCTACTCATCCCAGTGAGGTTTCTTCCTGAGCCTACTTTAATAAGCTTATCCCCCAAGCCTCCAAATGAGAAAGATTTTTTTTTTAACCGCTGAAATCCAATTTATCACAATCACGTATGGGTCTCGGGGGGGATTTCTGAAACCACGGTTTTCGGGTCTCCCCATGCAAGAACCAACCGGGTTGTTTTTCTTATACAATGGTTGGGTGATTCGGTGAACAGTAGCATTGCCTCATAATTCAAGCTGGCAAGAAAACGGCTCTTAGAATTTTTTTGCTTTTCTTGGGTCTCAACTAATGGTATGAGCAAAGAGAAAAGTTGGTGACTAGAGAGCAATTAATCTCTTTTGGCGTTCCTGTCATCTGTGTGGCCTCCCCGGCTGGGATGTAGAACATCAGAAAACGAATCTCTTTATAAATAATCACTTTTGATTTACAAGATCCTGAAGTCCTGCCTTTGTATTCTGTGCAGAGCTATAAACCTGGAAGAGTTCCCTCCCCAGGTCTCCGTTCAATTTCTCTTTATCGCTTTAACTTTTTCTTTTGGGGGAGGGGGGCCGTTCAAGACATTTGTTAGGGCTGCAGCAATAAACACCAGCAAGCATTGCTGAGCAAGCATGCCGACTCTTACACTTGCAAAGAGCCAAATTGTCCTTAATTTTTCAAATTACACTTTGACCCAGTTAACTGGAGTTATTTCGGTATTAACTCTCTGTCTGCTTCACACAGGCCGTTGTGCCGTTGAACTTGCACTGGCTCTTTTACAGGTTACTTAGAAATGTAGCCATTGACATATTTTGGGGGCATCCAGGCCCCAACAAGAAAACAACAAAGAAAACAAAATTCTGGGACTAACACTGCAGAGTGGGAGAGGGTGAGTGCGCTTTACAAGAGAACAAGAAACAGGTCAGAACCTAAAGGAATGTATCCATTAAGGTGCCTCACAAAGTTCATTTGTGTCAAGCAAAGGGACCAAGGCTGGGACTGCAAGGCAATCTGGACCATCAAGTGTCAGGGGTCTGTCGGTTCACAGAAGAGGTCTCCTGGGTAGAACAGAATCAGAGACGTTCCCAAAGGAAGGCTAAGGGATGAGCACATGGGCCAGCTCTTCAGGACCCACAGTGTTTCTTTAATCCTGCCGAGAGGCTTCAATGCCCTTGCAATCTCACATTCACTATCATCTGTGGGGCAGCCTCCAGGGTAGCAATCCTCTTTCCAACAAACAATAAGAAGACACTGGATTCTCAGGCCCGTGTCCATCAGCTAAAATCCTCTCCCCGGTCTACCACCCAACAAGAAAAGCTCGGTTCACTGGTGGTAGGTTGTCACTGAAAAATGGCAGCTTCAGGCCAGGGTGTCTCTGGTCTGAGTCGAGATGCCTTCATCGCTGCTATGACTGAAGAACAATGCCCCGTCATTTGGCTTGCAAAACACCTTTGCTATCTATCATTTCATTTTATTCCCCACAACAACCCCACCTTCAAAATGGGCATCCTGGAGCCCAGAGAACTCAATTGCCCATTCTCAGAAAGTTAGTGGCAGGGCCGGCAGGCACCAGAAGCCAGGCTTTCCAGGCCCTACGTTCTGGCAACACTGCGTTGCTCCCCGAGCCTAGCGTCTCCAACCCAGACGCCAGTGGTCCGGGCCGGAAAATGAGGCAGATGTCCAGAGGGAGCACAGAGGAGCCTCTCGACCAGTCCGCCCTGTTTGGTTAACTTGAGCACGTATGAACTACCTACGGGTCCAGGGCACCTCAGCAAGCCAGCAAAAGGCTCGGGACACATGCGATCACTAAGGGGACCGTAGAAACCCGTTAGGTAGCTACCCAAGTGGCCTCCCCGCAGCTCCAGAGCCTGGAACTACGCAGGCCGAGCGAGAGTGGCGAGTGGTGAGTTCGAATCCGGGGGGCCTCCGACCTGCCTTGGTCTGGCGCCCTGGGCTCCACCTCCAGCCGGGCCGCGGGCAGCTGTGGCGGAGAGCGGGTTAGGGTGGCAGGTCGGGGAAGTTCTGGGCGCCCTGGGGGAAGACGGCCCACCTGTGCAAAGGCTGGAAAGGAAGAGAGGGGAAACGGGCGCCGGACACCGCTCACTTACCTGGCCACCGGCCTCCTCCGTCTTCCACGCGTGCAAGCGCTCCGAGCTCCCCGGGGCGCTCCTCCGAGGACGAGGACTCGCAGGTTGTGGCGAGAGCTGGAGTGCGCGCGAGGGGGGAGGGGGGACTCAAAAGTGGGTGGGAGGAAAAACATCACCGCCCTCACACCACGAGGGAACAGCGGCTCGCTCGGCTCCCGGGGGCAGAGACAAGGCGCGGGCGCGGCGGCCCGGGGCCACCTGCCCGCCCGCCGCCCGCTCCCCACTTGGCCCGAGAGGCCGGCCGCTCGGCGCGGGCGGGAATTCCGCGAGCAAGCAGCCGCTGCAAGCCCGCACCCTTTCTCCGCCCCGGCACCGCCGCTCTCTCCTCGCTCCCCCGACCCGAAAGTTAAGAAATCGGGAGAAAGTGTGAGGCTCAGCCGGCGACTTTCCCATCACGCAGCGCCCACACGGCACCCCCCTCCTCTGGCTAAGCGAGCGTTGGGGTCTTAAAGGGACCGCACATCTCCTCCCGCCCTTCCACCCCCTCTGCGCTGGATGCACCTAGGAGCTCCCCGCCGCTCGCGCGCGGCCTGAAGACCCCGGCTACCCTCTGACTTCCCCGCTGGAAGCCCGCGACCCCCTCTCCTCCCGCACGACGGCCTCTCTGCGTGCACCTGGCCTGGTCCTGAGCCGGTGCGCGGGACGCAGGATGAGTTGGCCTCGAAAATTATGCCCTAGCAGGCTGCTTATCATTTCCGGGCATCTCCCAGACCCACGTCGCGGCTAATGAAGTGACCAAGCGTTGGTGCCCTTAAAGGCAGGATGGAGGTGGGTGTGTGTGTGGAGGGACAGGAGACGACTTAGAAACCTGCTTTCGCCCACAGAGGGCTCCTAAGCCCCACGGAAAGGGCCTCCGCTAACTGTTAGGTGTCTTGAAGAAAACTTAAGAGTGGCTCACCACAGCCATCACTGTTCTAAGAGTCCTTAGGATTTTGAGTTGGGTCAAGAACCCATCCTTGAAATCACAATAGCGCTGCTGATGCCTTGGTGAGCCTGGGACAGACTAGTCCAAATTTGTGTTTATTCGATGAAGTATAGTTACAAAGAATTACCAGAATCCTCTAAGGGCCTGAAAGCGTTGCCTTGAGAGACAGTACCCATTTATATTTAAGCCCCTAAATTTAGAGAGAGCTGCAGGGCTTTTTTCGACGTGGAACTGCATAATATGGACACTCCTAACATCTACATGCCACGTTATGGCTTACAGAGCACTTTCATATACATCTTCATTACTTTTTAAACTCTCACAACAAACTGAATGATCTCTGTGTGGCCTCAAGTGTTAAGAGTTGGTGGGGACCCTCTGGACCATTCAGCTCAACCTTTTCCTGCCACAGAAGAAGAAATTGATGGAGGAGGTGGCCGGAGAGGTGATGTATCCAAGGTCACACAGCTAGTAAATGATAGATTTGAGATTCCAGTTCAGATTTCCTGACTTTCAATCCACTACTCTCTGGCTGTTATCTCCAGTCTATAGATGAGGAAACTGATGCTCAGGGAAACTGTAGCTTGCCAAAAAAACTCATATATCAGGAAGAGAGAACAAAGGAAATTTAAAACAAGAATAATTGTCCCTGGAAGTTACTTCCTTTTTCTTCCTTCACAAGTGTTAATATCACCCAACTAGCCCCTGAATTGCTGGAGATGATTATTTCACTGTTAACAAAGAAAGGGGGGCCCTTTCTGAAACGTTGCCTTCAGGGCCCAAAATGTCTGGCTCTATCCTGCTGCTTGGGTAGCCATACATTTACATTGCCACATGCATTCAATCTGTGCTGTCCTATATTAGTTTGAACTTGCTGATTTGTTGCCTTATAACTGTTCTCAAGCCATTTAAGGCACTGATGTTTTGTCTCACTGCACTGAGTTCTTCAAGGCCAAGGACTGGTTGTTCAATTTCCTTTGTATCTACATCCCCCAACCCCCATCATCACTCCCAACATGCTGAGACAGTATTCAGGAAAATGGGTTTCAGGGAACAGCCCGGGACAAACATGGATCTTAGCATTTAAAATCAGTAGACTCACTGAGATTTAAGAGCTCCTCTATTTGGCTACAACCACTGGCTCCCCTTGCTTGATGTAGTACTCTGATTACTGCATAACAAACCATCCCAAAACCTTAAAAGCTTAAAATGATTTATTATGATCGAATGGTTCTTTTCAACTGGGCAGTTTTTGCTCAGGATCTCTTGTACACTTGGCAACTGTATAAGGGGGGTGCTGGAATTCTCTAAAAGGTTCTTCATTCGTGTAAATGCTGGTGGTCCTTGTATTAGTTCCAGTCTTGATTTCTGAATTGGGAACTCCAACATGGGTCCTAACCTAAACTTCCTACCAGATCTTATTCAAGCTAAACTGATGATTATCTCTATGCCTTATTTTTCTCTACTTATTAAATGGAGATTAGAGCATAGATCATCTCATATTCATTCTTTAAAAATGTTTTATTTTGAGATAATCATAGATTTATGTGCAACTGTAAGAAATAATTCAGAGGGATCTCAAATACCCTTCACTCCCAGTAGTAACATCATGCATAACTATAGTACAATATTACAAACAGGAGATTGACATCAATACAATCCATCCACCTTACTCCAATTTCACCAGTTTTATATGCACCCATCTGCCTGTGTGTATAGCTCTGTGAAATTTTTTCACATGTGTAGGTTGATGTGATCATCACCATAGTCAAGATGCTAAACAGTGCCAACACCACAAGGGGCTCTGTTACTCATCTTCTCTCCTCTTCTTCCTACTCCCTGGCAACCACCAAACTGTTCTCCGTCTCTATAATTTTGTCATTAAGAATGTTACATGGGGGCTTCCCTGGTGGTGCAGTGGTTGAGAGTCCGCCTGCCGATGCAGGGGACGCGGGTTCGTGCCCCAGTCTGGGAAGATCCCACATGCCGCGGAGCAGCTGGGCCCGTGAACCATGGCCGCAGAGTCTGCGCATCCGGAGCCTGTGCTCTGCAGCAGGAGAGGCCACAACAGTGAGAGGCCCGCGTACAGAAAAAAATAATAATAATAGTATTACATGGAATCATACATAGGTAACCTTTTGAAATTGGCTTTTTTTCACTCAACATAAGTCTCTGGAGATCCATTCAAGATGTTCCAGTATCAAGAGTTTGTTCCTTTTACTGCTGAGTAGTATTCCATGGCATGGCTGTATCACAGCTTATTTAACCATTCATCTATTGCAGGACATCTGGATTGATTCCAGATTTCGGCAGTTACAAATAAAGGGGCTATGAACATTTGTCTACTGATTTTGCATGAACCTAAGTTTTCATTTCTCTGGAATAAATGCCCTAGAGTATAGTTCCTGGATTGTAAGGTAAGTGCATGTTTAGTTTTGTAAGGACCGCCATATGCTTTTCAGAGTGGCTGTACTATTTATATTCCCACCAGGAATGAATGAGACATCCAGTTTCTCTACATACTTGTCTGCATTTCTTGTTGTCATTATTTTTTATTTTAGCCATTCTGATAGGGGTATAGCGATATATCATTGTGGTTTTAAACTGTATTTCCCTAATGCTTAATGATAGCTACCATCTTTTCGTGTGTTTATTTAACATCTGTATATCCTTTTCAGTGAAATGTCTCTTCATGTATTTTGACATCTTCCAACTGGATAGTTTTCTTACAGTTGAATTTTAGGAGTTTTTTATATATTTTAGGTACTAATCCTTTGTTGCGTACATGGTTTGCAAATACTTTCCCCCAGATTGCAATTTGTCTTTTCATCCTCTTCCCATAGGCTTTTATAGAACAAAGTTTTCAATTTTGATGAGGTCCAATCTGTCAGTTTTTCCTCCTATGGATTCTGTTTTGACATTAAGTCTAAGGATGCCTGGCTTAGCCCTAGATCCAAATTTTTTTCCTATATTTTATAGTGCTATAGTTTTAAGTTTTGCATTTAAACTTATGATCCATTTGGAGTTAATTTTGTATAAGGTGTGAGATTTAGATCGAGGTTCGCTTTTTTGCCTCTGGACGTCCAATTGCTCCAGCATCATTTTTTAAAAAACTATCCTTCCCTCATTGAAGTGTTTTTACACCTTGGTCAAACATCAGTTGGGTATTGTATGGGTCTGTTTCTGGTTTCTCTCTTTTGTTTCATCGATCTCTGTGTCTATCCGTCCAACAACAGCACCCAGTTTTTATCATTATAGACATTAGTAGGATTAATATCAAGTAGAGTGGTTCCCCCCACTTTATTCTTCCTTTTCAAGATCGTTTTAGCTATTCTGGGTCCCGTACCTTTCTGTATAAATATTAGAATCAGCTCTTCTATGTCTACAATACACCCTTCTCAGATATGGATAGGAATTGCATTAAACCTATAGATCGATTTAGGAAGAATTGACAGCTCTAATCTGTTGAGTCTTCCAATCCACGAACACAATATGTTTCTCCATTTCTGTAGGTCTTTTCTGATTTCATATAGCAATGCTTTCTAGTTTTCAGCGTATAGATTCTGTATGTGTTTTGTTAGATTCATACCTACGTATTTCATTTTCTTTGGAGCAATTGCAAATGTTATTGTGTTTTTAATTTTGGTTTCCAGGGTTCACTGCTAGTATATATTAATGCAATTTATTGTTGTGTGTTGATCTTGTACGCAGCGTGTTGCAGAACACAGTCATTTTATTTTTTTCCAGCTTTATTGTGATTTAATTGACATAGAATATTGTGAGTTTAAGATGTACAACATGATGATTTGATATATGTATATATTGTGAAATGATTACCACAATAATGTTAGTTAACATGTCTATCACCTCACATAATTACATTTTTTTTGTCTGTGGAGAGAATATTTAAGATCTACTCTCTCAGAAACTTTTAAATATATAATACAATTATATTATATATTTAACTATATGCTAACTATAGTCACCATGCTGTGCGTTAGATCCCCAGGACCTATTTTTCTTATAACTGGACGTTTGTACCCTTTGACCAGCATCTCCTCATTTCCCTCATCCCCCAGTTCCTGGCAACCACCATTGTACTCTCTGTTTCAAAGTTTGGCTTTTTTTTTTTAAAGATACCACATATAAGTGAGATCATACAGTATTTGTCTTTCTCTATCTGACTTATTTCACTTAGCATAATGCCCTCAAGGTCCATCCATGTTGTCAAAAGTGGCAGAAATGAATGTGAAAATGGAGGCATTACAGAATGATTAATGCTGAACAATATTTTGAGAATACATATTTTAGCCTTTTTAAATGCTTCTTATCCCGTTTGAACCTGGAAAACTCTGGTTATTTGATTAACTTTCAAATAAAATAGCAGGACACATAAAGATTAATGAGGAGTATATTATGGTGTATGTTTATTTCTTTATACAGAAAATCAGACCAACCTAAAGTTTGTATTAATCAAATATTTGATTCAATATTTAGAAGTTGACCTTTTAGGACCCTTAAGCTGTATTTAATATGAGCCCCTTTATCACGTGTATGTATTCATGTTTGTTAACTGAGTTTTTGTCTTTGTTGTATTTTCTTCCTGTTGATCATTTCTAAAAAGTGCTATAACACAGAATTGGTTGTCATTAGTGCGATTCGTCTAATATTTCCGTCTTTCTTCCTTTCAGGTTCATGGTAGAACTTTACCCCCCTTCCTGCTATGGGATTGAGCATGACCAACTGATTTGCTTTGGCCATTGAAATCTTAGGAAAAGCGATGCATTACTTCAGGATGGAAACCAGGAGCTAGTGCATAACAAGCTGCCCCGTTCCCTGCCCACTACCACAGGAATCATGAATGCATATACTGAAATGAAGCCTGAGTTTCTGAGTGACTAAGATGAGCAAAGCCCCCATCAGAATTATTTTGGGAGTCTGAAGTGAGTGATAAATGGAACTTTGTGTATTAAGCTTGTGAGATTTGGAGGTGCTTCTTTTTGCAGCATAATCTGACCAATCCTGACTGCTGATACCACCAGTAAAAACAATTCTGTTTCCTCATACTTTATGAAAACCAGAAAAGTAAACAGAGCAGCTTATAGAATCTTGGAAATAGAATTAATAGAAGCCATTATTTTTTGGTTCAATATGTTCCTTCTTAGTTAAGCTGTCTGTCACTTTCCGTTTATGCCTTTCAGTTACTGTACCAAAAAAAATAACCCAAGATATTTTTTATTTGTGCTATATCTGAATAGTATTTTAAGGAAATGATTTTCCTTTGAACTGATTTTAAGATGTTTGTGGGAGCATTTTATGTGATTCTCTTCCCAAAGGAGCACATCTCCAGATTTATCATAAAGGCCAATGAAAAAGCAAAATTTGGTTTATGGAAAATTTCGGGAACATACTTATTTTAAAAATTGAGGTAAACTCATTATACTGTGCAGGATTATAGTAAATATCTAAAAGATGAAAGGAAGTGTATTCCTTGATTCAAAATTGTAGCGTGCTCGCAATAACCGTGAATGAGTCAAATGGGCAGAGCATAAAACACATTCACTTCTGACTGAGGATTTTTCACGTAGTTTTTTGTTTGTTTTTTGCGGTACGGACGGGCCCAGCCACTCCGCGGCATGTGGGATCTTCCTGGACCGGGGCACGAACCCGTGTCCCCTGCGTCGGCAGGTGGACTCTCAACCACTGCGCCACCAGGGAAGCCCTTTCACGTAGTTTAACTACATTTTCAAGCAGTCTCACAAAGGTATGTAAACTTTGTTAACTAGGGACATTGTAAAAACAAACTGGAGATCTAGTATGTCCAAGTGTTATACTGTGCATAGAAAATGCAATATGGCGGAATAGAAACTGCTTCCCTAGAAGCTCTATTGCTATAGAGCATTTAATCACTTTAAATTGCATCTGCTTAGATAGCTTACTATAGGACCTCAAGGTACCCACAGCTCTTTAGAACTGCCATGAACTTCCCACAGTATTTGCCTTTATTCCAAAGCTAGGTAGCAGAGCATCCACTATTATTCTTCAGCAGAACCAACAGAAGTGCCTATCTCATTGTCTTAACCATGGTTTTAGAATCAAGCATTCCTGAGTTTGAGTCCCAACAAGTCATATAACTTTTCCGAGTCTGTTTCCTTCTATGTAAAAGGAGGGTGATGATAATGCTGCCGTGGAGGTTCAGTGGCCTAATATATGGGGAGGGTCTGGCTCAGTGCCTGACATATAGTAGATGCCTGTTAGTTCTTTCCATCCTCACTTTTCCTTCCTGCCCCCATTCCTTAGGCCAAATGTGAGAGCTTTTCCACACTCAGTAAAGTCCTTTATTAGCTACTCAAACTTCAGTTTCCCTGTCTTTAGAAGAGAGTGGAGAGAAAAGCAGGAAGAGAAAACCAATAATTAGCCCAATTTTCCACCCTTTTCTTCTAGGCAGGGAGTAAGTTGGGGAGTTGGGGAGTAGAGTGCCAACCCACCTTTAAGTAGAACAGTCAAGAGACTGATGCCAAAATGGAAGTCACTCTGTTTTCACACACATGTGCATCAGCACCGGGTAAGGTCCTGGTGCCGGGAGAACATCATAAAATATTAGATGCAGATTTGGGCCTAACATCCTCTTCTCCATCTTCATGGCACATGGACTAGAAAACAAGACACAAGCCAGAGGAGAATCGTGAGAAGCCACCTGGATATTCTCACATTCAAATTCCCTGATCTTTCAGTTCTCAAGGAAAGAAAGTTTGTTTCTCATTAGGAAATGATGCTGACAACTCAGCATCAGCGTTATAACCCAGGGAATAAGAGCAGGAAACAGAGGATCTAGAGAGCAAAGATGGCAAACTGCTGACCCAAAGGCTGACAAGAGCCTGCACACATGTTTTGCTTGGACTGAACAGGGATTTTTTTTCAAAATTTGAATTGGTTCCAAACAATCTTTAATGTTTATTATTAGGAGATTTCACACAAAAACCTTGATTTCCAGTTCCTCTTGAAAAATTAGAATTGCTGGCAACACTGGGCTGACATCTCTGCCTAGTGACATAGGCTGGAACAGAGGAGTGGCTGCTGCTTTTATATAGCATACGTGCCCATCAATTGCTACAGTCCCCACCACGCCTTACTGTGTCCCTTTTGTTACCCTCAGGCCTGCTTTACTCATTCAGATTACCTTTCTAGCTTCTAGGGCCATTTGAATTTGAACCATGGTGTACAGTCATAACTGTCTAACAAGTGGCTCTCTAGGGAGAAAAATAATCCTGATTCATAGCAATTTCCAATTTCTGACATAGAAATATCCCCAACATGGCTGATTTCAAACTACCAGTATGTCGTCACTTAACGCAGAGCTGGTAAGAGATGCGCGCAATTGCCTCTCCCGAGCTGGTGAGACCTGGTACCAGAACACCACTCGAATCCACTTTAAAAAGGTTCAGCAAAGTAAGTGGGATGGTCAGGGGTGTGAGCCAGGAGATCTTATTCACAGGCTAAGAGTCAGAAATCAATGAGAAAAAGTCAGATTCAACACCTGACATGGAACCCATCATTAAGTCAACACTACTTCCTTGTTCCCTACCTCTTTTTAAAAATCCCACAGGCCAATTATCCAGTTTGGGGGCATGGGTAATGTGCGAGGGAGGTGTGGACTGATGAAGGGTTGGCACTAGCTTGACGAGGTCAGATGATAAACTACAGGCCCCCTGACCGTGCTGCTGAGTCCTGCCCGTCAACCAAATACTACGCTCCTTTTCTCCCTATGAGAAGGGAGGGGACAAGGGAGAGCAGTGAGCTGCCTATTTAGAAGCCAAGCTGGGAGTGAAATGGAAATAGCCTGTGAATTACATCCAGAAATCTCTTCTCACACTAGAACTGCAGGGCTGCTGACCTCAAATGCAGATGGCAAAGACCACAAGTAGGGACATCCTCTTCTCACATCCCATACTGGAAAATGACTGAGTGTACGTAGAACAGTATTCTAGAAGGTGAAAACTCTACGGCACCTTTGGGACAACTTAGTCCAAATCTGATTAACTTACACAGGGAGAAACTGAGGTCCGGGGAGGGGGCAGGGGGTGAGTAAGTGGCTCAACCGGGTCTGGAAGCCTGGCTTTCTGACAGCCAGTCTCAGACTTTTTTTTCTACCTCATACTGCGTCTCAAGGAGTTAAAAAGTGGACGCTTCAGTCCACAAATGGGTTGTGTTGCCAAACCAGCAACATGAATAATATTTTTTGACTGAATCAACTGTCTGTTTAGGCATCATGTAGACACAGTCAAACACTCATCTCCAGTTTTCCCTGTGTTTGGATGGTTTTAAAACCTAACAGAGAATCTGCACGCCCAGGGAGTTTTGCCAAGAAAATCTGAAAATCTAAACAGCCACTCTCACATTGGCCCTGTAACCAAGTGTCCGAATCTTTTTTTTTTTTCCTTTTTCATATTAGAGAAGATATGTTCTTGCCACAGAGAAGCAGCATCAGAACCTGGATGGATCCTTGAACTGAGAATTAGGATTCTTGGCTCTGGTCCTGACTTTGCTTTGGATGGGTCACATCCTGACCTCCCTGTGGGCCTCAGTTTCCCCATCTGTTCCTTCACGCTCTAGCAGTCTTTGATTGTAAAATCATATTCCAGATGCCCAGTCACTAAGCTTGTTGGCCCCTTCCAACCTGTGTTTCTGTGGCCACAGAGCATTCTAGAACCCAAGTGCCAGAGACATTGCCGAGCCTCTGAAATCCTGCAAGACTTGCTTGTTGGGCTTATTCTCCACAGCAGCTAATTTACATGCGCAGCCCCAATGTCTATACTCATTAGGGACCCCTCATCTCGCTGCCTTTGAATTTTCCTGGTAACCTCTCAGTCATAAAAGCTGCCTGTAATCGAAAAAAAAAAATCTCCAAGAATCATATCTTTAAAAATAAAAAGCCTAAACCCAAATGAACCTTTTACTAGATTATGGGCTCCAGTGCTTATTCCTCAGGGGACTCTTGTGAAATCAGAGACAAAAACTTGAGAACAATCAGACAAAGAGAAATGTCAAACGAAGGTTTGGGTTTATTTAATTTTAGTGTTTTCAAATCCACCCTGGGTTGAGGGGAGGGTGGAAGAAGCAAAGAGAAACTCCCTCCCAGCTGCAAAGTCCACGTGCTCAGCCATGCTTTTCTGTCACTTAGAGTTCAGCTTTCCCCAATATTAATGGAACTTAAGCCAAACAAGAGTTCCTTTTATGCTTTCTCCCCCCCCCTCCGTGCTTGCTAAGTCCTGTGCAAACTTGCCACAGTTCCCAAGCACACAGCTGTGAAATGATCAGGGCTGGACTAATGCCAGTACAAACCAATTTATTGGGGTCCTGAAATTAACTAAAACCTAGAAAGCCTGATTAATTGTGGCACAGCACAGCAAGCAGCATTCAAGGGGGAGGCCAGCAGGCCACAGCACACACGGGGACTCTGTCCTGCCCCTTGATTGACACGACGCATAAAGAAGAGTTCCTTCTGTGGACAGGGCTGTGCTGCTCTTACTACTTATTCATCCATAACCAAAATATCATTGAGTCCAGCAGGGAAAATGGTAGTTAGTGGGTCTTAGCTACCTATGGAATCAGCCAATCCCATAATGGTAGTGCTTGGGATTAATTTCATTTAATTTAATTATCATCTTCTGGCCGCCCATTTGACAAGCTCGACTTTTTTCAAAACAACAGGGACTAAATACGCCTTCGGAGAGTCATCGTTGAGAGCTAGTGCTACTGCCATTTCTTGGAACACCTTACCACATAAGACAAGGAGAAGGAGAGTGAATCTAGGGCACATCATCAAGGTCAAAAAAGATATTGGTGTGCCCTACAGACCAGTGCTTTTCTTCTCAGTTCCAGTGCAAAGCAATAGCCGACCACTGCATTGCAAAAAGAGTCCTCCTCTATTGGGGAGGGGGGATAAATTAGGAGTTTGGGGTGAGCAGATACAAACTACTATATATCAAATACATAAACAACAAGGATCTTGTAATAAACTATAATGGAAAAGAATCTGAAAAAATATATATATACACATACATAACTGAATATATATATTATATATATATAACTGAATCGCTTTACTGTACAGTAGAAACTAACACAATATTATAAATCAACTTCAATTAAAGTTGATTTAAATATAAAGTTCAGGGCTTCCCTGGTGGCGCAGTGGTTGAGAGTCCGCCTGCCGATGCGGGGGACGTGTGTTCGTGCCCTGGTCCGGGAAGATCCCACAGGCCGCGGAGCGGCTGGGCCCGTGAGCCACGGCCGCTAGGTCTGCGCGTCCAGAGCCTGTGCTCCGCAACGGGAGAGGCCACAACAGTGAGAGGCCCACGTACTGCAAAAATAAATAAATAAATAAATAAAAATAAAAATAAAAAAATATATATATATATATATATATAAAAAGTTCAATTAAATATATTTCAATTAAAAAAGAAAAATGATAAAAGACTCCTTATCTAAAAGTAGTAAGTACAATGTCAAGACTCCTGAGGTGTTTCCGAGTGGAAGCTCTTGAAGGCAGAGGCAGTGGCAGCAAGGAGACTTCTCAACCTTGGGAACAAGGCATTGCTGTAACGTGCTCACTTGTCAGCACGTAGGGGGTTTCCCCTTCTGCCCAGCTGTCTTAGAGCCCTGGTGTGGGCACAGTTGTCTAACATGTAAGCTTCTAGAGTGCCAGACCCACCTCTGGCTGGTTCCCTTTGTCAGCCCCAGGCCTAAAGCCTGCCCTGAGTACATCCAGGCTGACTGAACAGTACGCTCTGATGCAGTTGTACCATTGTTAAAGCACTGAAAGAGTTCCTTGCCGTTGGGTAAAGTGTTGCTGTCTCAAGCTTCCCCAGGTGTCCCCTGCAGCCTCCACTGCTCCTGCCCCTCCCCTGGGACCCTCGAGCATTCCCCACGATCCATAGCTAAAGAGTTAATGGCTGGCACAGCAGAAGGCCTTCAGTACCCTGTGCCCATGGGCCTCTGGCATCTTCTCTAGTTGTTTATTACCCAAACTAGACCAGAAAGTAACTATTTTGGAAATCACCCTAAGTACATCACAAAACGATACCTTCATTGCTGGTGGTGATGAGGAGAAACTTACTGATAAAAGCACCCCAGGATCTTCATGAGAAAGACACCAAGAATCTGTCTCATTCCTCACGGCAGCCCTGAAGCCGTGAGCACTGGCATTGCCGCAGGTTCCCTGGGTAGAGAGCATGGCATCTAGTAAAGGGCTGGCAGGAAGTGGGTGTGCAGGAGGTGTGCAGGGAAGCAGGTAATTCCGGCTGCTGAGGAAGTTGTTCTTGCCACTCTCCTTGGCCGTGATCTTCCATAAAGATAGGCCAGCTCTGGGAGATTGAAATCTCCCCATGGGAATAATCATTATTATTGATAATCAGAACACTACCTACAATTTATTAGGTACTCACTGTATGTTGGACATGATGCTAAGCCCTTTCCCATGTATTCTTTTGAATGTATTTCGAATGATTTACATGGATTCGTTTACATGTATTATAAATGGGCTCGGAACAGCACTATGAGGTAGGTGTTATTATTGTCATCCCATCTTTTACAAATCGGAAGGTCACATACATAGTAAGGAGTACAGCCAGGACTCAGATTCACGGCTGCTGTGTCTAAGACCCATGCCCTTACCCGCTCACTGTCCCACCAATCTGTGACTCTATGTGTTCAAGACTGCAGGCCATATGCCTACACAGGTCTTGGTTTGAATTACTGCCTCTATTTTCCTTTTCCCCACACTCTCTGATAGTGAATCCTCTGGCTCGCCTATCCCTAGATTCCTCACTCACCACCTCCCCATCTTCATGGTGTTTCACAGGCAAATAAATAGAATAGGCAGGGAGCCAAAAATTATACACTGAGTCCTAAAAAAAATAAATAGACCCACCTTCTCTCTTTAGAGATTGGATTCGAAGAAGAGGGCTGTCTGATTATATTCATGACCCTAGAAACCATTCTCAAGCAGAGACAGCCAAGCCAATAATATTTAGAAAAATAACAAAAATTGACTGTATTTAGCTCTGCAGAGGAATCCTGCTGCTTATTCATGGTTAAATATTAACATCTCAGCTGTTTCTGGCCATCTGAGTGACAGGCCATAGATGTGGATAAATGACCTTCTACAAACGCAATCTGGCTGTCAGCTTCTTAGAAAAAAATAAGAGTTATCTTCATATTAAGAGTTAGTGAAACCAGGGGACATTAGCTGTATCTAGTGCATTCAAAGTCCAAAGAAGCCCATATGAAAGTTAAGTTATAGATGGTTGGAGCTAAAAGGAATGTATAGATGGCACCTCTTTCCCTTGTATTGCAGATGAGGAAGTGCAGACCCAGAGAAGGAAAGACACATGTCCAAAGTCACACAGTGAGTTACTGTCAGGGTCTAGCCATCACCCTTATTTTATATGAATGAGACTGAGGCCCAGAGATTTGTCAAAGGCCACAAGGCCAGTTATGGTGAAAAGCCTGGGCTAATCAATATGTTTTGCCTCCGTATCTCATATTCCCAGATATCCAAAGGGATTGACTAGATAGCTTATACATGCAGGGGGTTCTTATCTCAGGCCACGAGCTCAGTTGCGTAGCAAATGTAATTTTCTTAAATCTTCCATAACGAAACCTCATTTCTACATCAAGTCTTCCTTCAGGCAGGTAGCAGACTCTCAATCTTAGTCACTTCTGGTCCTCTAGATCATTTCTGGACCCTCCTCTTTCTTCTAAGTTGTATGTAAGCTCTGAAGAGTTTCGAATTTGCCCAGAATGGTGTTGGAAAGATACGGGGGCTGGGGGCTGGCGGTGGAGATGCTGGCATCTACTTGCACCTGTAGCATCTTCTCTGGTCCTTGGCTGTAGATTCAAGCAGGCCACTGTTGCACTGGCCTTTCTTCTCCACCACAGGGCTTCCCCAGTTCCAGCTCTCCCTCAACCACTTCCATGCCATTCGGGCCCATGGGACACAGGACATCCCCCCGTCTCTTTGGAGTTGCAAGAAATTCAATGGGGCTGCCTCAGACCCATCTGTAGACATTTTTTCCAATTCCACATAATCTGAACTATGGTGAGCTACAGGACCAGACTCCTCTCGGGTTCCCTAAACTAGCTCGGAAGTTCATGGCTCCTCCCGCCCCCAGGGTCCCTCCCAGTGAAGTGTCAGACACGGAACCCTCACTCGGGGCTCGTTATGCTGACTCATTCCCACTTTCCTTGCTGCCTCTCTGACTACCCCATTTGGAAGATCTTTACATTGATGTAGGAGTGCAGAAGACTCTTTTCCCCACATCCTCTGTTTAATGCCCAGAGACTCAGGCTAAGGGATAAGGAAACTCAAAGCCTGTCGCTCTCAAATGATTATCTCTGCTATAAGTTTGTTGCCGTTTAATATTTTTTAATGAGTCCTCAGGTTCACAGAAATGGATTCATCATCATCCTTGCTTTAAGAGGATGTGTTCCACACATGACCCTCTTTGACTTAACTAGTTATTTAGTTTTAATAATTGTAATAGACACCCCAAACAACCCCACTCAAAACAAAAGCTAGAAATTTAGAACCTTAATAATAACCTACATCTAACCGTGTGTTCCTTCCCCCGCCACACCCCTGCACCCCCCTGCCAACCCTACCTGATGTAACCATGATCCTGAATCCCATGCTCATCGTGCCTTTGCTTTCGTGTTGATTTAACATTAATACATTTACATGTCTTACAGAAAGTACTTCTTAATTTTTAAAACCATGGTTGTCTTTAATTCTATGAAAAGGGTATCATGTCCTATGAAAATCGTCTTGGACTTTGTTTTTTTCACCTAATGTCATATTGCTAACTTCATCAACATTGTCGTGCATGACTCTAGATCATTTATTTTGATGGCTGTACAGTGTTCCACCACATGAACATATCACAGCTTACTCATCCAGACTCACATGGACAGGCGTTTGGTTTGTTTCTATGTGAACTTTAAAAGCCAACAATTGACTCTTTCCTTTCTCCCGTTATTTATGCTGTGATGGCCCTACTCTGAAGCAACGGATGCTGATGCTGAGTGAACCAGCCTGAATAGGAGACAGGTAATGGAATAACAGGAAACGCCTAGAAGGAAAACGTAACTTTGGTTAATATATCAAAAATTATGTAGATGCAAACTCGAAGGCTTTTTACCTAATTAGACCCTAAGCATGGCATTCGTTGGTCAAAAGGAGCAGTCCGAGGGGGAGAGCAGAGGGGGGATGGTTCCTTGCAGCTGAGCCCAGGTACTGAAAGAGCATCTCAAAGAACTTGTTTTGTAGGAACAGAGTCTTTATAGTAAAAATACAGTATATCACTTAGACTATTTCCTCCTCCTCTTTCTCCTGATTAGTTTTGCTCAGAAGTCAGGATAGGTGGGGTGGAGAAAATTTAAGAGAGAATGTGGTTCCTGACTCAGCATTACCATGAGTATCCTTTAGTCATGTTTTAGATTATCTCCCCATTTACTAAAGAACGTTGACTCTGCTGAAGTGAACACCACCATTAGTGCCAAAGCAACCCAATCTAGATTTCTTAACATAGTTCCCTTTCTCTGTCACAATTAGGTACCTCATGATACTGACAAGTGCCACTTAGAGGCAAAATGCTGAAAACGAAGAATTTTACTGGAGATTCAGGGTATGAAGTGTGTTTATAAGAAGAAGGAAGGTGGTTTATAAGTTTACAAAATTATTTAAAGGTGGGATTTGCTTTGAGGATCTTCTTTCCTCTCAGTCTATGGCTTATGAACTGATTTAGGGAAAAGATCAGGCAGCTTGTTGGGAGGGAGGGGTGCGTGATACTCACTGTTTATCTTCTTTAGCCAGTGGGTAGCCAGCTGCTGATTTCTACTCCTTTAATTTAACTTCTAATGTCAATACAAAGCTTATTCTTCAGACTGACACCATGTGCTTACAGCTCCAAGAAGCATTTGCTGGCAACTATGATCGATGTTTCAAAGGAGAAAGAAAGGTTGAAAATTATTTGGGGATACTGTTTTTTATTCACCCCCCACCAACATGGGAGTTACCAAAAAAATAAAGGAAAAAGTAGAAATATGCTACTGATAATGATTAAAAAATACAAAAAAAAAGATTAAAAAACACATATGGTTCTGGGTGAGATATACTGCAGATTAATTTCAAAGTTACTGTACCTTTTAAAAGCACAGTCTTTTAAACACTTTTTATTATTTTAAGTATATACATACATATATATATATATATATATATATTTTTTTTTTTTTTTACTACCCCATTTCTCCAGGACTCACTTCTCCCGTTAGGTGTCACAAGAAAACAGATAATATATATTTCATGCCCTCCATGGACATCACTTATCTTTTTTTTTTTAATTTTAGTACAACTCTCTTTATTAGCTGTATTTTTGTATATTTCTTCCCATTGATATTTTAAGTATATTTTAATACACTTTTTATTTTGGAATAATTTTATATTTACAGAAGGGTTGCAAAGACAACGCAGAGAGTTCCCATATGCCTTTCACTCAGTTTCCCCTAATGTCAACATCTTACACAACTATAGCACATTTTCCAAAATTAAGAGATTAATGTTATTGGTATATTACTCTTAACTAAACTCCAGCCTTTATTCGGATTTCACCAGTCTTTCCACTAATAGCCTTTTTGGGTTCCAGGCTTCCATCAGGATACAACATCACAATTCAGAAACTGTACTTTAAATGGGAAGAACCAACCAATTAGAGAGACAGTTGAGAGAAAGCCCATCATGCCTAAAGCAATTAGTTATTAGATTTTGCAGTTGCATGAGTTTCTGAGGGAATGACAGTAGGGAAGGGCAGGTGGTGGGAGGCTGGGAAGAAGAATTAATTAATTAAAGGAGGCTTTTTTTCATATTTTATTTGTTATTATTAAAGAGCTCTAAGCCTCATGCAAATGGAGAAGGAGCCACGACTGCTATCAAGAATACAAAAGAACACAAAGACCCCCAAAATGAACCCAAACTGCACCTGACTCTCAGAGCACCCGTCTCTCATTTCTGCCTACCCTGACTCTACTCCCAAACCGGTTAACAATATTTTCTTAACAGCAAAAAGATTTCTTTTATTGGGATATCTCCATCTTATCTTAGCAGGTAAATAAATATCAGGAAATCTCCATCTCAGTAGCCATGTGAGAGAGAAAAAAAATCACCATCAACTCAAGAATAAGACACCAAAATATATGTATCTTTCAGTCTGTAACACCCCCGATTAGGCCCGAATACAAAGTTTCTTTTTTTCTCCCTCCCTCCCTCCCTCCCTCTCTTACCCACCTTCCCTTCTTTCCCTTTCTTCTATCCTTTTTCTCTTTTTTCCTTTCCTCTGTCTCTCATTTTCTTGTTCTTCCCTTCTATCTTTGGGTCTTTAAAGGAGACTTTTTAAAAAAAGATTTATTTATTAAATAAATGTGCCGGGTCTCAACTGCGGCATGCAGGCGGGATCTAGTTCCCCGATCAGGGATCAAACCCAGTCCCCCTGCATTGGGAGCGTGGAATCTTAGCCACTGGACCACCAGGGAAGTCCCCTAAAGGAGGCTTTTATAAGAGTCAAATAATTTTGTACAGTTTTGTCAGAAAGACTTTTTCTTTCCCTGAGGCTCGCCATGATGGCCAGGTTCAGGAAAATGTGTAAAGTAGTCATGGTGTAAGGAGGCACTGTGGTTTAGAGAAATTTTCCTAATTTTAGCAGTTAGGAAATTTGGGTTCTAGTCTAAACACTATCACTAGACACTTCTGTGACCTTCTGGAATTCACTAACTGGCTCTCTGCCTCCGTTTCCTTATCTATAAAATGGGAGGAGAGTTTTACTTAACTCATCTCAAGGAGGTGTTTTGAGAAGCAAATGAGATAATGCGTGTGAAAATTCCTTTGGGGCAAAGGGGACAAAAAGCACTATTCATACGCAAGGTGCACTTATTAATAAGAATAAGAATGTGATTATGTGCAAATCAGAGTGAGCTGATTTTCCATCAAGAACGATTCTGAAAGCTGAAGGTTGGCATTCTTGGTTTCATTCAAAATGTCTCCAGCTTTCTGGGTTCTTTGTGCTTGGATGACAAATTGATTGTGACCTATTGAGACTCAGATGTTTCCATTTCCAAAAGTAAGGCATCAGAGTTTTTAAAAAATGAAAAGAAAAAGAAAGCAAAATTGGGCTTCGTCTTCCCCGTCACACAAGGAGCTGGCTGAGAAGTGAAAAATTAAATCAAAGACATGTTTTGACTATGCGTAACCAAGCAAAGAGCTCCAAGTGACTTTGTCATTGTATTGACTAGATCTTCTGGTTGTTTGGGCGTCATAAGGGCAGTCTCAGAAGCAATTTTATATCAATTTTCCTATTTGTGTACCAGTTGGGTTTTGACACATCGAGGACACTGCGCCCCCAAGAATTCCCACTGAAAGTGGACTCCCCGTTGCCAAAATATATTTGACGTCAGATAGATTTCAACTGAATTGAAAATACTCTAATTACAGTAAAACGTTTGGTCTTTACTCTGTACTTCCTTGGTCTTATCTCTTTTCCAGAAATGTTAACAATTTGACCCATTTTTCAGCTGCTTCGGAAACATAAATAAAAATGCTGACTATATTATTCTCACCATTTTCCTGCCCTCCAATGCTCCTGAAAAGTACGTGTGGTGTCTGTGTTACAGCTCATATGTGCCAAAGAAAAAAAAATTCTGCTGATGGGCTCTAGATATGTGTTAATAAGCAGCTCAACCTGGCTCAAATTGGAATTCCTTCGTACATTAAAAAATATTTACGCAGCATCTAATATTTATTAGGTAGTAGAGTTCCTTAAACCTCAAATAAATGCATATGTACTTGAATGATGGTTATTGAATAATGATAATTATAATAGTAATATGTGCCAACATTGAGCTAAGTATGCTTTATTTTGTTTACTCTCACAAGTCAAAGAAGTTGGCTTCTGATACCTCGTTCCAGTTAGGTCAGATGTTCATTCAACCTGGACATCTAAATTAGGAACTCTTATCCTAATGGTTTTGAGCTACCTTGACTATTTTGTTTTTTCACTTTTGCAAAGCACACCTTTTCTTCTTTGTTGGAAAGTTTAAATTAAGGAATCAATTTATTTTACAGTTATGGGGCTATTCAGCATTTGGGGTTTTTTGTTGGGTCTTTCTTTTAGTTTTTATTTTATTGTGATAAGAACACTTAGATGAGATCTACCTTCTTAACACATTTCAAGTGCACAATACAATATTGTTAACTACAGACACAAAGTTGTACAGCAAATCTCTAGAATGTGCTCATCTTGCGTTACTAAAACTTTACACCCACAGATTAGGAAGTCCTAGGAACTCCCCATTTATTCCTCCCCACCACTCCTATCAATCACTGTTCTGCTCTCTGCTTCTATGAGTTTGACTATTCTAGATACTTCATATAAGTTAAACCATACAAAGCATACTTTGACCCATTTTGCAGATAGTCTTATCACTTTAACAAATTATCTCACTTGAGGCTCATGAGTCCCATTAGGAAACTGAGGCTCAGGAAAGTTGAGTAGCTTGCCCAAAGTCATGCAGCTTGTAAATGGAGCCTGTTGTACTCCAGCGCCCATGCCTTTAACCACTTTGATAACTGCCTTGATCCAAAAATAGAAGGAGATTCTAGGTTTGAGCTAGTTCATTCAGTAAAGATCAAATGTCACCAATAAAAAACTTACCCTCTACTTTCTTTCATTCATTCAGCCTTTCAACAAGTACTTATTGGGCACCAGCTATGTGCCAAGCATTGTTATAGGCTGTGGAGAGCATCCGTCAGCAAAACAGGAAAGAATGGACAAAAATCTCTGCCTTCGTGAGGCACACATTTTAGTGGCAGGAGGGGAGATAAATAATAGACAAGATAAATAAGCAAATATGTACCATGTTGGATGGTAATATATACTGTATTAGATCAAGCAGAGAGGGAGATAGGGAATGCATATGAGGAGGGTGGGGTGAGGTTTGCAATTCTAGGATAACCTTATTGAGAAGGTGACAGTTGAAGAGGCCAAGAAAGTGAGCCATGCGGATATCTAGGAGAAGAGTGTTCCAAGTAGAAGGAGCAGCAAGTTCAAAGGCCCTAACATGGGGCAGTACCTTGTGTGGTCAAGGAACAGCAAGGACACTGGTGTGGCTGGAGAGGATAGAGTGAGGGGGAGAGCAGTAGGGAGATGAGGTCAAAGAGGGAACAGGGCCAAATCCTGAAGGGCTTTGAATGTTATAACCAGGATGTTGGTTTTAACTATGAGGGAGATGGTGAACTGTTGGAGGATTTTGAGCAGAGTAGTGTTATCTGATTCGTGTTTTCATAGGGTCACTATGGTTCCTATGTTAAGAATATACTTATGGTGGGCCAGGACAGAAGCAAGTACATCAGTTAGAATCCTACTGTAATAATTCATGAAAGATATGATGATGACTTGGGCCAATGTGGCAGAGTGGTAAGAAGTGGTCAGGTTCTCAGTCAGCTTCGAAGGTAGAGTTGACATAACTTTCTGATAGATCGGATGTTAGGGGAAACCCCAAGGTTTTGGATCTTAGCAGAAGGAATAAAGAGTTGCCATTTACTGAGATGTGAAAGACTACAGTTAGAGCAAGGAGGAATATCAGGAACTGAGTTTGGACGTGTTAAGTTTAAAATACCTAACTGCTAAGTGTGGAAGTCAAATAGGTAGTTGGAGTCACCGCTGTTTTGATGGTATATAAAATTAACACCCTGGATGAGATCCTCTAAGGAACAAGTGTAGATAGAGAAGAGAAGAGGTACTAGGACTGAGCCCTGGGCACTCCAACATTTAAAGGACAGGAAGATGAGGAGAAATCAACATAGGAGACTGAGAAGAAGTGGCCATAGCGGTAAAAGGATAAAGAAGTGAGTGTAGCATCCTCGAACCCAAGTGAGAAAAGTATTTTAAGGAAGAGTGAGTGACCATCTGTGAAAAAGTGTGCTGAGGGGTCGAGTAAGATGAGAACTGAGAATTAATCCTTGGATTTAATAATATAGATGAGTAACATCACCAGTGAGTGATCTTGATCAGAGCAGTTTTGGAGAAGTAGTGGAAGCCAATGCCTTATTAGAAAAGGAGGAAGGGAATGGGGGACTGAGAGTACATACGATCCTTTCCAAGGAATTTTTCTGTAAGGGGGAAAAATAGAGCCATAGCTGGAGGGAGAAGTGGAGTCATGAAGAGGTGTTTTGGTTTAAAGATGGGAGAAATAGCATGTCTTATGCTGTTAGGAAAGATCCAGTAGAGAGAAATTTCTTAGCGTCCTCATCTATCAGGTGTTACTAGTTTGTGACATTTGTATCAAGCCATGTGCAGTGGTTCTCAAGCTTTGCTGTGTGTTAGAAAAAAAATCCCAATGCCCAGACCGATTAAATCAGAACCTCTGGAGTTGGGGCTTAGCAATTAGCGTGTGTGTGTTTGGGGAGCTAGGTCCTCTGTTAGGTGATTCAAGGGACTGTAGAAAAGCCATTTGCGCCCATCTAGCTTCTTTCCCATCCACTAGATCTTCAGGGTTAAGTCAATGTCCTGTACAGTTGCAAAGGAGATAAAATAATGTGGCGTTATCAATCTTAACAGCTTAGAGGAAACTGTTCCAGACCCTTGCCAGTGTGACAGCTAGTGTAATACACGATCTGGCAGAGATGAGACAGCACAGATAATTTTTGCTTGGGGCTGGAAAGAATAATTCCTCATTTCTCATTCTTTTGATTGTACATTATGATTTTAGTTGTTCTTTTTGAGTCAGAAATGCCCTTTGCTTTTGCAAGCAGAACATTGCATAGGTGGTAGAGCAGCAGGCACTGCCCACCCAAACTACAGTGCCTTCTCAGGGTTCAGGATAGGAAGCTGAGGCTTGAGGTCTCTGCCCTTTCCCCCTTGCTGCTAGGAATATGGACATACTAATAGATACACAGTCCTATAGCGGCCTTTAAGGAAGCCACATTCAAGGCCCAATACACTGTGTGACCTGAGAGATGTAAACCAGTTGCTATGGAAGCAAGGAGAAAGGAGCCATTAATTCTAACAGGAATACTTCATTCACATATTAATTCAAGAAACCTTTACTAAGCACCTGTTAGGTGTCAGGTACTATTCTAGGCATTAAGAATAATCAGTGAACAAGACATGCCTTTGTGAAACTTATATTCCAATTGAGGAAGACAGAAAATAAACAATAAACACAATTCGTGAGGTAAATTTAATTACTGTCTTCAAATTTTCACCCTCCTTCTATCTATACTTTTTGCCATGTAACTCTGTAGTTCCTCCTACTAGATATAAAGTATATTATTGGTCTATAGTATCCCATTTATGTTGATTTTGGCCATGAGACTTGCTTTTGCCAATGGGATATTGGTGGAGGTGATGTGAACAAAGGCTTGTGCAGTTGGGCTTGCTTTCTTGTGCTTTTGCCATAAGCTTGAGAAAGATAAGCCCCGGGTAGCCTGCTGGTCCAAAGATGAGAGGCAAGTGAAGGAGAATTAGACCCAAATTGCAGTTTGCAGCCAACCCACAGTCAACCAACGAATACATGATTGAGGGTAAATGATTGTTGTTTTAAGCCACTGAGATTTGGGATGTTTTGTTAACGTACAATTATTCGGCAATACTTGACTGATATGTCTTATATATATATAACTTCATATATACATATGAATACACACACATATATACACACACACACATATGTATGTATAGGTATGTTAGAAGATGCTGAGTGCCATGGAAAAAAATTAAAAGTGGAAGTGGAAGGGAAATCAGTGCTGGGGTCAAGGGGTGATTTGCATTATTAAATAGGGTGAGTGTGACAAAAGAAGAATGAGGGGTGGGGAAAGTAATGGAGCATAAGGACCACAGTGAGACCAGATCTTGCTGGGCCTTGCAGGCCATTGAAAAGGCTTTGATTAGCTCTTTCTTCAAGAAGTCCTATTTTCCAAATAAAGTGTTATTTCGAGACCACTTTCTGAGCACTAAAAATGCTTATTACTACTGGATTGGTCATTGTGTATTTTGTTTAAGTAAAATACCCTGTGAGTTTATACTGGTCATTCTAATTCATACTCTGGATGACATGGGGTTTTATTAACCTCTTCTACTTTACATCTATACCTCCCTTTTCCCACACCGAGTATCCTTGTTGTCAAGGACAGCAGTGTTGATAGAATTGGAATATCACTCAAATATTCATTTGCTTTGTTCCACATTACATTCAAAGCTGAAATGTACACATATTTTGGCCCAGCAATTCTCATTCTAGGTATTTATTCTTAGAATAAAGCTCTTCTATGTGCATAAAATAGGCATGTATCAGGATATCCAATTGTGGTCTATTTCATAAAAGAGGGAAAAAAGTGAAAACAACCTGAATGTCCATCAGTAGGGTAATAGGCAAAAAAATCTTGGTGCAGCCATAATATGTAATAATATGCAGCAGGATAAAAATATCCAGGGTGTTATTAAGGGGGAAAAGTGAGTTGTAGAATAACAATAATGGCTAGCATTTACTGAGGGCTTAATATATGTTAGACGTTGTCCCAAGTACTTTATATGTATTAATTATTACCATCATTGCAACCCTGCCTATGAGGTAGGCAATATCATTATCCCCACTTCACAGATAATAAAACTGAGGCACAGAATATTTGAGGAAATTCTCTACAGTTACATAAGTGGTAAGTGCTAAAATGGGGATTTGAATTCAGGCAGTTTGACACTAGAACCTATGCTCTTAACCTCCATATTATACCACCTATATCATTTACACAAGTAAGCCCCCAATTTTTCTATTAGTATATATACATATATATTTTACTTCATAGAGAAAGATGTGTATCAAACTGGTAGAGGTGGTTACCTTGGGGTAGGGTAGTGAGATGAGGAAGGCCAAGAGGGACCTTCGCTCTGTCTATATGATTTGAAATTTTAATAAGGAGAGTAAAGAATATAGCCATGCATTATTTCTGTAACTTAAAATATTTTTGGAGAAACTAAGAGGTTCTACTTCTGGTAATGACCAACTAAACCTCTATTGGACCAACCCTCCTGAAGATAAAAATATAAACTCTGGACAAAATTTGAAAAACAACTCCATCAAGAGACTAGAATGCAGTAGAATGCAGGCAGATTCTGGAGGGGGGGTCAACACTTGGTCCAAGAGAGTGGCAAAGGATGTTCCTTTTTTCAGCTTCTTGCTGAGGGCAGGCCATCGTCCTTACTGTATTGAGTCAACTAATGCTCAGATAGAAAACTGGCAGGTTTTCTGGGCTGAGTAACCACAAGGTAGAGTTTGGGGCATCCACAGTTGCTGGAAAGTGTGGGAAGACTCTCAGAAAGGAAAGCAGCAAAGAGGAGAAGGTACAAATTCTGTGTATAAATTCTTCCCAAATCTCTCTTGACCACTGAACTTTAGAGGTGCAGAGTGGACTCCAAGAAGTTCAGCTAAGGATAAAAGAATTGATCTGAGATCAAGCTGCCACCCAGGAGTCAGAGTTTGTAGTTGAAGTCCAACCAATTTAATTGCCTGTTAAAACAAAAATATCAACATTCCTCAAGGAAATATAACATTAACCAGAGTTCCCACAATATAACATTCATGAAGCCCAGGTTACAATCCAAAACTATGTGATAGATGCAGTATCAGGAAAATATGACCCATTCTCTAGAGAAAAAACCTTCAGTGAAGACCAACTCTGAAATGACTCATACTGAAATTAGCAAGCAAGGGCTTTTAAGCAGCTATTGTAACTATGCTCAATGAAGGAAAATATACCTAAAATGAATGCCAAAATTGGGAATCTCAGCAGAGAAATAGAAACTATAAATGAAAAATATTAGACTGAAAAATACAATACCAAACAATTTTTTAAAATAGTAAATGGGCTTAAGAGCAGAGTGTAGATGACAAAGGAAAGACTCAGTGAACTTGAAGACTGAGCCATAGAAACTATCCAGTCTGAAGAAAAAAGAAACAAACGAAGAAAAAAAAAAAACCCAAACTAATATGTAACGCCAGGGATCAGTAGGATGATATCAAAAGGTCTAACTTGTGTGTAACTGGAGTTCCAGAAGGAAAGGAGAGGGAGAATGAAACAGGGAAAAAACTTTTTTGAAGAAATAAGGACTTAAGGGGCTTCTCTGGTGGTGCAGTGGTTAAGAATCCACCTGCCAATGAAGGGGACAGGGGTTCGAGCCCTGGTCCAGGAAGATCCCACGTGCCACGGAGCAACTAAGCCCGTGCACCACGGCTACTGAGCCTGTGCTTTAGAGCCTGCAAGTCACAACTACTGAGCCCGTGTGCCACAACTACTGAAGCCCACATGCCTAGAGCCCATGCTCCACAATAAGAGAAGCCACTGCAATGAGAAGCCCATGCACCACAGCGAAGAATAGCTCCCCCTTGCTGCAACTAGAGAAAGCCAGCATGCAGCAATGAAGACCCAACGCAGCCATAAATAAATAAATAAATATTTTTAAAAAAAGAAAGAAGGGCGAAAATATCTAAAGTTTGGTGAAGGATATACATTTACAGATTCAGGAATCTCAGTGAACCCAAGAAGGATATATACAAAGAAAGCCATGCCTAGGAAAATCATAGTGAAACTGATTGGGATCAAAGATAAAGAGAAAAGCTTGAAAACAGGCAAAGAAAATGTTACATTATATAGGGCAGTGGTCCCCAACTGTTTTTTGGCACCAGGAACCAGTTTCGTGGAAGACAATTTTTCCTCGGAAGGGGGAGCAGTGGGATGGTTCAGGCAGTAATGCAAGCGATGCGGAGCGATGGGGAGTAGCTGCTCACCTCTTGCTGTGCTGGCTCGGCTCCTAACAGGCTGTGAACCGATAGTGGTCTGCGGCCCAGGGGTGGGGGACTCCTGATATAGGGGACTAGTGATTCAAATAATCTAGAAATGATCCAGATGTTGGAATTAGCAGGAAAAAAATGGAGTGCAGCGGACAGTTGAATAATATCTTTAAAGTGCTAAAAGGAAAAAAGAACTCTTAACCTAGAATTCTATATCCAGAGAAATTATCCATCAAGAATGAAAGTGAAATGAAAATAGTTTTACACAGAAGAAAACAAAGAGACTTTGTGTCCAGCAAATCTGTACTACAAGAAATTATAAAAGGAGTCGCCTGAAGGGAAATGATACCAGATGAAAACTGGAATCTTCGGGAAGGAATGAAGAGTTTCAGAAATGCTAAATATGTAGTAAATGTAAAAACTATTTCCCTCTTAATTTCTTTAAAATACATATAATCGTTTAAAGCAAAGACTATAACATTATTGTGCTGGATTTAAAATGTATGGGGTAATAATGTGTCTGACAAGTATAGCACACAGATGGGAATTGAGGTCAATTGACTTAAACAACTGACACAGTTCTATATTTTATATGAAAAGATAAAAGATTAAGTACACAATGAAAAGTTAAGGATGTATATTATAATCCCCAGAGCAATCACTAAAAGAGTAATACAATGAAGTATAACTAAAATGCAAATAAGTGGATTTTAATTTAGAATGGCATTCTAAAAAAATATTCAGTGACACAGCAAACATAATCCCATCTGGCATTTTGTAGAAATGTACAAGCTAATTCTAAAAATTTATTTCAAAATTCAAAGGACCTAGATTTCCAAAGCAATCTTTAAAAGAACAAAGTCAGAAAACTTAATACACTTGACTTAAACGTTTACTGTAAATACTGTAATCAAGACCATATGGTATCGACATAAGGATTGACAAATAGAGCAACGGAACAAAATACAGAGCCCAGCAATAGACCCATACTTACATAGTCATTTGATTTTTGGCAAAGATGCCAACACAATCAAAAAGAAAAAGTAAAGTCTCCTCCACAAACGGTGCTGGAAAACTAGATATCCAAATAGAAAAAAATGGACTTCCATCTTGTCTCAAGCCACACACAAAAACTAATTTGAGTAGGAACGTACATCTAATGTAAAAACGTAATCCATAAATCTTTTAGAAGAAAACACAGGAGTATATCTCTATGACCTGGGGGTAGTCAAAAGTTTCTTAGATAGGACACAGAGAGCAATAATCATACAATTTAAAAATTGATAAATTAAACTTCATCAAAATTAAAAACATTGTTTATCAAAAGACACGACTAAGAAAATAAACATATAAGCCACATACTAGGAGAAAATATTCACCAAGTATGTATCTGATAAAGGACTGGTATCCAGGATATATAAAGACAAATAATCGAATAAAAATGGGAAAAATATTTTAACAGAATATTCACAAAATATGTGAATGGTCAATAAACACATGAATATGTAGTCAATATCATTAGTCATTAGGAAATTGTTAATTAAAATCACAATGAGATACCACTACACATTGATAAGAATAGCTAAAATTAAATAGACTGACACCAAATGCTGTCAAGAATTTGGAGCAACTGGAACTTACATACATTTTTGGTGGGAGTGTAAAGTGGTATAACCACTTTGCAAAAACACCTTGCAGTTATTTATAAAACTAAATATGCTGCAACCCTAATACCTAAAAATTCTATTCCTCAGTATTTTCCCAAGAAAAATGAAATAATTAGTCCACACAAAAACTTGTATATTAATGGTCATAGCATTAGTATTCATAATACCTCCAAATTGGAAATAAATCATGGGTCCAGTAATAAGTGAATGGATAAAAACCTGTGGTATAGTCATACAATGGAATACAACTCAGCAATATAAAGGAATGAATTACTGATACACACAACAGCATGGATGAAACTTAAAAACTTTATGCTGGGGCTTTCCTGGTGGTGCAGTGGTTGAGAGTCCGCCTGCTGTTGCAGGGGACACGGGTTCGTGCCCCAGTCCGGGAAGATCCCACATGCCGCGGAGCGGCTGGGCCCATGAACCATGGCCGCTGAGCCTGCGTGTCCGGAACCTGTGCTCCGCAACTGGAGAGGCCGCAACGGGAGAGGACACAACAGTGAGAGGCCCTCGTACTGCAAAAAAAAACAAACAAAAAAACATGCTGAATGAAAGAATCCTAAAACAAAAGAGCCTAAACTGTATTATTCCATTTACATAAAGTTCTAGAATAGGCAAAGTGAATCTATGATAAAAAAGAAAACAAAACGAAAACAAAACAAAAACAAACAAAAAACAGTGGTTGCCTGAGGCAGGGATAAAGGTAGGGATTGACCGGAAAAGGGCATGAGGAACTTTCTGAAGTTTTGGTAATGTTTTATATCTTGAAAGGGGCCTGGGTTACATGTGTATTAATTTTTCATATCTCACTGGTGGTTCAGTGAAGATGTATGCATCTCATTTTTATGTAACTGTAATCTCAAAAGAAAAAAATTACCCTAAACCAATGCTGAACTCTAGTTCATTATAGGCATGCTGAAGTATTTAGGGAGAAGTGTATTGTCATCTGCGATTGACTTCAACATGTATCAAAATAATAAGGTGGATGATAAATGGATAGAGGGATAGGGAGATGAAGTGCTTGATAATGCAAAGTACAGTGTAAATTGTAGAATCTAGGTGTTTGGTATATAGGTGTGCACTGTGAAATTCTTTCAACTTCTCTGTATGTTTTTAAATATTAATAAAATATTGGAGAAAAAAATAATGGTGGATGTGATTTATCAAGAAGTATCCCTTATCTCCCCACATCTCTTCCTGTGTCTGATTTTTTCATGCTCACCCATATTTAGTATCTGAATTTCCCCCTCCTATTTTCTTCCCTGGGTTATAACTTGTCCCCTCACACTTCTCCCCCCACCCCCGCCATGTTTCCATAACTCCTATCTCTATCACTAACTCCACTTCAGAATATCCTCAGATAAGGGAGGTGATCAGCTTGTCCACTGGACCTTTTCAAGGGCCCTGCCCCATCTGATGGGACCTCCCATCCCAGGCTCCAACACCCCTCCCTGGCTCCCACTGAAAAGGATTATTTTGCAGAGATCAAGCTCACAGTGCAGGGGAAATTGCAATGGACACACAAAGGCACCATCCTGGCTTGTACGGTTGAAGATGGCCTTGTGTGGGGTTTTTGTTTTACCTTATATCCAGATCAAACGTGATGACCTCAGTTTATTACAGAGACAGTTTGCACAGAAAGCAGGCCCAGGCAGTGTCATCAGGGCCTTCCCAGACAAACCGTGATATATTTGCTTAGGAAACAAGATGAAATTCAGAGGTCTTGGAAGAAGTCCAACAGGCTTGATCACTGGTTCTCATCTTAGTTATGTTCCTGAGTGATGGTTGTGAATTAAGCTTAAAAGGAAATAAGTCTCCCAAACCTCCAGAACTAGATGTCAGAACATCTAGTCCAACGGTTCTCACCCTTGGCTACACATTAAAATTACCCGGGCACTGATATTTTTAAAGGCTCCCCAAATGATTCTAGTGTGCAGGCCAAGCAAGTTGGATTATCCAGTCAGGATTCACTGGGATAGGCATACCAGTTGTGAAGATATTGAGAAATACTTTCTTCTTTTTTTTTTAAGTTAATTAATTTATTTTTGGCTGCGTTGGGTCTTCATTGCTGCACGCAGGCTTTCTCTAGTTGCGGCGAGCGGGGGCTACTCTTCATTGCGGCACGTGGGCTTCTCATTGCGGTGGCTTCTCTTGTTGCAGAGCACGGGCTCTAGGCGCACAGGCTTCAGTAGTTGTGGTACGTGGGCTCAGTAGTTGTGGCTCGTGGGCTCTAGAGGGCAGGCTCAGTAGTTGTGGCGCACGGGTTTGGTTGCTCCGTGGCATGTGGGATCTTCCTGGACCAGGGCTCGAACCTGTGTCCCCTGCGTTGGCAGGTGGATTCTTAACCACTGCACCACCAGGGAAACCTGAGAAACATTTTCAATGAAGTTGGTAAATGTCCTGATACCTGAGTGCCCAGGACACATCATCTCTTCCAGTCCAGAAGCCCCAGACATCCCCACAATCAGTTACTAAACGGTTAATGTCTGCCCAGCAGGAGTCCTCCAGAACCCTGCTGCAGCATTTAGCCAGATTCCATTCTAATTAGTGCCCAGTACTGTACCCATTTTTAAATATTTCAAATACCACTTCTGCAGCCAGTGTTGAGAACCACTGATCTGGTCAATTCAGACAAGCATCTGAATCTTTTATCTGTACCACACCAAATAACTGGTCTGACTACATTTCTACCTTTGTCCACGCATATAACTCGCTTATGATCTTAAGCAAGTCATTTCCTCACTCTGAATCCCAACTGAAAAATGACAGGGTTGAACTAGATCCTCTTTAAGCATGCTTCCAACTCTGAATTGTGTGACACTGTGATTCCATGAATCATGAGTTCAGCAAAACTAAAAAAGTCTCCAAGAGAAGTGAGAGCCAACGGGATCCAGCCTCCTGTACCCAAACCAGCCAAAGAAAACCCACAGTGTGTGCTAAATGTATACTGCTCTTCTTAGCAGACACAAATCTTTCTTAAAGCTGCACACCTCTCCCAGCCCACCAAGTTATGGGCTTGGAACTTGAAGCGTGGAGATGAATTCTACCTAACCTGAGCCAAAGATGCAAATGTTATTAGAGCTGATTATGAAGTCATCCCGTCCACGTTTAAAGCATGGTCCCAACATTTCCATTTACAGCTTCTTGCAGTAGTGACTTCCATAGAGGGTGACGTACTATAGGAAGACATAACCCATCTTACTTGTCCTATGTTTATTTGCCATCCGTTTCATTGAGTAACCCCTTGTTTGTGGATTATAGGGAAGAGGAGAAGTCAGTTGGTTTTAAACAGCTTCAAGCTGTCCTCCCCCAGCGTATGCCTCTTTTGGCCAAGCGTGCCTTTGATTTTACAATCTCACAGCAATCCTCAGGGCTATGGTTTTTCAAGCCCAGCTCACTTTATCTGGATCTTTTCACTTTCCACTTGATCTTTCCCAAGGCAATGTTCCCAAGTGGTAACTGGAACCATGTTTATGATCATCTGAAGTGAGATGGTGAGTTGGCAATTCTGTAGGCCATGCAATCATTGTGAATGGCCTGAACTATCCAGGTCACTTGTCTATACTAACAAATAAATAGCGTAGTTGCCAGATCATTTCATTTCATGTAGTGGAGGTATAACTTATCATCCATGCTAATATCTCTGAAATGTACATCTATGCTAATATCTCTGAAATGTACATCTATAATACTGATCTCATCCCAAGTGAGACCAATATCTCTCAAAGTTCAATGCAAAACTCAGAGCCCTCATCTCCATCTCCATTCCAACTGCCCTTATCGCAATGCACCAAATACTCCCCTGTGCCTCAGTACTGATTATTCCCCATATCCCCCAAGCCAGATACCAACGAACAAAGATGAGACCATAATACAACAGTGCAAGGAAACATATGATCTATTTACCCAGTCAGGCCAGAGAAGACTGAATTGGAATGGAAGGAAGGGACTGGACCCACTTATCAACCAAAAGCCTGGTTGGCCTGGACTGGCTTGGTCGTCGACCCACTTCCCTTTACATCATCTTGGGACTCTACCCTCTTCCCGATATGAAATTCCCTCCACAGTATGTATTTGAAATATTCAAAGTGTGCTCTGTGAAAAGACCACTGTGGCAGAGACACTTGAAATACTAGTTTAAATGCAGATTCCTGAGTCCTATCACAACCAATGAATACAGCCTAAAATTGAAGAACCAATGCTATTTATTTTGACCGTATGACTGCATTTGCCTGGTCCTTTATTTGCTCAATTAGCAAATGGAGCAATTGCCTTCCTACTTTACAGAGCTGCTTAGAGAGCGTTTTCATTTACATAGTCATTCACCATCTTCAGCTGAAAGTATCGAAACTTAGAGGCATCTTTCACTCTAAACTGTTTCCCTACATCAACTTCTTCATGTATATCAGTGGTACCACCATTACCCCCAGGATTCCAGAGTCAAACCTCAAAGTCCACAGCAACAAATTAGAATGAATCCATTGTTTGTTTCTGCTTTTTGTTGTTCTTTGTGGTTGGTCTTCCCCCCCACAGGGGAGAAAAAGGGTGGTGGATTAAAGCTTGCTTTGTTACCATTGCATAGACATTGTCACAGCATCATCGTTTTACGGCACAACCTCCAAGCCCTTATCAGGAGTGTACTCTTAGATGGAAATTTGAAGGAGTCTGCAGAAGTTCCGTTGCAAGAATCAAACACCTTGTAAGATACAAATTGGAGTAAGGCAGGCCCCAAGCAACTCCTACTTGGGGTCAATTTCACCCAGATCCATGAAATTTCTTCTCCTATTGGAGTCCCAGAGACTGCTGGCTATCTAGCTTAAGCCTCTTGGTTGATTTCAAAGTAAGAAGGCTTCCACCTTCATTGTCTAGCAAGTGCCCTTCACTATTACTAATCAGAAGCTTACCTTTATGGAGCACTTCTACACACCAGGTACTGTTCTGAAGACTTTACAAGCTTTCATAGCCAAGAAGTACAGCACTGGGATTCAGACCCAGTCAGTGTGGTTGCAGTGTCCATGCTGTTAAGCACCACACTCTCTGCTAACCATTGGCAGGTTTCAGCATCTAGACTGTGGGTGAGGCTGAAAGCTGCCTGCCCCGAAGAATCATCAAAACTTCCTCTTTCTGTCACCTCTGCCCAACTGATGAGACCCTGCTACTAAGGATTTGGCAAAGCCCTTAAAAAGGCTCCTGCAGCTACATACATATATAGTAAAAGGATAAAGAAATCCATGGAATGGTAACGACCCCATTTTGGATGGAGGTAGAGGAGGGGGTGTGATCGGAAAAAGGCACACTGGGAGCTCCAACTGCACTGATAACACTTGATTTCTTAAGCTGGGTGGTGGTTAAACAAGAAGGTACACATACCTTTTGTACATCTGAAATATTTCACAATAGAGATTTTAAAAGGACTCCTAGGGGGACTTCCCTGGCAGTCCAGTGGTTAAGACTCAGCGCTTCCACCGCAGGGGGCACGGGTTCAATCGCTGGTTGGGGAACTAAGATCCCACATGCCGCTTGGCACGGCCAATACATAAATGAAATTTTTTTAATTAAAAAATAGATAAAAGGACTCCTAGGGATTGCAGTGCCTTAGACAGAGGGGAGAGTTCAGCCTACAGCATTGCGTTTACTGTACTAAGGACTGAAGAATCTAGAAGTGGGTGTGCACCATCCTTTCTCACAAGGGACGATCTTTCAATTTCTAGTCTGTATTTCCTCTTGGCCATCCTAAATCCCTTTCAAGGTCTGGCAATGAGCAGTATCTTAATATTATAGATACTCATATTCCCAAATCCTGGAACTTCATGTTTCTAAACCTGTGAGGGATTGGGGCCTGTATATATGGGGAGGTGGGAGAGCAAGGTAGGCAACCAGGCAGAGGGTAAGGAGGGAAGAAAGACTGGACGAAGAGTAAATACTTGAATAAGCTCCAAAGATGGAGAGAAAGGGGAAGAAAGAGAATGAAAGGAAATAAGAGCAGAAAATAAGGAGAATGATAGAGCCTAGAAACACACACACACACACACACACACACACACACACACACACACACACA